>NC_056729.1:1866329042-1866410912 GCF_019279795.1 Protopterus annectens
AACTGGCTCACTGACAGAACCCACACTGTAAAAGTTGCAGACTCCAAATCTCACTTCAAACCAGTGACAACTGGAGTACCACAGGGTTCAGTCCTGGGACCTCTCCTGTTTGGTATCTACTTCTCTGAAGTACAGGCTAACACAGAAGGCCTCTGGCTAACAAAGTTCATAGATGATTGCAAACTAGGAGCCATAGTTGAGTTCCCAAATGATGTGAACATCCTACAGAAGGGCCTCACTGAGACAGATGCCTCTTGTCAGAGGCATGGCCTCCAGCTCAGTGCCAAAAAGTGCATTGTCATTCCCTTTGGTATAAACTCTGTACCCATGAACTACCACATAAGCAGCAGTCTACTTAACGCCAAATGTGTGATAAGAGACCTTGGGACTCAGGTGGGCAGTAGTCTCTTCTTTGATAATCACATCGCCACAGTAGTCAGGAAATCCTTCTGTGTGGCACACCTCATCACAAAAGGGTTCTCATCCAGGAAAACAGAGGTCATTGTTCCCCTCTACTAGACACTTATTAGACCCATTATAGAGTACCTCACAAGACATCTGCAGCAGCTGGATCTCTGCCTAACATATACAGCTGTGTTAAACCCAGAGCTGTCGGACATGCTATGCCTAAAGAAATCCCAATCCCTCCGAGCTACATGCTCTAGAGACCTAATCCTTGTCACCACAGTAAACAGGACACACAGGAGGGATAGACTCCTGTGCCAGAGACTTCCTATACTCTGGAACAAGCTACCCATCTATGTCAAGCAAAGTTCCTCATTCGCACTCTTCAAGAAAAATCTTGATGAGTGGATGGGAAATAAGAAATACACCCTGGGGATCACTTCTGTGGCTCTGCTCAAAAGGGGCACAGGAAATTAACTTTCTTGTGTGGCATAAGCCAGGGAACCTTGTTGGCTAGGCTTACTTAGGCCCTTGGGCCGATAGCCTAGCACCTACCTATGAACTCTTGTGGCACAGAGCCTATTTGGAGGCTACAATTAAACAGAGATTATAGTGCATCAGACAAGTAATGTTTCATGCTAGTAAGAAAGCATCCTGGGATACTATCTAGGTCCATGGGTGCAATATTTTTGGCTTTGGAGAGTGCATTGAAGACCTGTTTCCTACTGGTGGTTGGGGGAGTTATGTTTGCAACTAATTTTTGAGAGATGTATGGGGAGAAAGAGAGTAACACTGAAGATGAATTTCTTGGCCAGTAGATATGTTTGACCCTTCAGCTCTGTATAAGTTGCTCCATTTATAATCAATACACTGTTGTGTATTGCCTTTGAGGCTGTGGACATATTTTAAGAGTCCCTTGTGATTGTCCTCAGTGTGGGGGGCTACTTTAACTCAAATCTGTCTTTGATAGACCATTAGTCATGTTGCTTGTTTAGTTTGATGAGGAGTTCTCTTGCTGGGCATTGCACTTCCTATTTTTGGCCATGACTTTCTTCTCTTTTTGATATAAACTGCTGATGCTGGACTTCCACCAGGGTGGCTTTTTTTCTGTTCTTTTTTGGATAAGTATTGCTGCCTTTATGCAGCTGTATACATGATTGTGAAGGGGTTTGTAGTGATTCTGCATAGAGAGCAGTGTTCCCTGGGTTTGGGGGAGCTTGAAATATTGTCAGGGTGTCACTTAGTAGGAAATTTGCATTGGATTAATTCCTAAAAGTTGCAGGGTTAGTTGGTGTCCCAGGTTTTATTCTGGAGGAGACAACTTTATGGTGGACCTGACCATTGAGAATGTTACACTTTAGGGGGGTGCAATATTTATGCATGTTGGTGAGAAATAATGTTAAGCATGTTTTCACCCATAGTATGCTTACAAGTTAACTGGTCCTGGGTATTTGCCTTGACAAAGTCAAGTTATCTTTGGGCCTGATTGTTTGGAGTCATGTATGATTTTTTTTTTTTAATGGGGGTAGTTGAAGTTACCCATGAGCATGGTGTTGGCTCAAATGGAAAACGACTCTAGTTTAGTCAAGTAAGTGGTGTGGGTTTCCTGAGTCATACAGAGGGACCTGTAGCTTGCAAAGATATGATATGGGTAAAACACTCATCTTTTGTCTCTTTGTATGCAGTTAATGCATGGAAATCATAACAGCCCTGCACTCCCGGATTGCTTTCCATCGCTTTAAACCATATATCAGTAACTATGCAGTCTTCTCCAGGGTGAGGAAAGCTTGCAGGGAGTAGAGTTTATTTTGTTTAGATTTCTGTCATTGAACAGTAAGTCCTTTGTTTAGATTTCTGTCATTGAACAGTAAGTCCTTTAGTTTATCCTGAGTTGGTTTATCTAGGTTGGCTGGTTAATCAGGTTGGCAATGCCTAAAAAGGTCTTTATGGGGATGGTTCAAGTTGTAGTTAATGTCTGAGCCAACAGGGAACAGGTGCGACTGCCTCTGGTGAAGCAGCATGGTTTGACAACCATATCCTCCCAGGCCAACAGATATTGTTCCCCCTTTGAATGATACCAGAAATGAGGCCAGCTGTTGGTCAATCATCTTTTGTATGCATTATGGCATCATCCCTGAAAAAGGTGGAATGGTGCTCAATGCCAGGCTCAAGTCTGGCATGGGACACACTTCGTGTTCCACTATGTCTCTCTTCATATAGTCCAGAAACATATGTCTCAGGTCATTTATGCCCACATAGACTATAACTGAGTCATACTGATAACTGTGGTTCAATGACCTGAATACCCTAAGAAGGCTATTATCCTTCATTTGTTGTCATTTCCTGCATTTGTGTGTAATGTGCAACTGGGATTTCTTTTCAGTTATAGAAATTAATTATCCTATGGTTACCTATGTGCACATTTTGGCAATATTTAATTTTAGGCTACACCTTCCCCTGACTGCATTGGCAGTGGGCAGCGTCAATTGAGTGATAGCAGAATACAACTGAGGCCACAACTGAATGACAGTGGTATATGCTGTTAATGACAGTGAAACCTTGAAAACAAATGTCAACACCAGGATTGTGTAGAAATTTTACATCCAAGAAAAATAAGGGCTTTTATTTTTCATTGCATATTTACTTTGTGGTACCTTACTAATTATTATTATTTGAACCTGTTAAAAGAAATGACATTCAGGTATAGATTAATTAATTAATTAATTAATTAATTAATTAATTATAGTCAAATTTGCTACTGTTTTACATCTCTGCTTCAGAGGTGTAGAGATGTTGTCCTTTTCTTTTGGTTTTAAGTTTTGGACTCGCATAGTAATTCAATGGTTACTAAGTTAATTTGGATGAGATACTCACATTTTGAGGATTTGTTGTGTTCCATTTTAGCATCACTGCTTCTGTGTGCACGTGTCAGTCCTGCTCTAGTAGGCAGGACAGCATAACAAGACAAGCAATGTAGCATACCCATAACCAAAAGTCTGTGACAGAAGTGGCATGCATAGCAGTGAATAAGATATGCGCACAAGTAAGGTTATTTAATAAATAAAATTACATTATCCAACTTTGACACATTTTTCACTTTTATTAATTGCAGTCCTAATATATATGCGTTCATTTGTTTCTCTGTGTGTGCGTGTCTGTATATGATAAAGTGAACATTTATTTATTTATTTTATTTATTTATTACATTTGTTTTCCGGGTCATGCCCGACTGGGCCAGGGGCCCATTTTCAGTGGAGACCCGGGGAGAAATTCTTAGAAGCTGTACTGCATGCGTTTACATCCATGTGTGCCTCACAACTGTACCGTATCCCACAGCTGCTGTGATATAAAAGAAAAATGTCAGGGAAGGTTCTGGCTTTTTAATGCAATATTTTTGCCTGCTACCTTTTCTTAATTGGACCATCTTGTCATAGCAACCATAGAAATGCAAGGCTTAGTAGAGGACACGTGAGCCTTGTTAATAACCGCAGTTCTAATAACCTTTTCAAGGACAGTAAGGTATGTAAGTCCTGGACTGTATTTTAGGGTACCCATCTAAATGTCTAACTTATGTTTGAAGGCAGACAGGGAATTACACTGCTTGACATGAAAAGATAGAGTCTATTCCAGAACAAGGTGAAGTGCAAGGTGTTCTATTCATTCCCTGATGTGGATTCCGGTTTCTTCTTCTAGTGTTGGCTGTACTGTTTAGACACTGAGAAAAAAGGAAGTCTCAGATAATGGAAACCCTGAGGGCATGGAAAACAAGGCATAAATCTCCCCTCAAGAGTCCATATGAAACTGAGTATAGGGAGAGTGACTCCAGCTTCTACCGATAGACAAGATTTTGAAACCAGAAGTTTGTTTTGTTAGGAATATCTATGGTATTTTTTTTTGCTTTTTCTAGTGAGATACATGTCAAAGGGTACATTATATTCTATGGTTGGTCTAACCATGTCAGAGTACAGGAGAATGGTAATACAGTGCCTTAAGGTGATCTGTGTTGGACAGGGTATTCATACCCTGGAGAGTACAGGAGAATGGTAATACAGGGCCTTGAGGTGATCTGTGTTGGACAGGGTATTCATACCCTGGAGAGTACAGGAGAATGGTAATACAGGGCCATAAGGTGATCTGTGTAGGACAGGGTATTCATACCCTGGAGAGTACAGGAGAATGGTAATACAGGGCCATAAGGTGATCTGTGTAGGACAGGGTATTCATACCCTGGAGAGTACAGGAGAATGGTAATACAGGGCCTTGAGGTGATCTGTGTAGGACAGGGTATTCATACCCTGGAGAGTACAGGAGAATGGTAATACAGTGCCTTAAGGTGATCTGTGTAGGACAGGGTATCCATACCCTGGAGAGTACAGGAGAATGGTAATACAGGGCCTTGAGGTGATCTGTGTAGGACAGGGTATTCATACCCTGGAGAGTACAGGAGAATGGTAATACAGTGCCTTAAGGTGATCTGTGTTGGACAGGGTATTCATACCCTGGAGAGTACAGGAGAATGGTAATACAGGGCCTTGAGGTGATCTGTGTTGGACAGGGTATTCATACCCTGGAGAGTACAGGAGAATGGTAATACAGGGCCTTGAGGTGACCTCTGTAGGACAGGGTATCCATACCCTGGAGAGTACAGGAGAATGGTAATACAGTGCCTTAAGGTGATCTGTGTTGGACAGGGTATCCATACCCTGGATTCTCCTGGTAAGGAACTTTTGAAGGCATTCCAACTGCTACAAGTGCCTGGTTAGGGACTTGCCAAAGGGGACATTGTACTCAGTAATGGGTCTGATAAGGGCCGAATATAGTGGTACTCTAACTTCCCTGGACTTGGATGCCATACCTTTGCTTATGAGTTTGGTGTCTAAATGGCTAAGTGTTGGTCAAAGGCCAGATTACTGTCTATATATGTTCCCAGATCTCTATCTGTTCAATTCATAGGGCTATTTTATCAGTGGAGTAATTAGCTTGAGTGGAAACTTTCCCAAAGGCACTAAAATTCATTTCTTTGTGTTGAGTTGTAGTCCTTGGCTTTGGCACTGGTTTGTCAGCATCTTTAGCTTTATTGACAGTATTAGTAAGTGCTAGAATGCAGTATAAGTACTATGGGAGGTATGGAACCTGTGTTGTGTGGGGGATAGGAGTTCTTCCTGCAAGAGATACTTTAGCAGTTGTTTCTGAGTACATTTTTCAGGTATTTCAGCGAGGGTAGGCTCAGCATAATGGTTAAGATCTTCACCTCATAGATACAAATACAGGGTTTAATGCTCACCTCTAGTTATTGGTTAAGCTTAAAATGGCGCATTAAGGTAATTAGCCTATTGCCTGAAAATCTTGATATTTTATGAGTTTGTGTCTTGCTGTACATGAGACACTAATTGCAATGTGCAGCAATTTCACTGGTCAATGCTATTTTTGTCTTTTTTCATGAACTGCTATATCAGTTTTTTGTTTTTTTTGCATCTAGTTTTTGAACTGTTGGTAATGGGTGATCCCATCTGATGTACTTTTCAAGATTCTCTATAATGCTTTGTGGTTCATGTTCCCAATGCTTCTTGGCTACTTCTGTGTTTCAGTGTTTGCACAATCCGTAATGGAACAATCTTGCCACATTATTGTGCCTTTCAGTGTACAGGCCCTCTGTCATGAGTACATTCAGTGTACAGGCCCTCTGTCATGAGTACATTCAGTGTACAGGCCCTCTGTCATGAGTACATTCAGTGTACAGGCCCTCTGTCACGAGTGTATTACATCCAGCAACAAGGTGCGCGACTGTTTCCAGTTCTTTTTTACATAATCTACATTTGTCTGCTTCGCCCGCATGTTCAATGGACTTTGTAAACCAGCTTGTATGTAATCCACTATCCTGGGCTGCCATTATTAGCCTTTCATCCTTCAGTTTCAACTCATATCTCCCTATCCATTTTTGTGTCAAATTCTTATCGATGTGAGGTTATTCCATGGGATCTGTTATTTTAACACATTCAGTTGGTGCCTGATTTTTGTCCCACTTGCCAATTGAATGCTTCTGCTAAACTAAGCAAAAAGGTCATCTTGGACTTCCTCTCCTTATGTTTTAAAACTTTCACTATGTTTGGATCTGATGAGATCAATAGATAATTTATGCAACCCAGTGACTGTAGATCTATACATGTAAATCAGTTTTGAGGCAGCCTACACCTCCTTCAGGGTGTGGAATATATAATCCTGGTATACACTGATTTTTATATATTATTTGGTTAAGTGTAAAACATTTTTACTGCTTTTCTGTCCAACTGATCCGTTACCTTTTGGGGCCAGTCAGTCACACCAAAACATTAAGTGAAAACAGGAAGAGAAAATTGGTGTAAAGCTTTGACTATGTTCTTTGTGTTTCACTGTTGTCGTCATCACTTGTGGGTTATCACTGCTAGGTAGCCCTCGGTTGGCCCGAATACCAGAGTAAAGCTTTTCCCCTGTGCTGGCTGCTGTCACTTGTGGACTGATATCCGGTCATCAGTGATATAAAGGAGAGCAGCCGGCAGCATTATAGCAGTCTTTCTTGCTGTGGAGCCGGAAGCAAAAGCAGTTTGCGTGTGTGCCGGTCGATCATTGCCAGAGTAGAAGTTGCCTCTGAAAACGACTAAAGCTAAGTACCCCATTGGGGACCTTTTTCTTGCACTAACCAATGTCCGAAAAAGTCAATAATTGTCTCCACTGTGAAAAACAAATACCACACCAAGACTTCCATACCTTGTGCATTATTTGTCAAGGCCCAGACCACGACATCCCCCGTTGTTAGTTCTGCGCACTTTTCAATTCTAGGACTGTTCGCTGTAGAGCTGAATTTGTAGCCAGGCATTTCCGAAGTAGTTCCTCTGATTACAGAATGGCATCCATCGGTCAGCAGTCTGTGGATATTCCCAAAAAATGAAAAGATAAAGGGACAGACCACACAAACTTAAAACTTCTGATGACCCGTCCCAGAAGCACATAGTCAGTTCTCAGGAATTGAGTGAGACGCATTCGCTGCCCCTGATGCCTGATTCATTTCCTTCGCAGACCTCTACCAAGACCCTTTCAGAGTCTGGTATGCCACCAGGGAATGCTTCATCATCCAATCCCTTGGTTGTCTCCACTTCGGTTGGGTCCAGAGCTGCTACATAGGCACCAGATTCCGAGGAGGTTTTTTGCACAACCGATTCAAGACAAAAAAGATGCCTTCACCCCCGACTACCACATCCCAACGACAAATGGATTTATTGAGGTCTAAAAGCAAGACCACCCCTAAGAAACCAGTCTGTAGTTGCCATCTTACTCCTCCTCCACCGCCTCAGATGCAGTTACTGAAAATGGTGGAGGACCTCATCACTTTCATCAGGGATAGCCATACCACTCCTTCTAAAAGAAAAAGGGATACTTCTCCGGAAGTTCACACAGAACCGGTTTCTTGAATTTTAGACTACCTTGATTCAGATGAGGAACAACAACCTCTCATCTCCTTTGAGGATTCAGATGCAGAGGAATCCATTCTTTCTGCCCCCCCAATGGAGCTTACATTTGGGGAAACCCTACACACTGTCAGAGAGCATTTCCCCTGGGAAGCCTAAGATTATCCTCAGTCTAAGAAAAGACTAAGAGAATTTCTAGACCTTCCTCAGCACAGACCCTTGGCCATCCCTCCTATTCTGGACGTGGTGGATGATGTTTTCAATGAATCTAGCCTCACCCCTGACACCCTACCCACTGCTCCTAGAAAACCTGACAGGAACTACAGGGTGCCTGATTCCCATAAACTTTTGTTTAAAAACCCTGCAGCAGACCCAGAGGTCATCACAGAGGGGCCCAAAGGGGCCAAGGCTAGCTCATCTAAAAACCCAAGTCCCTCGGACAAGCACTCAAGAGCTCTAGACAGATGTGGTAAGAAAGTGTACACCTCCTCAACTTTAGCTATTAGAGCTCTTAACTGCCAGTTCCATATGCTAAAATATCAACAGCACACCTTGGAAATTATGAAACAAAAACAGTTCATCTTTACCTGACACTAATACTTCCAAGGAGTTAGCAGATCTTCTGCACTCTACTTCTCAAGTAGCTAAACACTTCCTGCACTGTGGTATTTGATGCCCTAGAAGCCTCAAGTAGGGCCACTGTGGCAGGTTCAGTCATTAGAAGGCACGCATGGCTAGCCACTGCCTGATCATGTAAAATTACTACTTGATGCTCTACTTGATAACGACAGTTTGTTTGGATCAAAAGCAGAGGAGTTCATCAAAAAGATGGAGGATAAAGCTAAAGCTATGCAAACAGTAAAATACTTCCTCCCAGATTCAGCAGAAACTTTCCCTCTAAGCAATGGTCTTTCCCAGCCCCCAATGGACAGGTTCAAGGGAAGCCTCGCGAGGACAGACCAGTTACACCACAAAACCAAGGCCAGAGAAAAACTAAGCTGTGGCCCTCCATCACTCCCACAACAGGGAGTTCTAAGTCCACTCACTACTTTAAGAATGTGCAGTGACTCTCACTCCGCCTCCCATCAAAGGCTAGGAGGAAGGCTATCTCTTTACAAACAAAATTGGCTCTCTGTAACAATGGGTTTTACAAATCATTTTCCAGGGCTACAAATTTACCTTCCAACAAGTCCCAACCTTATCACGTTACCCAAATCTACTTCCAAATCAGTGGGCAGAAGCATTCAAACAAGTGCACTTACTCCATGCCCAAGGGCAGTGGAGCTTGTACCACAGGAGCAAGCAGGAAAAGGATTTTACTCCAGACTGTTCCTAGTGCCAAGGAAAGAAGGCACTTGGCGACCCATCCTCAACCTGTTCACTCTAAACACCTTCCAAGGAGATCCCAAAATTCAGAATGCTAACTCTTTAAAAACTTTTACCAATGCTGGGCAAAAATGCATGGTTAGCCACTCTAGACCTGAAGTATGTACCCGTAAGGAAGTCTTGCAGAAAATACCTATGCTTCAGAACAGGTTCACAACACTTTCAGTTCTCTGCACAACCCTTTGGCTTATCTACAGCTTCCAAGGTCTTCACAAAATGCCTAGCCCCAGTGGTTGCCTTCTGCAGACAGCAAAACATCCAGATTTACCATTATCTGGATGACTGCCTAATACAAGCAGACAACAAAGAGAAGTTACTACAGGACCTGCTCTTTGTACAAACAACCCTAACCTCTCTAGGGTACACTATCAACAGGAAAAAATTAAACCTAAACCCCTCCAGGCAGATCACCTTCTGGGGCACTACTCCTGGACACAGCCTCCCAGACAGCCTTCCTCTCACCAGAAAAACAAAGCTTTCTGTGAAATTATTTTTGCCAGTTAGCTCTCAGAAAAAAAACTCACAGCAAGGAAAATTCTGCAAGCACTGGATTACATGTCATCCTGCATTCTAATGATCCCCCTGGCCAGGTTGCATATGAGAAAACTCCATTGGTACCTAAAGAACCTTTGGTGCCAAAACTCTCCCCCTCATTCCATGCATAAGGAAAGAATTTATTTGGTGGGCAGAGGCCTGCACTTAGAACAAAGGCCTTCCCTTCACCTGCTTACCACTAAGCCAGACTATCACCACAGACACCTCGGATCTAGCTTGGGGCCCTCATTTAGACGTCCAGTGCACCCAAGGCTCTTGAGACCCTCAGGCACCTTCATTGGCACATCAACCTAAGAGAAATGATGGCAGGTCACAAGGCTATCACATCCTTCCAAGACCACCTAAAACCAGAGGTCCTCCTCATAAAAACAGACAATACCACAGTCATATGGTACATCAACAAGCAGGGGGGGGACACACTCCTAACCTCTCTGCTGACTAGCCATGACCCTCAAGCAGACAGCCTCATCCATGGGCCTACACCTCATAACTCAGTACATCCCAGGAGTAAACAACACCCTAACAGACCATCTAAGCAGAAACTGTTTAGACCCCCCATGAGTGGAAACACCAAAAAGTGACATTCTTCCAAATCATCCAGGCCTGGGGGACACCATAGGTGGACCTCTTCACCTCTCAACACAACAATCAGCTGAAAAAATTATGCACAAGGGAGTTCCAACCCCTAGCTTGGAAAGTGGATGCTCATTCATTCCAGTGGACCAATCTCTTCATTTATGCATTTCCCCCCTGCCCTTACTCCCAAGAGTACTGCTCAAAATAAGGCAGGAAGGACCAAATGCCGTTCTTATAGCACCAGATTGGCCCAGGCAACATTGGTACCCCTTTCTGCTTAGCCTGACCAAGGAGCCTTACAGGCCCCTGCCGTTAATTGCATACCTCCTGACCCAAGCCAGAGGGGAGATTCTACATCCAAACCTGCACACTCTAAAACTTTCTGCATGGCTTATCCCCCAGGGACCGGGGATAACCCACAGTAGAGCAAGCAGGTCCTAGACATTATTAAGGAAGCCAGAAGGCCCAGCACCAGGAAATCTTACTCAGAGAAATGGAAAAGATTCAACTCATGGTGCCTATCTAAAGGTCACAGCAGCTCCCAGCTGTCCCTTCCACTTATTTTGGACTACCTAGTGGAGCTACTTAACAAGGGCCTCTCCTTTTTCTCCACTAAAATCCACGCCTCAGCCATTTCAGCACACATCCGTGCTGAACAGCCTGTCTTCTCTTCCCCTTTGATTAAGCAACTCCTCAGAGGTGTATCTAACATTAGGCCCCCTAGAAGGGTAACCACTCCAGCCTGGGACCTGAACTATGTCTTAGAAAAACTGACATTGCCTCCCTTTGAACTTGCTGCATCAGCAGACCTAAAACACCTTTCCTGGAAGACCGCCTTCCTCTTGGCTATTACTTCAGCTAGAAGAGTGTCAGAAATTCAAGCACTCATGGCCACTGAACCCTTCATTATCTTCCATTCAGACAGGGTCTCCCTCAGAACTAATCCCTCATTCATGCCAAAGGCAGTATCAGATGTGACCCTAAACCAGGCTATTCATCTCCCCACCTTTTTTACAAACCCTCAGAATAAAGGGGAGAGAATTCTGCCCACACTGGATGTGCACAGACAGTTAAGGTACTACCTGGACAGAAAAAAGTCCATTAGGAAGACAGATCAACTGTTTTCCCTTCGCCCTAGGGAAAGAGGGGAAGCCTATCTCCAAACAGACCATTTCTAAATGGATATCTCACTGCATGCAATTCTGCTACACTTTTCATGGAGAAGCTCCTCCTAAATCTGTCAGAACACATTCCACTAGGGAAGCCTCTACTTCCACTGCCTTCCTTAGAGGAATACCCACCAGGGACATCCTAGAGGCTGCCACTTGGACCTTGGTCCACACCTTCACCAAACACTACTACCTGCCTCTGTTCTCCAGTTCTCAGGCAGGCTTTGCCTCTGCAGTCCTGCAAGGCGTGCTAGCTCAATCCTAGGATTTCATACTTCCATCCTCCCCTTCCTCAGCTTTGGGAATCCTCCCACAAGTGATGACTGCAGCAGTGAAACATGAAGAACATCGTACAGTTGTGTACACTTACCATAAATGTAGATGTTTGAGTGTATTCACTGTTGCAGTCCTATTTTCCCTCCCACCTTCCCCCTTAATCAGTTCCTTTTTGTAGATTAACTGTCATTCCTGTGGCCTTGGGCCTCCACAGCCTCTTTAAACATTTCCTTCAAGGGGCTCCTACATGTTAGGGCAAGAAAAAGTGATGTAATGATGCCAGCTGCTCTCCTTTGTACCACTGACGACCTGACATCAGTCCACAGGTGACAGCAGCCGGTGCAGTGGAAAAGCTTTACTATGGTATTCAAGCCGACCGAGGGCTACCCAGCAGGGATAACCCAGAAGTGATGACTGCAACAGTGAATACACTCAAGCATCTACATTTATGGTAAGTATACACAACTGTACTTTATTCCTATGTCAAGGCTGTTTTCAGTATTACTTTTAGTCTTCTGGGGTATTCCTTATTGTCCCAGATTGATGTTTTCTTGGTACTGCAACCTTCCTGCACATTTATCAAGACCAAATGTCATTTTTATATCTGAGGAAGTTTTAACCACTTGTAGTTGTGCTTTCAACTCCTTGTCTGGTGACAAAACAAAACACGTGCAACACATAGCTCACAAAGCCAGTGTGCCGAGCAGTCACAGCCCTTAAGGCTAAACAACACACCTGATGCACTTGTAATAGGTGACTCTATCATCAGGCACACTGACGTCCCACTCACCAGGCTGAACAAGGAGAAGGTCACGGTGAGCTGCCTGTCGGGCGCTAGGATCCGCCACATAACACAAGCACTCAGGTCACTCCAAGACAAGTACAAATATGACTCAGTCATTGTCCATGATGGTGTGAATGACCTGAGACGTACCTCCCTGGACTACATGAAAAGAGACATAGAGGAGCTCTCTGAGCATGTAGCCCAGGCCGGTATGACCCTGACCTTGAGTAGCATCTTACCCTCACCAAGAATGATGCCACAGTATGAAGACAAGATTATCAATTTCAACAATTGGCTTAAGTATTGGTGTCATTCAAAGGGGATCCAATGCCTGTCAGCCTGGGATGACATGCTCGACAAGCCACGATGCTTCGCTAGGGTCGGCTTACACCTGTCACCGCTGGGCTTTCGGATATTGGCAAAGGCTCTTGCTACCCCCATAGTGCCTTTTTTAGGCAAGGCTCAAAAGACAAACCCACCTCCATTGGTATCACAAGGGATAAGAAACTAAGAGTAATGCTACTCAACGCCAGAAGTATAAACCTCAAGATGCACTTTTCGAAACTCTCCTTAGCATGGAGAACATCAATATCTGTGCAGTTACAGAAACCTGGTTCAAGGCTCTCGAGAGCATCCCAGCACTGCCAGGTTATACCTCATACCATGCTTTTTGGCCCCAAAACTTGGACCGAACCACAAAAGGAGGGGGGGGTATCAATATTCGTCAAAGATACCCACACCTCCAGGTTGGTGGCACAGCACGAAGCATCAGAGACTATCCATGTGCAACTAACAGTGGGTAAAACTGCCTTCCAGTTTATAGCCTGCTACAGACCACCCTCCCAAACCCAGGAACCCCACTCGGCCTTCCTGAGAACACTGGAAAATATGAAGGTGTCTCCAAACACCATTATATTGGGTGACTTCAACTACCCAACCATAGACTGGGAGCATTACTCTAGCTCCAACACCCTAGCCCAAAGGTTGCTAGAATTTATAAACTCAAATGCTATGGAACAACTTGTTACCACTCCCACAAGAGGGAAAACATACTGGACCTGATCATCACCAACATGGGGACTCAATGCTCCAGACCAGAAGTGTATCCCTCACTGGTAAGATCAGACCATAAACTAATCTCACTGGATATTCACATCCCGACCCCACCCCATGCCCAGAAAACCACAGTGAAAAACTTCTCTAAAGCAAATTTCACACTCCTCAAAACCAAGGTGGAATCCTTCAAAGCCCCCGGGCCTGTGGATAATACGGCCCAGACCGCAAAATCCTTTATAAACGCATTCTATGAACACCTTCAGGACTGCATGGATCATGCAATCCCAAATAAAACCAAGACTAAATCCTCCAAAGGCAGATGTCCTGTCTGGTGGACCCCAGCCATAAACAAACTATACAATACAAGGAGGAAGCTACTACATGATAGAGCAAAATCCCAAAAAGGGAAGGCATCTCTGATCAGTATTAGCAAAAAACTATGGGCACTCATAAAATCGTCTAAGGCCAGCTTCGAGAGAAAAATTGCACAGGACACTAAGGATAATCACAAGGCTTTCTTTAGTTATGTTAGGAACCTGGGTGGGAATTCCCAGATATGTTCAGAATTAGTCCAACATGACAAAAAATACACCGAACCCACAGACATTGCCAACATCCTAGCTGACAGGTTCAGTGCAAACTTCTCCCCCCCTCCCCACCAAAAGGGCTAATATCTATCCCAGCAGAGTGCTGCCCCCCCGACATCTCAGATGCTCAGGTAAGAGCTGCCCTCTCCAAAGCAAGAAACACAGCATCAATGGAACCAGACGGTGTCCCGGGCTGCGTCCTACATGAACTCCAAGAAAAGCTAAACCCAAACCCACAACTACTGTTCAATCTCAGCCTTACTACAGGATATGTACCCAAAGAGTGGCGTACAGCAACAGTGGTCCCTCTCCACAAAGGTGGTGCCTCAACGGATCCTTGAAACTATCGCCCCATAAGTCTCACTAGCTTGGTCTGCAAAGCTATGGAAAGGATCATCATGGACCTTATAAATAAAGATATTGGGGACCTGCAGACACTGGATCCTACCCAGTTCGGCTTTGTTAAGGGCAAATCCTGCCTCTTGAACCTGGTCGATTTCTTTGAAACAGTCACCAAGGCCATTGACAAGGGGAAGGTGGTCCACACAGCCTACCTGGACCTCGCAAAAGCCTTTGATACAATACCCACTCGGGCATTATAGATAAGCTCACCAGCTTAAATATAAACCCCTATGTCACTAGATGGGTTGCAAACTGGCTCAAGGACAGAACCCACATGGTTAGAATAGCTGGAGCCATGTCAGACTCCAAACCAGTTACAAGTGGCGTCCCACAAGACTCAGTCCTGGGACCTCTCTTGTTCGGTATATATTTCTCGGAGGTACAGGCCAACATGGAAGGACTGTGGCTGACCAAGTTCGCAGATGACTGCAAACTGGGCGCCATAATAGACTCTCCAGCCGACACAAGCATCCTCCAAAAGGGCCTCATAGAAACAGACAACTGGTGCCAGAGCCATGGCCTCAAGCTAAACGCCAAAAAGTGTATAGTCATCCCTTTTGGCAAAAACAAAGTGCCCACAAATTACCACATAGGTGGTAATCCATTAAGTACAGAAGAAGTAATTAGGGACCTGGGGACCCAAGTTGATAGCAATCTCTCATTTGACAACCACGTGGCCAAAGTGGTTAGAAAAACATTTTATATAGCCCACCTAATCACGAAGAGATTCACATCTAGATCAGGGGAGGTCATCATGCCTCTTTGCTCATCCCTCATCAGGCCCATAATTGAGTACAATGCCCCTTTTGGGATGTACCTTACCAGACACCTGCAGCAACTGGAAAGACCCCAAAAGTACCTCACCAATAGGATCAAGGGCCTCAGACAGATGCCATATGCTGCCCGGTTAAAGAAACTCCAGCTCTACTCAGTGGCATACCGACTGCTCAGAGGCGATCTGTGCCTGACGTATAAAGCCGTGTCCAACCCGGAATTAATGGACATGCTGCACCTCAGAAAATCCAAATCCCATCAAGCTATGCGCTCCAGGGACCTGAACCTCAGCACTGAAATAAATAGGACATGCTGGAGGGACAGATTAATAACCCAGAGGCTCCCTTCACTCTGGAATAAAATCCCAGTCCAGGTTAGGCAGAGTCCCTCATTGACTCTCTTCAAGAGGAATCTTGATGAGTGGATGGGAGATCGTAGGTTTACCCCGGGTATCACTTCTGTGTCACTGTTAGACAGAGGCACAGTATACTAACCTTGAAAAAGGGCATAGCAAAATTTATTTAATATGGCTGGCGAAAGCCATACACACTGGCTAGGCTTATAAATGCCCTAGGGCAGATAGCCTAGTATGAACCTATGAACTGTACTGTTTTAAGTCATCCACAAAAAAGCAGATGAGAAGTATTTAAGCAAAGTTGTTTTCTGTGACCCAAAATATAAACAAGACCTAATCTGTCTAGTAAACTGCTTAAAGGTTTAAGAGTAAGAAAAAACAACAGCAGTGGCAAAAAGTCATGCTGGGATATTGTATTTGAATTCTTATCCCTGGGATAATAAATTTGCCATCTGTCATGGCTTAATTGCAAGGTGGTTTGCCATTGTGTCATGGTCACTTTAATGTAATTTATCATATACATCTGTGAGCACTCCTTTATCCATGGATATGAGATGCAGTCAATTTTTTTATTTTTGGTAATTTGTTCATGCCATACTTAGATTATTTCCCTTTTTACAAATTTTCATTATGTTTTTTTTTTTTTTTGTAATAAATGATCCTTTATTCCATCTTACTTTCTTTTGTTCATAGGTTCATAGGGCCTGTACAAGCCTAGCCATAACAATTCCCTGGCTATTTCTTCCCACTATATTTACTTCCATGGACGCCTGTCTAGCAGGGTGACTGACATGATCCCAGGGGTGAATTTCCTATCTTTCATCCCCCCCAAAAGGAGAGATATCTATACCAAGCGATTGCAGCCCCCCAAACATCTCCAACGCCCAAGTGAGAACTGCTCTCTCCAAAGCAAAAAACACAGCATCCATGGGACCTGATGGTGTCCCCGGCTGTGTGCTCCACGAACTCAACGAGGAATTAAACCCACAGCTAGGACAGCTGTTTAATCATAGTCTTACCTCTGGATGCAGTACCCAGGAGTGGTGCACTGCAACTGTGGTCCCACTTCACAAAGGCGGTGCCTCCACCGACCCTGGAAATTACCGGCCCATTAGCTTGACAAGCCTTATCTGCAAAGCCATGGAGAGGATCATAATGGACCTCATAAATAAAGACATAGGGAATTTGCAGACTTTGGATCCATCCCAGTTTGGCTTTGTCAAAGGCAGATCATGCCTTCTAAACTTGGTTGACTTTTTGAAACAGTCACCAAAGCCATTGATGAGGAAAGGCAGTCCATACAGCCTACCTCGATCTGGCGAAGGCCTTTGATACAATACCCCACTCGGGTATCATTGAAAAACTCATCAGCTTAAATGTTAACCCATACATCACAAGATGGGTTGCAAACTGGCTGAGTGACAGAACCCACAGGGTCAGAGTTGCTGGCGCCATGTCAGACTCAAAGCCTGTCACAAGTGGTGTACCACAGGGCTCAGTCCTGGGCCCTCTTGTTTGGCATCTACTTTTCGAAGTACAAGCAAACACAAGAGGGTTATGGCTGACAAAGTTTGCAGATGACTGCAAACTGGGCGCCATAGTAGAAAACACATCTGACACAGATATCCTTCAGAAGGGTCTCACAGAAGCGGATAACTGGTGCCAGAGCCATGGCCTAAAGTTAAATGCCAAAAATGCATAGTCATACCTTCGGGAAAAACAAGGTTACCCTTAGCTACCAAATAGGTGGCAATCCACTGAGTACAGAAGTTATCAGGGACCTGGGGACCCAGGTTGATAGTAGTCTGTCATTCGACACCCATGTAGCTAAAGTAGTTAGGAAGACCTTCTACATTGCCCACCTTATCATGAAGGGATTCTCATCTAGATCAAGGGAGGTCATAGTCTCCCTATACTAACTCATCAGACCAATGATTGAGTACAATGCCCCATTGAATGTATCTGACCCGACACTTGCAGCAGCTGGAGAGGCCACAAAAGTTCCTCACCAAAAGGATAAAGGGTCTCAAACATCTGTCCTATGCTGCCCGACTGAAAGAACTCCAGCTCTATTCAGTCGCCACCGCTTGCTCAGAGGTGACCTTTGCCTAACATACAAGGCCATGTCAAACCCAGATTTGATGAATATGCTTCACCTCAAAAAATCTAGATCCGTCAGAGCCACAAGGCGGAGACTTAAACCTCGACACGGCTATTAATAGGGCTGGAGGATAGATTCATCACCCAAAGACTCCTATGCTGTGGAATAAAATCCCGGTATATGTGAGGCAGAGCACCTCGCTGGCCTTGTTCAAGAGAAATCTTGACCAATGGATGGGAGATCGCAGATATACCCCAGGGATTACCTCAGTGTCACTGCTCAACAGAGGCACAGCAAAATAATGGGTATAGTTCCCCATACTAAAGGGGTGGCATAAGCCACAAAACTATGGGCTAGGCTTGTAAATGCCCTCGGGCAGATAGCCTAGTATGAACCTATGAACCTATGAACCTATGAATCATCAAGGTTCCTTTTGAAGTGGGCAAAAGAGGCGATCTGCTTGACATGTATGGGCAGTCTATTCCGGAGTATGGGGAGTCTCTGGGTCAGGAACCTATCCCTCCAGAATATTTTGTTCATTGTGATGACAAGGTTTAGGTCCCTGGAGTGTGTCTCTCTGAAGGATTGGGATTTCTTTGTGTACCATGTCCAACAGCTCTGGATTTGACATGGACTTGCATGTTAAGCAGAGATCGCCTCTGAGTTGACGATATGCAACAAAGTATAGGTTCATAGGTCCGAGTGGGGTATTGTATCGAAGGCTTTTGCGAGGTCCAGGTAGGCTGTGTGGACCACCTTCCCCTCGTCAATGGCCTTGGTGACTGTTTCAAAGAAATCAACCAGGTTTAAGAGGCAGGATCTGCCCTTAACAAAGCCGAACTGGGTAGGATCCAGTGTTTGTAGGTCCCCAATATCTTTATTTATATGGTCCATGATGATCCTTTCCATAGCTTTGCAGACCAAGCTAGTCAGGCTTATGGGGCGATAGTTTCCTGGATCCGTTGAGGCACCACCTTTATGGAGAGGGACCACTGTTGCTGTACGCCACTCTTTGGGCACATATCCTGTAGTAAGGCTGAGATTGAACAGTAGTTTTATGTTTGGGTTTAGCTCTTCTTGGAGTTCATGTAGGATGCAGCCCGGGATACCATCTGGTCCCATTGATGCTGTGTTTTTTGCTTTGGAGAGGACGGCTCTTACCTGAGCATCTGAGATGTCAGGGGGGCAGCACTCTGCTGGGATAGATATTTGCCCTTTTGGTGGGGAGTTTGCTGAACCTGTCAGGTAGGATGTTGGCAATGTCTGTGGGTTCGGAGTATTTTTTGTCATTTTGGACTAATTCTGAGCATATCTGGGAATTCCCACCCAGGTTCCTAACATAACTAAAGAAAGCCTTGTGATTATCCTTAGTGTTCTGTGCAATTTTTCTCTCGAAGCTGGCCTTAGACGACTTTATGAGTGCCCCTAGTTTTTGCTAACACTGATCAGAGATGCCTTCCCTTTTTGGGATTTTGCTCTATCATGTAGTAGCTTCCTCCTTCTATTGTATAGTTTGTTTATGGCTGGGGTCCACCAGACAGGACGTCTGCCTTTGGAGGATTGGGTCTTGGTTTTATTTGGGATTGCATGATCCATGCATTCCTGAAGGTGTTCATAGAATGCATTTATAAAGGATTCTGCGGTCTGGGCGGCATTTTCCACAGGCCCGGGGGCTTTGAAGTATTCCACCTCGGTTTTGAGGAGTGTGAAATTTGCTTTAGAGAAGTTTTTCACTGTGGTTTTCTGGGCAGGGGGTGGGGTCGGGATGTGAATATCCAGTGAGATTAGTTTATGGTCTGATCTTACCAGTGAGGGATACACTTCTGGTCTGGAGCATAGAGTCCCCATGTTGGTGATGATCAGGTCCAGTATGTTTTCCCCTCTTGTGGGAGTGGGAACAAGTTGTTCCATAGCATTTGATTTTATAAATTCTAGGAACCTTTGAGCTAGGGTGTTGGAGCTAAAGCTAGCTGGAGTTGTTTTAGTCAGTCAGCATAGGCCATCTGCTTTAGGCCTATGATTCTTTTAGTGAGGTGTTTCTGCAGCCTTTCCAGTTGTTGCAGATGTCTTGTAAGGTACATACCAAATGGGGTGTTGTACTCTATGATGGGTCTAATGAGGGATGAGTACAGTGGGACAATGACCTCCTTTTTTTCTGGATGAAAAGCCTTTAGTGATGAGGTGTGCCACATAGAAGGGTTTTCTGACTGTTGTGGCAATGTGGTTATCAAAGGTGAGACCACTGTCCACCTGTATCCCTAAGTCTCTTGTCACACTTTTGGTGTTTAGTGTACTGTCACCTATGTTTCCCTTTTTGTTCTGTTGACATGATTGCATTTGGTTCTAAATAACTATAAACTCTGCATCAATTTGAGTATATAGTTTGTGCATCGTTGGAAGGCAAGTGATTGTTCTATAGTTTTTAAGATGGCTTACAGATTCACTTTTAAGGAGGAGTATCATTTTTCTTGTTATTATCCAGGTTGATGCTTGTTCAGGTTGCATATATAAGTAATTCTTACTCAGGGCTAAATGTTTTTGTAAAGATGTTAATACTTTTAGCCAGAAGATAGATACTGAATCTGGTTCTGTGATTTTCTAGTTAGGGGTTTTCTTTAATTTTGTTTCAACTCCTCTGGCCACTACTTCACCCCATTTTGTATCCTGTACATTTGAACTCCTTACTGTTTCTTTTCTAAATTTGTATCTATTCATCTCCTTTAAATTCCACGGGGTTTAAAAATTTTTATCCAAAATGTATCTATTTACCCTTATTTGGTGGTGTTTCTATTCTTGTCTGATTGTATAGATTTGGTGGGGGTCACTGATAGAGTCTGTCATTGTACCTCTGGTGGTGAATTTGATAGGTTGTCCTATTATGGTCCAGTTTAATAATCTTATATAATGTTGTGGCTACTAATTGGTTGTGTGAAACTGAAAGTTCAGTGCTGGATGAGGGTGAGGGAGTTAGAGCTATATCCAAACAGCTGACATTGATATCCTAGTAGTTTTTTTCTTTTGAAATTGTTATGGGATCTTCCAGTGTAGTTGTTAGATTGGTTGGAGGAGGAATGTTAAGGACAGTAATACATATTTGCTTGTATTTGGTTATTTTCATGAATGTTATAAAAAGCTCTGGTGAATTGAATTTTGGTATTGGTTTGTTGTAGATGTAAATGTGGTAGTTATCCACCTGTGATGGACATTTTGATGTAGGTAGTTGGCATTAATAGCATTGCACAACCACTGGGTATAATTATTATTGATTGTATGTAGTTTCCAGTTAACGTGTGGGTAGTTAAAGTCACTCTAAAGTGGGCGGGTGTAGTAGGTTTAGATATCACATTACTGAGGTAGGTATCGTACCCCTCTGGAAATAAGGAAGGGAGGTGTGGTTGGTCGTAATGTTGTAATGGACTGTATTTAGTGCACCAGAAACACACAAGAGTTTAAAAAATGGTGTCTGGAGGGATTTGACATGAGGTAATTAGGGAACAGATAAATGAGAATACCTCCCTACCACTCACAGATGGTCTGAATGAATGAAAAGGCAGCACTCTGAAACCAAGTTTCAGTAACACTGTATGTATGTCTTTATCTGTCTTGTGTGTGTGCGTGCCTGCGTGTGTGTGTTTTCAAGTGTAGAGAATGCCCCCAGAATTAGGGTATTTTCCTTCAAACTTCTTGTGTTGGTCAGTGCCGCCTTAATGTAGGCTGGAATGGAATCTGCTAAGCTGGGAAGTCCAACATATGGAACTTGCCTAAAAAAGGCATTATGGAACAAGAAAGTATTAGCCGGTATGCAGAAACTCTTAAGTAGAGATAAAGAGAGAAGTAACCTACTTAAAACAATGACTGTTCAATCATCCAGACAGTTATGTTCAGATATTGTATATTTAGATGCATGAGAATGAATAGGAAAGGGGAAGGCATGAAGGAAGATTTCTATACAAGGAACTGAAAAGGCCCTTTTCAGCTAGAGGAGAACTGCTTCAGTTTTCTGAGATTGTAGACAAGAATATCTATGTGAGAGATTCCCCACTGATGTATTATAAGCATAAAGACCTACCAGTGAAGCATCCACTCATGATAGCCTGTCCTGAAACTTCCCAGTGAGTCTGACATTGTATTCTTCTCTGAAAGAATGCAAGTTTCCAAATGGAATAAGTCATGATGAATAGCTAAATCTTAGGCAATCTTAGTCTGCAAAGGGGCTAAAACCTTATTCCACCCTGTTTAATTTATGTTCCATGAATACTGCGGTGGTGGTGCTGCTGTAGAGTTGTCGCCTCACAGTAACATGTTGTCCCGTTCGATTCTCAGCTCGAGCGTCTTCTATGTGGAGATATGCGTGAATGGACATACCTTCGTTGAAGGTTGTGCGTCAGAGCTGGCAACTCGGCACGTAAAAATCTGCTGCCAATCATTAGCGGACCGGAGTTCCGCTGTGGCGACCCCTTCACCGGGAAAAGCCGAAAGACACAACAACATTACTGTGGTGTGCTGTCTGACACCTTTAAGAAAATGTGTGGTGACCATAGTTGATTCAGAACTTTTAGAGCACTTGTAAAAATACATAATTTCTATAACGTTGATGTTTTCACGCCTGTGTTCTGATTACTGCATTCTCTGTCCCTTGATAACCTGGGAAACAGCACTTGAAGCAAAATCTGAAGCATCTGTGGTCACTGTCTGAGTTGGGATGCAAGGAGAGAAAGGGAATCCTCTGCTGGATATAACATGTTTGGCCCACAGAATTTTTTTCTTTACTAAGTTGAGAAATGGAATAAGACAGAACAAGTGTTTTGGGCCCAAACAGACATGAGGAACTGGATATTTCTTATGTGAAATATGTCATGAAGAATCATCGGGTGGGGGGGACTGACTGCATTTTGAACGCATTTATTTAATTGTTTGCTGAAATAAAAAAAAACATAATTTCTGTTTGGTTGGTTGGTTTGTTGCTTCCAGTTGCCAGAAGGGTGAATTAGCAGGGGACTTAGATGCTTAGATGTCTGATAGTTGTATATTGTTAACCTGCACTTGCAAGCTTCTTTTAGTGTGCTTTTACATTAAGAAATTCCAGGGTCATCCATCTTGTGGCAGAAGGTGTTTATCTGAGGTCTCTGAGTTGGGAAGCTGTCAGTGAAGCTTAAAAGGTGTTTATTGGCCAGAGGACACAGGAGTTATTTTTTTCAGTTTTTATTTTTGTCTACTATAGATTAGGCATATTTGTGCAGATCTGTTCACTTCCACAAAACTTAGCAATGCTTTTCAGGTGTTTCCACTGCACTTAGAGCCATCCAGGCTGAGATAAGCACATTTTCTTGATTATTTTCCTTGCTTTGGTGAGTGACTGTTACTGATCAATTGCATTTTAAAAGCATTTATTTAACTTTTTGCTGTAAAAAGATATCATTTCTGTTTGTTTTCTTGCTTCTGATGACTTCTTCTCTAATGTAGGTATGTAAGATGTATCAGCTTGCCTACAATTCATTGCACTATATGTAACTGAGTGTTTATAATGTGAATTTTGAGTGCCGAGTCACTTTATGAATGTGCTAGATTAAGCTGTTGGTGTATTTTCAGTATTTTTTTATTTTCTTCACTGTAATGTGATAATGGAATTAGTATATATAAGATAGGGGTGGTGGAGGCAGTGGGAGCTTGACAACTGTATAAAAGTATATTTTGTTTCTGAAACTATGCTTTTTGCAATTGAATTTTGAGAAAAGCAAAGCAACTGCTTGTGCTTTGACTGAAAATCGGTAACCCAGACGACTTCACTGTGATGGAAGACTGTAGGGCAGATTTAAAATATATTGGAAGGGAATGAATCTCTCATGATAAGTGAATTCCTGAGGTTTTCAGCAACAGAGCTGGATAATGCTGCTTGGTATGTGGAAGTTTTGCCTGTGTATCTGACATGCTTATTTCCATTGCTACAGTCACCAGCAGAAACCAAATGAAATATCCCCAGTCCAACCCATTTATAGTGCCTGACATAAGACTTCTGTATTTTGCCCTACAAGAGGATATTATTTATTTTGTTTTATTATTTCAAAATGATTTTTAGTATGATTCTTTTTAGTTTGATTTTCCTAAGTTAAAACGAGAAGGTCACCGAACTGGGTTGAAATGTATGTGTGTTTCAGTACAACATTCTTGTTGGCATGTGTGTGCATGTGTGCTTGTGTTAAAGACATGAAGGCAAGGCTGTATGTGTATATGATGGTGACACTATTATGTGCATTTCTGAGATATTGTGAAATGTTTGTGCTTGTTTATGTACAAGTTTGGGGGCAAGTAAATGTGAGTTCAGCATATTATTGTTGGATTTTCTGACGTTAAAGTTATAAAAGTGTCTCCTTTTCCCCATTTTTATTCAGTCTCATAGTTAGTATATATTTAAGTTGTAGGGGTGCGGGATTAAATAGGTTCATAGGTAGGTACTAGGCTATTGGCCCTGGGGCCTATACAAGCCCAGCCAAAAAGGTACTCTGGCTTTTGCCACCCAAGAAAATTATTTTCCTGTGCCACTGTCGAGCAGAGCCACAGAGGTGATCCCCGGGGTGAATTTCCTATTTCCCATCCAATCATCAAGATTTTTCTTGAAGAGTGCTAATGAGGAGCTTTTTTTGATATAGCTAGGTAGTTTATTCCAGAGTATGGGAAGTCTCTGGGACAGGAATTTATCCCTCCGGCATGTTCTGTTTATTGTGGTGACAAGGTTTAGGTCCCTAAAGCGTGCAGCTCTGAGGGATTGGGATTTCTTTAAGTGGAGCATGTCCTACAGCTCTGGGTTTGACATAGCTTTGTATGTTAGACAGAGATCACCTCTGAGTAGGTGATATGCGACAGAGTAAAGCAGGAGTTTTTTGAGATGGTCTGCATAGGCCATCTGTTTGAGGCCGGTAATCCTCTTTGTGAGGTATTTCTGCAGCCTTTCCAGTTGTTGTAGATGTCATGTGAGGTACATACCAAAAGGGTGTTGTACTCTATAATGGGTTTAATGAGTGATGAGTAGAGGGGAACAATGACCTCTTTTTTTCTGGATGAGAAACCTTTTGTGATGAGGTGTGCCACGTAGAAGGATTTCCTGACTACTGTGGCAATGTGATTATCAAAGGAGAGATTACTGTCCACCTGTGTCCCAAGGTCTCTTATCACACTTTCAGTGTTAAGTATACTACCACCTATGTTGTAGTTCATGGGTACAGAGTTTTTACCAAAGGGGATGGCAATGCACTTTTTGGCATTGAGCTTGAGGCCATGGCTTTGACACTAGGCATCTGTCTCAGTGAGGCCCTTTTGTAGGATGTCCACATCGTTAGGAGTTTCGATTATGGCTCCTAGTTTGCAGTCATCTGCAAACTTCGTTAGCCAAAGACCTTCTGTGTTAGCCTGTACTTCAGAGAAGTAGATACCAAACAGGAGAGGATTCAGGACTGAACCCTGTGGTACTCCACTTGTCACTGGTCTGAAGTCAGATTTGGAGTCTGCCACTTTCACAGTGTGGGTTCTGTCAGTGAGCCAGTTGGCAACCCATCTTGTGACATAGGGAATTATACCTAGTTTAGCAAGTTTATCTATAATTCCAGAGTGGGGGATGGTGTCAAAAGCCTTGGCAAGATCTAGATAGGCTGTGTGAACCACCTTACCCTTGTCTGTGGCTTTGGTGACTGCTTCAAAGAAGTCTTTCAGGTTTAGGAGACATGATCTGCCTTTTACAAACCCAAACTGAGTGTGGTCCAGAATTTGGAGATTACCAATGTCTTTGTTTATAAGTTCCATGATGATATGTTCAATGGCCTTGCAGACCAGGCTTGTCAGGCTAATGGGGTGGTAATTCCTGGGGTCCTTGGTGGCTCCCCCCTTGTGGAGTGGGATAACCATTGCTATGCACCATTCAGCAGGCACAAAGCCTGAGGTGAGGCTATGATTGAACATGGTACTTAGGTGGGGTGCCAGTTTGTTCTGTAGTTCATGTAGAAGGCAGCCTGGGATGTTGTCTGGTCCCATGGATGCTGTGTTCTTGGCTTTGGAGAGTGTGGTTTTTACCTGTGCAGCCGTGATTACAGGAACTTTGCATTCTTCCGGTATAGAGATGGGCTCTTTAGGAGGTGAGAGGGGGGTAAAGTTAGCACTGAACCTATCTGCCAGGATGCTGGCAATATCAGTTGGGTCTGTATATTTAGTGCCATTGTGCTGTAACTCAGAGCAGATCTGAGTGTTGCCATTGAGATTCTTGACATAGCTATAGAATGCTTTGTGGTTGTCTTTAGAATCAGTGGCGATTTTGTTTTTGTAACTAGCTTTGGAGGATTTTATCAGGGGATCGCAGCTTCTTACTGAGGCTGACCAGAGAGCTCCTCCACTTGTGGGATTTTACTCTCTTTTGCCACAGTTTCTTCCTTCTGTTGTACAGTTTGTTTATGGCAGGGGACCACCAGATTGGCTTTCCTTTTTTTGGAGGATAGCGTCTTGGTTCTGTTTGGGATAGCACGATCCATGCACTCATGTAAGTGCTTATAAAGTGCAATTGTGTAGGATTCAGTAGTTGTAACTGTATTGTCCATCTGTATGGGTGTCATGACAGTCACCACTTCTGTCTTAAGAAGCATGAATTTGGCTTTGGAAACATTTTTTACCATGGTTTCCTTAATGAGGGGTGGGGGCTGGATGTGGATATCTAGGGTATTTAGCTTATGGTCAGATCGGACCAATGAGGTGTTGACTTCAGGTGTGGAACACCTGTCACTCATGTTGGTAATGACTAGATCTAGGATCTTGTTGCCCCTAGTGGGGGTGTGGCTAAGTTGATCCAGGAATTGGAGTTTATGAATTTCAGAAAGCGTTTAGTGAAGGAGTTGGTCCATGAGTAGTTTTCCCAGTTAATGGTGGGGTAGTTGAAATCACCCGTTATTAGGGTGTGTGGTTGAACCCTAATATTTTCCAGTACATCAAGAAAAGAGGAGTGGGAATCCTGGGGCATGGTGGGTGATTTGTAGCAAGCTACAATTTGGATTGTAGTTTTGCCCAGAGTTAGTTGCACTTGGATAACCTCGGCAGCAGTACGCTGAGCAACTAGCCTGGAGGTGTGGATATCCTTAATGAATATGGACACACCTCCGCCTTTGGTGTTCTGGTCCGGGTTACATGGCCGAAAAGTGTGGTAGCTTGGTAGTGCAGGGGTGCTCGCTGGAGCCTTGAACCAGGTCTCAGTCACTGCACAGATATCGATGTTCTCCATTTTAAAGAGTGCCTCGAGTGAGTGCATTTTGAGATTTAGACTTCTAGCATTGGGATGCTGTAGGGATTTTGACCCTCTGCAAAATCCTTTTTTTAATGGAAGATGTAGTTTTACATGTTAACTCCCAATGTCCAAACTGAAAGGCACATAAAATTACATGCTGCATTTGACTAAACATGCTGACTGTAGTGCAAACTGAGACAGAAACATGCACCAACAAACACTTTTTCAAAATGATAAATTGACTTAACAATGGTTCTGTCCTATATCCATGGTATTAAACAAAACAGCAGAGGCAGTTCCATAAAATATTCTGATTTGTATTGCACAAGAAAAATATTTGCATAGATACTTCTTTAGCACAGATAAGAAAATAAAAGCTGCAATGTCTCTCATATTAGTTCAGCTGCAGTTGCAAGGAGACTTCACACAACTTCATCCTGTCTGGATTCTTGGTAGAAAGCTTCCATGCCACTTAGGTTCTTCCAGCTTGTCACTTCTTTGTTACATTACACTTTCCAGAACCTCTGCTCAAGGCAGAAATGTCCCTGCATCAATAAGGCAACATCCCTAATTACCAGGGCCACATCACTCTTTTTAATACATCACACAATAATATTATTGCTTTGCAGTAGGACTCTCTTTGGCAACCTCTCTAACACAAAGCCATTTAAAACAGTTTACAACATATTATTTACAATATATTTGCTATTTACAACAAAATACTTTATGGTACCACAACATTATTTTATCATTCTTACACTCACAGGGCAAGTACCACTAGTACCTTAACTACATGGGTTAAAGGGGGCAGCTATCCTGGTTGTAAGACGTCAGGGATCACAATCAGCAGTCAGTTGACATTCATTGCCAGTGATTAAGTTCTGTCAAATGAATATGTTTAGTAGATTAGAGTGATTAGACTGCAGTCTTTGCTGCTACAGTTTAGCAATTTAAGGGAGGCATTTTCCATTTCTTTTGGGTATTCAACTTAGTAAGCGTGGACTGCTCAGTGCACCAAATAGGATTCATATGAGTTTCAAGGCTGTTTTAGCCTAATAACCATGTAGGCCTTGCCAAAAGTCACTGTCATGCCTTAGCTTTGATATAAGTGACCCTGTAGACAGTGTCCTTGCAGCAAGCTTTGGTATGGGCTGTATGTGTACAAAATGTGTGAATCATATGAACTGTCTGGGTGATACACAGTCATATTACATATAATAGCCTGGGCATTACAGGCCACCTAGCATGATATGGAGTGAAACCCCTTCCAATTGGTATATTTCAGGCCATCAGTATCTGATTAATCCTTGATACTAACATGGGTGCACTCTATACTTCCTGGCACATCAGAGAAATGGATGATGTCACAAAATAGCCTATACACTGTTGGTTCTCAACTCCCTGCTGTCTTGAGCAACCATTTATGCTCTTCCACATACTGTAGCATGTTGTTGTTGTGTCTTTCGGCTTTTCCTGGTTTGGGGTTGCCACAGCAGAACTCCGGTCTGCTAATGATTGGCAGTAGATTTTTACATGCCAAGTTGCACAACCTTCAACGAAGGTACGCCCATTCATGCATGTCTCCACACAGAAGATGCTCTAGCTGAGAATCGAACCGGACAATGTCTTACTGTGAGGTGACAATGCTACTGCAGCACCACCACCGCAGTTATACTGTAGCATAATGTTTTGGAAATGGTATGGCTGTGATACACCTAATATGACACCCCTAGCTTCATGGAATGTCCCTGTACCTAAGACGATCAGTGCTACCCATACCATTGTATCCACATGATTGGGCACACCAGACAACCACCAGGACTTTGATTGTGGATAGGCAAGTTTGACTAGGTCCTTTACTGCATGCCTATCCACTCAGAGAAATTGGTCTATGTCTTATCAGACTTTTGTGTGCTAGTAGGACAGGTGTCTGTTTCTCATTCTGTATTGTATAGGTAGTCATGACACACGACATTGTGAAGACTGGCTCTAACAGTGGCTCTTAACACAAGCTACTGCTGCTATTCCTGTCATGGCTTCCGTCATACACACCATGATTCTTGCAGTTCAGAACTGGTATGCACTGCATTGATCATACCTCTCAACCTTGTAGTACAAGAAATCTATGCAAAGGCAAAATTAATGGGGAACAAAGGCCAAAACTAGGGACATTTTTTTAAATATTGCTTGTACAATCTTAGAAAGTTACTAGAATAAAAGGTTTTGTGTTACCATGCATTTTCTGAAGGATATGAAGGCTGAAACTGAAATGGTTGTCATTATTTTATTAATTCAGTCCTCACTGATTTGCCAGAAAACCAAATGTTTTATCCAGAACTTATAAACAAAGACATTGGCAGCCTTCAAACACTGGACCCCAGCAGTTTGCTGAGGCCTTTCCAACTGCTGCAGTTGTCTTGTGAGGTACATACCGAATGGGGCCGATCTTGTCTCCTCAACCCGATTGACTTTTTTGGATCAGTGTCCAGGGCCGTGGATGATGATAAGATGGTCCACACAGCCTACCTGGACCTCGCCAAGGCCTTCGACACCATCCCCCACTCTGGAATCATAAATAAACTTACTAAACTGGGCATTAATCCCTACATCACTCTATGGGTCGCAAACTGACTAACTGACAGAACCCACAGTGTAAAAGTCACCGACTCCAAATCCAACTCCAGACAAGTGACAAGTGGAGTAACACAGGGTTCAGTCTTGGGGCTGTTTTTGTTTGGCATCTACTTCTCCGAAATACAGCCCAACACCAAGGGACTCTGGCTAACAAAGTTCGCAGATGACTGCAAACTGCTGGGAGCCATTATTGAATCCCCAAGTGATGTGGATATTCTACAAAATGGCCTTACAGAGACAGATGCTTGGTGCCAGAGCCATGGGCTCAAGCTCAAAGCCAAAAAATGTATAGTTATCCAATTTGGGAAAAAACATGTACCCATGAATTACCACATAAGTGGCAGTACACTAAACACTGAAAGTGTGATAAGAGACTTAGAGACACAGGTGGACAGTGGTCTCACCTTCGATAACCACATCACCACAACAGTCAGGAAATCCTTCTATGTGGCACATCTCATCACTAAGGACTTTTCATCCAATAAAAAAGAAGGTTATTGTCCCACTGTACTCATCCTTCATTAGACCCATTATAGAGTACAATGACCCATTCGGTATGTACCTCACAAGACACCTGCAGCAGTTGGAAAGGCCTCAGAAATACCTCACTAAAAGAATCACAGGCCTAAAGCAGATGTCTTATGCTGACCATCTAATAAAACTCCAGCTATACTGTGTCGTATATTGTCTACTCAGAGGCGATCTCTGCTTAACATACAAGGCCATGTCAAACCCAGAGCTGCTGGACATGCTACACTTAAAGAAATCCCAGTCCCTCAGAGCCACGCACTCCAGGGATCTAAACCTGGTCATCACAATGAACAAAACATACTGGAGGGATAGGCTCATGTCCCAGAGACTCCCCATTCTCTGGAGTAGACTGCCCATACATGTCAAACAGAATGCCTCTTTGGCCATCTTCAAAAAGAACCTTGACGACTTGATGGGAGATAGGAAATTCACCCCAGGGATCATATCATTCACCCTGCTAGACAGGGGACCAGGAAAGTAAATGTCCTTGGTAGAAATAGCCGGGGAACTGTTATGGCCAGACTTGTATAGGCCCTAGGGCCATTAGCCTATTACAAACCTATGAACCTAGGAACAGATCTAAAATATGAGACAAAAATCTGGACATTCTGCAAAAAATCTGAACAGTTGGGCGCTGTCATTAATATACTGTATGTTCAACAAAACTATGAAAACGTAAATTCACACAACTTTACATTGAAAGACTAGTAAACACACACTATTTTACACTGATATATATAAATCTGGAATGGGAGGCAGTAGGAGAAGGATTTCTGGATGAAACAGGTGCGAAGGTAAAGTATAGCTAGGTGTGGTGAGGTTGGGGTGAGTGAGAAAGTTGAAGGTTTGGTAAGCAAAGATTCAGGGTAATGAATTATACAAGTAGATGAGGAAAAAGACAGAAAGGGGAGCTGTATGAAAAGGACCTTTATAGGGGGTGGCAGTAAATTGTTTGTTGTCTGGGGTAGTCCAGACATCACTACATTTCTACCACTACATGCATTGTCTGTAAGAAAACAAAGTACTCTAAATATCTTTGAGGTGCATATGTAGAAACGGATGGAGTTTCCTATCTGCCAGTTCTGCTCATAGTGAGCATTCGTGGTACAAACGAGATATGCCATGGAAGGTCAGGCTGGTTTTGCAAGTAATGCTGCCATAGGAGAGGGAGCATTGTTCTTAGACCATTCCTTATGTATAGAAGTTGGTGTCCACCACCATAGTAAAGCCCATGGTTCTTTATGGAGCAATGGCATCTCTTATGCTGCCTCCCACAGAAAGGTTGATATTCACTACATTTTGGCATAGTTGGAATTTCACAGTCAGTGAATTTTAATGAATAATAGAGAAGCTGGCAACACTAATCAGTCAGGGCATTTTGTTTTAGCACATATAAAATCACAGTATTTACAGAGTCTGTGGCTCTGCCATAGAAGCTAAGACCACCTGAATCAATGTGAATGACTAAAAAAATATTTGACAAGTACATATTTATACCACATTTTCCCTGTTTGTGAGTCCACCACTGAAGTGGGTGTCCATTATGTGATAAAGGCTGGTAAAATAGGGTACACAGAGCAGGCATTACCAAAAGAAACTCAGAAGTTGTCTTTCTGTACAGACATTTATTCAAGCTACACAGGGTTCTCTCTATTTCTTCCCTCTCATTACTATGAATATACAGTGGATTGTTCTGCCTTACTGGAAGTGCGCAGCCAGCATATAAGAACATGCATCCACAGACCCCAGGAGTCTAACCTCTGTAACTGTTACATTGTTGCAAAGCTATGACTACAGTACTACCATAAAGAAAAAATACACGCCGTTTTATTGTGCAGGGTACTGTCACCAGGAATAACACAAATGCTATCATTCCTAAACAGTGATGGGTGTGTGGAGCAGCCTTCTTCTTCTTCTTTCGGCTTTTCCCGGTTAGGGGTTGCCACAGCAGATCACCTGTCCGCTCGTGATTGGCAGTGGAGTTTTTACAGTGTCGAGTTGCCAGCCCGGCGCCCAACCTTCCACAGAAGGCACACACACATGCACGCACTTACACCTAGGGCCAATTTAGTAATCAATGAAATACCACATGCAGAAGCAGTGTCACCTGTGAAAGAGGTATTGGACTGAAATGGGGTAGCAAGTATGAGAGGTTGGTTTTAAAAATGCTGGCTGTGCATAAACTGGACCATAGTGGCAGCTTTGGAATTGAATCGATCTGCATGGCCATTTATTCATTATCTATCATCAAAGTATATTGTTTTGTATTGTTTTACTGTAATTAAAGTTTCATTACATAAGCAGCCATACTCAGGTTATACTTTCACTGCATAGGAAACCTTATGGCTTTATTGTTTAGTTGAAATGTGTTAGTCCCAGGTTAGCTTATGTTTGAGTAAAACAGTAAGTATTTTCCAGTGTCATTGTACCTGCCCCATCATTACCACCAGCACTGTATACTTTGTGCACTGGGTGTGTTGTACCAGATTTCTTTGACTGTGACCATGATTTTATATCACAGATTTCCATGTTCCACCATTCGGCTTCATGCTTGCTGTGTCTGTGCTGCATTCTACTTGAAGATCATAGGATCATCTGAAGAAATACAGCAGAATCTCTCTGTAAAGTCGTAGATGGTAACATAGGAATGGACCAGTACTTGATTATATATCATAGCTAGTGGATAGTAAATAGGATCTGGCCCCATATCTCTGATATACAGAGACAGTCAGTAACACCCAAACTAACATATCCTTCACATAATCTCTGAAAACTTCCCAACTAACATACCTCTCCTAATAAATGTCCATAGGGACACAATTGGGTTGTGTTGCATGACTAGGCATGGGTTGCGTGACTAGGCTTATTACGGCCATGGTAGTTGTTAGCCTATATACTTGTGAACCTTTGTTAACATGAGGCTGAACTCCCATAATAAGCCAGTTTTAAGTCCGGTGCTAACCTCCATTTTTATTCTCTTTGGATTTAAGTTATTCTTTTTAGGCCTGATAGGGCTGCCAGGACATCATCATTTGAAACAGCTCCCAATATGCTTATATGGTACTGTTAGCTACTTGACCAAAGTCCATGTAGCATATGCCAGCTATTTCTTGCAGTCATCTGACCAAAGAATGTTGTCATTTTATCCACACTGTCCTACATGAGGAATTCCTTTGCATCTCTGAAAAAAATCTCTCATTCATACATGACAATCAGTACCCTAAAACTAACAAAACCATAAAACGGAAACAACAACAGCAGTGGATACTTCTAGCAACAAAGGGCAAAGGCAGCATAGTAGGCTCTCATAACTTGGTTCCCTTCCCCACAAATGGTGCAACCCTGGAGGATATTCATATTAGCTAGAGGGATTTGTGGGGTGCAGCCACACACAACATGTACGACAACCTTTACGGAATCATTTGAGTAACAGGGGAGTTATTCATAAAGGAAAAGTTTGTCAAGGAGTTAGCACTTGAGCAGTACAAGTAACTAGTACTATAGAACATTAACAGAGTTAAAAGACTACCCTTCCCTCACACTATTTTAAGATTCCCCTTCCAAGGCTGCATAGTTTTTGGGACAAGCACTTATTGCTATAAACTCTGTAATTCACTTGGTACAAAGTTGTGTGAGTTCATAGTGGGCTTATTCATGTATTAGGACTGTGGGTGGAAGAGTCCTGACATGGGGTGCAGCAGAACTGGCAAGTTGCATTACTGCTCTTTCTTTGTTTTTATTTTTCAGGTTATTATCTCACATTTTTTATATCATTTTTCAACAGCTTGCAGGTACCCTTTGTTTATGTTTGGTATCTTGTTTTTCAATGACATGTGAGTCAGGATTATAAAACAGCCTTTTATAAGTCTATTGCAAACCCTGATTCCTTTGGGTATGGTGGTTGTTAGACGGGAGGAATGCATTTCATCCACTTTCTGAAACTTTGTAGTGATGGCACAGTGAGCTTTTAGGTTGCATAATGTTTGTAATGCAATGTGGTAAGCTGCATAAACAAGCAGAAAATAAAAAATACGGTGTCTATTTACATTAAAACAGCTTTAGGAGAGTTCAGATTTTACAGTATTTTTGAATAAGCTCAATAAAATTCTTTCTGAGTGGTACCCATGCTGAACAGTTTCACAGATGACCTTCCTGAAGCACTGTTTGCATGTTAGGACCAGGGATAACTCTTTAGCAATGTGGAACAGCAGTCTTGTCTTTTCCACACGTCTACTATTGAAAGCTGACTTAGCTATTGAGTGTTTCTAATATAACAGTGCACTTTTTTTTCCCCACCAACAGTAATGCATCCTGTACTGCTCATCTAGGGACATAACTGTGGTGCCCTTTTCTCATATAACAAACAGCAGTAGAACCCACCACAGCAATAAACTGAAGGGGACATTATGTAAAAGCACATCAACGAGCAGTGAAAATCATTACATCTTTTTCCATCAGATGTACACCCAAAAAACTGTGCTGCAGAAAATATTAAAAAAAAAAAACACATTTGTGTCTGCCTCCAAAGTGAAAGATGCAAAAAAAAAAAAAAAAAAGCGGTAACTCATATAAGCACTTCTTCCCCACATTTCAAAGTGTAGTGATATGGTTTTACTATAAGCATGGGGCTGTAAATAAAAGAGCACACAGAGGAACCTGTTAGCATTTCCTGACCCTTCCCCCAAGCTACTGAAACCTGAGCCCTCACACTAAAAGCTGTCTGAATGTAAACAATAGGATCACCTAACCTACCAGTTTAATCAAAACAATGAGAGCTACAGGGAATCTTGACACTCTCCCTTTAAGGAAACTCAACATTTTTAAATGAATTACATAAAATATGATTTTTTTTGGTGATTGATGTGAAAGATATATATTTGGTCATCCCTCATCTTATTTTGCACTTTTAAACTGTATTTTTGCTATATTGCTGATTTTTTTTTAATTCTTATTGCTGATTTTTTGCACTTTTTGTTTGCTGTAGCACAGATTAGATTCAGGCCTGCTGAATCTGGTTCTGTTTGTTAAATTGAGCAGTAAGCCAAGCTATATTTTGTTGGAGAGGGCCCCATTGCACCCTTGCGGCAGGAGAGTGTGGTTAGGACCAATCTGATTGAAGTTTGTTGGCACAGGGATCAGTTTTGAACATTTTATTGGTTGCATTTTTTAATTCAGTTTGCTGACTGTTTTAACAACGCTCCATAGAGTTAGGTGACCAGCCACTGCTCTGTTGTCTTCATCTGTGCAATCCAAGGAAACTGTTGTGTTCTGCTAACCATAAGTACAATTTTATACTGTATTTTGCACTTTTAAACTGTATTTTTATTATATTGCAGATTTTTTTGTACTGTTCTTGCTGATTTGTTGCACTTTTTTGTTTGCTGTAGCGTAGACTAGATTCAGACCTGCTGAATCTGGTTCTGTTTGTTAAACTGAGCACTAAACCAGGCTATGTTTTGTTGGAGAGGGACTCCCTACACCCTTATGGCAAGAGAGTGCAGTTAGGACCAATTTAATTGAAGGTGGCTGGCACAGGGCTCAGTTTTGAGTTTTTTATTGGTTCAGTTGTTTAATTCAGTTTGCTCACTGTTTTAATACAGTTAGGCAACCAGTCACTGCTCTGCAGTATTCATCTGTTTGCACGTAGCACACCACTGAGCACTACAGTGCACTGCCACACAGTGGGGGTAACCATTGGCAGTTATAGATACAAAAACGTCAGTAGATAAACTTCCCTTGGTAGCTATCCATGATCCAGCTGAGAAGGCCTTAAATTGTGCTTAGCTGCTCAGAGAGCACCTCAGGTGAACTTTTGCCCCTTAAACATTACCAAAACCAGCAAATCTATAATAGTCTCATACCATTTAGGAAACCTCCACTACTATAGGCCCTTTATAGAGCACCCTATTAGTATAGACTCAGTTTAGAGCACCCAGTTATATCTCCTCATTGTGGAAACAGGATTTAACCTAGCATTATGAATGGTCAGTTTCCCTTCATTTATCCTACCAGCCTGATTGACATGGGTATCCTGAGGCAGTGTAGCAACTACCTCATGTACACTGACAACCTTCTACTCCTAAATCACCCAAGTACAATTTGTAAGAGATGCAGCTACACTAAGAATCTGGAAACCTTGCTTTCTCTTGCAAAGAACAGTCACACTTAACAGGTTGTCAGCTCACATACTACACCTCCTATGCAAACCATGCACTCAACACATAAAGTGTCATATGCAGAGGTACTCACCAGAAACCTACCTAAACACCAGAAACTTCCAAACACAAACATGCTGCACCTAATACAGCACCAAAAGCACTCAGTACACACAAAAACACAAGCACCAGTGTCTCACCAAATAAGCCCCTAAGGCAAAGCACATCTAAACCAAATTTTTAGTCATAGGTGACTCCATTGTGAGGCACACATGTCCTTCTCACCAGGCTGGACAAGGCGAAGGTTATGGTCAGCTGTCTGTCAGATGCCAGGATCTGTCAGATCACACATGCACTCAAGTCTCTCAACAAGTACCGTTATGATTCCATCATAGTTCATGTTGTTGTGAATGACTTGAGACATACCTCACTGGACTATATGAAGAGAGACATGACTGAGTTTTCTGAATATGTGTCAGAGGCAGGTATGTCCCTAGCATTGAGCAGCATTCTACCCTCACCTATGATGATACCACAGTGTAAACCAAAAAAATGGTTGACCTCAACAATTGGCTTAGTTTCTGGTTTCTTTCTAAGGGGATCCATTTCCTGTCAGACTGGGATGGCATGGTTGATAGACCATGTTTCTTCACCAGAGATGGTCTTCACCTGTTACCTCTAGACTTTCAGTTACTGGCTAAGGCACTTGCCTCCCCCATAGTGCTGTTTTAGGCAAGGTCTCAAGGACAAAATTTCCGATGTGAAAATATTACTAACAGATAAATTAAGGATTATGTTGCTAAACACTAGCAGTTTAGATAGGAAAGTGCACTCTCTGGAAGCACTCCTTTCCCTGGAGGAAGTTGACATCTGTGCAGTCACAGAAACTTGGTTCAGGACCGCAGAGATCCTCGGCCTTGCAAGGCTACGATGCCTTCCACACTTTCAGACTGAAAAATGATCATAGAGAACCAAAGGAGGAGGAGGAGTATCTATCTTCATCAAATATAAATACATCTCTAGACTGGTAAGACAGGAAAAGTCTATGGAGTTACTCCAAGATCAAATAACTGTAGGTTAGACCCCCCCCCTTTCAAGTTATCATTAGCTATAGGCCCCTTTCAGTGAAGCAGGATATCCATGCTGCTTATTTGGACCTACTTAAGTCAATCAAATCAGAATCAAACACTCCAGTCATAGGTAATTTTAACTGTCCCTCTATTGCCTGGGAAACTGTACCAACATGCTCGCACAAAGGTTCCTGGATTTTGTTAACACTAATGCCCTGGAACCAATAGTACGTAACCCCACAAAGGGCTCAAATATTCTCTACCTGGTCCACAACTGAGAAGAATACAAAGAATAAGTGCTTAGTGCAAATGATGTCCACCAGGAAGAACCACTCAGGCAAACTTAGTATCCACACTACTTTATTACACACAATGATTTAGAACTTTCATCCACTGGAATGTGGACTTCTTCAGAATGCATTGTGTATTTGAATCATAGTTTAAATACCCTTCATTTTGGTGCCAAATAGGAAAACATTAAAAACACTGCTCTGTTTAAAGTGAACTTGCACAAACATTACATAAATAATGCCTAAATAGTACTGTGTAAAAAAATACATAAAATCAGGTGGATTATAGACACTAATCAATAAATGTATATATAAATATATTATTTAAAAATAGTCTAATAAAAATATACATAAAAAATATTTTCACAAGAAGATATTATAAAAAAGTTTTTTTGTATGGATGTGTATATTGTAAAGCTTTCCCTCAATATATAAATCAAAGTTAAGTCTTGAATACCAACAATAATACCTATACTTGTGTCTGTAAAATAGGTTTAATAGAGATGTGATCATTTAGACCAGGCAAATTAGAGGCGTCAGTTAATCACTTGACCTCCCAGTGTCCCAAGAGTGCCTTAAAATTACTCCCTCTGGGACCAAATGTAACTTGTTTAGTATTACAAACTTAAAATAATGAATTTCCCCACATTTTTCTACATGTCTATATAGGGCATTATTGCCATCCTTCCTTCTTATATTATACAGATGGTCATATATTCTTTTTTGAGGGGCCTCTCCATTTTCCCTGTATACTAACAAAGACATATCATACACCTGTCCATGTATATAACAAATTTAGAATTATAGTTCCCTTGCCTGAATATAATCTTAGTTCTATTAACATTCTCTAAAGTGACATCTACCTCCTCAAAAATTGCATGACATTGTCTACAATTATCACACCTTCTCGTGTGTGTGGTCCTTGTAGAAATTTCTTTGCTTACATTGCCATGCTCCAAATTTTTCTTGATGTTACGTCCCCTTTTGTAGACAAATGTAGGTGATTCACCTACTATTTTACTAATGTCATTGTCTGCTATAAGAATGTTCCAATTACTGGTTAATATTTGCTTAACTTGATTCACATAAGGGGTGTATTCCAATATACAAGCTCTATGGTAATTTATGTCAGTGTCTTTAGAACAAGTCGATATATTCTTAACTGATTCAATTCCTAAAATTGGTGGATATTTTGTACCCCATTCATTAATGACATACCTCTTTACATCGTCCAAAATGTACTAGGATACCCCCTTTCTCGAAATAGGGAGCTTATTTATTCAATTTCCTCTACCATGTCAATATACAAGGATGTCATTCTGGCTGCTCTAATACACTGCCCTTTAAAGATGTTTCTCATTTGCTTCCTCGGATGGTTATTAGACTACTCGAGATAGCTATTGGAAAAAGTGTTCTTCCTATATGTATGGGATTTAAATCCATTGGAGTGGGACGTAACATCAAGAAAAATTTGGATACTAAGTTCGCCTGAGTGGTTCTTCGTGGTGGACATCATTTGTACTAAGCGTTTATTCTTTGTATTCTTCTCAGTTGTGGTTGACTAAACGCTTTCTTTTGGATTTATTGGGTGTTGAACAAATGGATTCCTTGGAAGAATTGTCTAATTATTCTCCGGTTCGGCGAGATGACCTGCAAAGCCTTCAATCAGAAGTCTCTATTTTGAAAGGGGAAGTCACTCACCTGAGTTATTCACACATCCTAATGTGAACATTAACTGTATGCAGCAGACTTTGAAACCAGCCAACGTGCTTACCAGAAGTGAATTTGCTTCAGATATACCTAACGGTCAAGGTGTACGTTTCAATGTTAGCACAGCCCTGGATGCTTCTGCCTCTCATGGGATTGTGGAATTAGGAGAAACCAGCAAAGGGATAGACAAGGATTTTACTTTTGATTTTTCTGTCTACAATTTGGAGGAGGAGTTCCAGTGTGCCGGGGCTAAGCCGAAATGGACAATGTCAACAAAGACTTATTCCACAGTGGTTACTAAAGCTGCAGCAGCAAACACAGGTACTGTAAGGCAGAGCTCGAGTCCTAGTGCCAATGCCAACATTAAAACTAATATGGGGCAGGGCAAACAGTATTTGAACAATTTTTTTCAAAGTGATAATGATTTTAACAATGTGGGTCAAGTACTAAGTATTACTGACAGCACCAATCATGTGACTAATGGAACACTGAAAGATTTAATTTTTTCTTTTGGTAAAAAACTGAGTAGTATTAGAGGTTTGAAACTGGATAACGCTTATTTAAATAAATGTTTATTGTTAAAAATTGTACCAGTTGGTTTATGTTTTTTAAGGTACCTATGGGTATTTCTTTAACAGAACAAGTACAAGATGAATTCAGTCAGCTATTTAATCAGTTTGTTTTTGATTTTATGAAGTTAATTATCAAAAAGAACGATGAAAGACTATGTTTTTAATGGATGAAGTAGAGAAACTTAACAATGTCGTAGTTCATGATTTGTTGTTTCCACAGTGGGAGAAATTGTACACTAAACAGTTTAATATGGTGGATAAGAAGGCACAAACTACATGTACAAAGAAATGTAAAAAAAATTCATAGAGATATAGAACAATGTAAAAGGGGTATAGCTTACCCATGTAAGGAATTTAAGGAAGATACTGTTGAGAGACCATGTAGGAAAGGGGTAGTGAGGAATCACAATACAGTGTTAGAGAGTGCTGATCCAGTAATACATTATGAGAGGAACAGACTACATTTTCAAAAGGGATGGAAACAGCAACTACATCCAAAGTGGAGAAAAATTCAGAATTGGAATCAAAACAGATCATATAGAACAAACGGGTATGTTGCAGATCAAGCATGGGGATAGAATATGGGACAATGGTGAAATCACAACCTGTCAATGAGGGTATGTCAGAAATAGTAATTACGGAAGATGTAGTTAACAGTTTGGACAATTTTAAAATTTATAACTTCACCAATTTAGTTATAGGAATTTAACATTTTAAACTGCTGTCTAGAGGTATGAAATATATACCCAAAACATGTTTTCACTTGGTTGGTTGTTTAACTGAAATTAAATTATTCCTTAGGAAAATTAACTTAGCCATTATGTTTTAGGACAAATCCCAGCCTTTAGTGACTAATACACTTAAGAAAAAAAAGTGTATACGTTCTACCTACACACCCTAGTGTGGCAGTATATGAGAAAATGGTTACCAAGGAAATTTATAGATTACAGAATAACATTAGATACAAAAAAAGAGTAATTTATCATGTGAAGAACATATTACTTTAAAACAACTTAAAGACGATCATAATATTAGAGTTATGAAACCCGATAAAGTGTGTGGGGGGGTCATTTACGATGCATTGGAATATGCTACTAAAATGTACAAGATACTACAAATGTCTGGTAATTATGAAATAATATCCATTAACGAAATACGTATAGCTTACAGACATATAGATATGTATTTAGAAGAATTTTTATTGGATAACAGAAATACCATGGACATTTATAGTTATTTAAAAGTTGAACATCCGATATTGGCAACAATTGTGGGAAGACTGATGATACACAAAAGCATAACCAACCCACCCTTTCGACCTATAGCATCTGGTAGCCACTCAAAAACTTTTCCCTGAGTGTAGCCATAGACAAATGGTTAAAACACATCTATGACAAAATACCACATATGATTAAAGATTCATGGGATTTCCTAGGAAGTTTATCTCCTAACTGTTGGAAAGAGGGATTAATTTTCATCACTGTCAATGTGGTTGATTTATTTTCATGCATACCCAAACAACAAGGATTAGAAGGATTTTGTAATAGTATTAGGCAGTATGCTAATCTGGAATGGGATTGTGTCAGCCTCATTTTGGAATGTATGACTATAGTACTGGATCACAACTATATTTATTTTGAAGGTGAATACTTTTGACAGACAAAAGGGGTAGCAATGGGGGTCACTTGTGCCCCTATGTTTGCTAACCTAGTCATGTTGGATTGGGAGAATAATTTAATCTTTAAAAGCGAGTATTACAAGTACATCCGACACTGTTCTAGGTTTTTGGACGATATTTTTATCCTATGGGATGGTCCTCGTGATGGGATAGACCAGTTTATGGAATACTTAAATAATACCAGTAAGTTTTTAAAATTTACACACACATTGTATTTGGATACTTTTATATCAAGTGATTCTAATAGATTTAAATCCTGTATATATATATATATATATATATATATATATATATATATATATAGGAAGAACACTTTTTCCAATAGCTATATTGAGTATTCTAGTAACCACCTGAAGAAGCAGATGAGAAGCATCTTTAAAGGGCAGTGTATTAGAGCAGTCAGAATGACATCCTTGTATATTGACATGGTAGAGGAAATTGAATATATAAGCTCCCTATTTCGAGAAAGGGGGTATCCTAGGTACATGTTGGACGATGTAAAGAGGTATGTCATTAATGAATGGGGTAAAAAATATCCACCAATTTTAGGAATTGAATCAGTTAAGAATATATCAACTTGTTCTAAAGACACTGACATAAATTTACCATAGAGCTTATATATTGGAATACACCCCTTATGCGAATCAAGTTAAGCAAATATTAACCAGTAATTGGAACATTCTTATAGCAGACAATGACAATAGTAAAATAATAGGTGAATCACCTACATTTGTCTACAAAATGGGACGTAACATCAAGAAAAATATGGAGCATGGCAATGCAAGCAAAGAAATTTGTACAACGACCACACATACGAGAAGGTGTGGTAATTGTAGACAATGTCATGCAATTTTTGAGGAGGTAGATGTCACTTTAGAGAATGTTAATAGAACTAAGATTATATTCAGGCAAGGGAACTATAATTCTAAATTTGTTATATACATGGCCAAATGTATGATATGTCCTTGTTAGTATATAGGAAAAATGGAGAGGCCCCTCAAAAAAGAATATATGACTGTCTGTATAATATAAGAAGGAAGGATGGCAATAATGCCCTATAGAGACATGTAAAAAAATGTGGGGAAAGTCATTATTTTAAGTTTGCTATATTAGAACAAGTTAGATTTGGTCCCTGAGGGGGTAATTTTAAGGCAATCTTGGGACACACGGAGGTCAAGTGGCAATTAACTGATGCCTCTAATTTGCCTGGTCTAAATGATCACATCTCAATTAAACCTATTTTATAGACACAAGTATAGGTATTATTGTTGGTATTCAAGTCTTAACTTTGATTTATATACTGAGGGAAAGTTTTATAATATACACATCCATACAAAAAAAAACTTTTTTATAATATCTTCTTGTGAAAAGATTTTTTATGTTATTTTTATTAGAATATTTTTAAATAATATATTATTTGTATATGAATTTTTTGATTAGTGTCTATAATCCACCTGATTTTATGTATTTTTTACACAGTACTATTTAAGCATTATTTATGTAATGTTTGTGCAAGTTCACTTTAAATGGAGCAGTGTTTTTAATGTTTTCTTATTTGTCACCAACAGGAAGTGTATTTAAACTATGATTCAAATACACAATGTATTCTGAAGAAGTCCACGTTCCAGGGGATGAAAGCGCTAAATTGTTGTATGTAATAAAGTAGTGTGGATACTAAGTTCGCCTGAGTGGTTCTTCCTGGTGAACATCATTTGTACTAAGCGTTTATTCTTTGTATTCTTCTCAGTGTGGTTGACTAAACGCTTACTTTTGGATCTACCTGGTCCTCACCAACACGGGTGACCATTGCACCACCAAAGTATAGGATCCTTACTAGTTAAATATGATCACAAATCAGTCACATTTGAAGTAGCTATAACACCTGAACCCCTCTTAGGTGAAGTCAGGCTAAACATTTTCACCAAAGCTAATTATACCCTCCTAAGGGATGGCATAAATAACTTCCAAGCTCCTGTCCCCACAGATGGCATTGACAGCTATCCTGGGGTATACACAAATGCCATGCACAAGCACTTTACACAAATGTATTGACACAGCTGTACATTATAGGATCAAAACAAGATTCTCAAGCAAAAACAAGCCTCTCTGGTGGACACCTAGCATTAATAAGTTGGTACAACAAGAGGAAGAAGTTGCCAAGAGTAAAAAAGAGAGGTCCCAGCAGTAGAACAGCCTCCTCTCCTTGAGAAAACAAATAAGACAACTTGTAAAATCCTGTCAGGACAACTTTGAGAAATATTTAGCAACCATAACCAAGGATAACAATAAGGCATTCTTCAGTTCTATTCATAACCTAAAAAGAAGGACCCATATGTGTGCTGAACTAACGGTGGATGGCATCACACACTGGTCCTGGGAAAACAGCTAAACTGTTAGCTGACAGATTTGGAGAAAATGTCACCCTCTGTCTCCTCCAAACATTTCACAAAGCATTCCTTCTACATTTTCCCCACCTTGCATCTCCAAAGAGCAAGTCATTAATGGTTTCTCCAAGCCTAAAAACACAGCTTCTGTGGGACTGGATAGCATCCCAGGCTACATTTTAAATGGTCTAAGACATGAGTTAGCAAGTCCTTTAGGTACTCTCTTCAACCACAGCCCGAGTACTGGTTTTGTCCCTGCTAAATGGAAAACAGCAACCGTCATTCCCCTTCATAAAGGAGGTACAGCAACAGATCCTGTGAACTACAGACACGTCATGGCCCTTATAAATAAGGATATAGGTGATCTCCAAACCTTTGATCTGACACAGTTTGGTTTTGTCAAAGGCAGGGCATGCCTTGTAAACCTGGTGGACTTATTTGAAAATGTCACTAGAACCATAGACGAAGGCAAATCTGTGTATACAACCTACTTTGACTTAACCAAGGCCTTCGATACAATCCGACATCCGAGCATCATTGATAAACTCTCCCAGTTCAATATCAGAGACTGAAACAAGGTTAAGGAATGCCTCTAATTGGAAAACCCCAGGCCCAGATGCAGTACCTAACTTTTGGCTGAAAGAATTTAACATCTTTGCATGAAGATTTAGCCATGAGTAAGAGCTATTTATATGCGCACCTTGAACAGACACCAACTTCGTAACAACAGGAAAAACAATGCTCCTACTTAAGAGTGAACCTGCAAGCTACCCTAAAAATTGTAGACCAATAACTTGCCTTCTGACGACATATAAACTATACATGGGAATTGATGCCGACAGAGTTTATAGTCATTTACAAGAAAACTCAATTGTGGCAGTAGAACAAAAGGGCAATAAAAGAGTCATATGGAACAAAGGATCATTTGTTGTTAAATAAAGTCATAGTGGAGAACTGTAAAAGGGGGAAAAACCTAAGTATGACATGGATTGACTACAAAAAAGCATTTGATAGTATCCCTCATTCATGGATAAAAGAGTGCTTAAAATGTATAAGATACACCCCACGCTGATGAACTACTTTACAGTGGCCATGAAACAGTGGCAGTCCATTTTGCAATTAAGCCATGATAAAGGACAAATTGTTATCCCAGGGATAAAAATTCAAAGGGGGATATTCCAGGGTGACTCTCTGGCACCGTTACTATTCTGCCTTACCCTTAATCCATTAAGCTGTTTACTCAACAGCTTAGGCCATGGCTATAATCTGGCTCCTAGAAAACAACAAATTGTAAAGACTTCTCACCTTCTCTTTGTCGATGATTTAAAACTGTATAGCTCATCAGATGAGTAACTGAAACCACAACATTAAGTTGTCAAAGCTTTTTCAGATGATATAAGAATGTCATTTGGTCTTGAGAAATGTGCAAAAGCAACCTTTAAAGCAGGAAAACAGTGTGGGACAAGAATGTGACATAAAAGAGCTTGAGCAAGGAGGAGTGCATAAATATTTGGAAATTGATAAAGAATTAACAATAAAACAGGAAGAAAAGTGAATAAAACTTAGTAAGGAATACTTCAAAAGACTTAATTAATCCTGAAAACAACACACAGCTATGAACAAAATCCAAGCTGTAAACCAATTTGATCTTCCTGTCCCAACTTACAGTTTTGGAGTGATTGACTGGCCCCAAAATGTGTTGGATTGATTAGATAGGAAAACAAGAAGGATGCTTCATGCTCACCAAATGATTTATGAAAATCAGTGCATACCAAGACTATATATTCCCCATTCCGAAGGAGGGATGGGCCTCCTTGAAATTGATTATATGTATAGATCTGCAATCATGGGACTCCATACATATTTGCTGACCTCACAAGACCCAAACGTCGTGAAAGTTTTGAAACATGAGGAGAATAAGTCTAAGATGACTTTTCTGCTTAATCGAGCAGAAGTTTATCGGTGTCAAGCAGGAATGGAAATCAAACCAGAATTAGATAAAAATCAGGCAGCAACTGAATGTGCCAAAAAACAAAAGAAAGAATATATGGTGAAGGATCAGATAAGAAGGCAAGAAATGTGGAAAAAGCATAAATATAGTTACAAGTATAGAAAACTTCTGGAAGAACCTCATGTTGATCAGGAACAAACACAGGAATGGTTAAGGAGAGGCAAATGCAAACCAAGAGAAGAAAGGTTAATATTGGTGGCCCAAGATAGTGGGCTGCGTACACATTGGTGTATAAAGTCCAGTGAACATGTGGAAGAAACAGACAAATGTAGGTTTTGTAAAACTGAACTGGAAACAGTCGCACACCTCATTGCTGGTTGTGACATACTAATGGCAGAAGGATTGTATACTGAAAGGCATAATAATGTGACGAGACTGTTGCACTGGGGATTTTGGAAACATTATTGTATTGAAGTGGCTGAAAAACACTGGAAACATGAGCCGCAAAGCATCATAGAAAATGAAGAAGTTACATCACGTGGGATCATCCATTACCAACAGTTCAAAGGATAGATGCTAGAAAACTGGATATAGTGGTTCAAGAAAAAAAGACAAGAGTAGCATTGATCACTGAAATTGCCACACCCAATGACTACAGTGTCTGGTGTACAGAGAGGCACAAAGTCATAAAATATCAGGATCTGCAGGCAGAAATGAGAGCAATGTGGAAGAAAGATACCCAGATAGTTCCAGTAGTAGTAGTAGGAGCAATGGGTCATATAAAAAAGAATTTACAATCGTATTTAGATATGCTACCAATCCATGTAACTAACTGCAGGCGTCATTATTGGGCACATTGCGGTGCTGCAAAGAGCACTACTGGCTGACATCAAAGATAGAAACAATACTAATTTCATGAACTTTAATCGTACTTTGACTTAGGAATGGGGTCCATTCCCATAACGGTATCAGAAACCCAAAGATTTGGAGAAATTAAAAAGACTGAATATCAACCCTTATGTCATCAGGTGGATTGCTACCTGGCTCACTTACAGATCATGCTCAGTCAAAGTTGGTGCCTTTACCTCAACCAGCAGATGTGTCACTAGTGGGGTTGCACAGGGGTCAGTGCTGGGCCCCATATTGTTTGGAATATACTTCTCAGAAGTTTGGGCCAAAACAGAGGGGCTGTGGCTGGCTAAATTTGATTACAACTGCAAATTATATGCAATCATTGAATCTCCTGTTGATTTCAGTATGCTTCCAGAGGGACTTACAGAAACCAATGATTGGTGTCAAAGCCATGAACTCAAACTCAATGCTAAAAAATCCATTATCAGCCCCTTCAGTAAAAAGGATATCCTTGAAGACCATCATGTAAATAATAATACCTTAAGTAACAACTCAGTAGTGAGAGACTTGGGAATGTAAGTTGAGTGTAGCCTAAACTTTGACCACCATTTGTCTACTGTGGTAGGGATGGCATTCTATGTCACACACCTCATTAGCAAAGGCATTGACTCAAGAGCAAAACAGGTCATAACTCCCTTGTACTCGACCCTCATCAGGCCAGTAATTGAGTACAATGCTCCTTTTGTTATGTACCTTACTAGGCACTGGCAGCAACTTGAGAGATATCAGAAATTTGGACTCCAGCACATGTCAAACATTGGCAGACTGAAGTCACTATCACTGTACTCAGTTGTGTACAGACTACTTAGAGGAGACTTGTGCCTGGCCTACAGAGCAATATCAGATCCAAACCTAATGGAGATGCTGCGCATCCACAAATCAAATGGGGCAAGGGTCACCCACTCCAGGGACCTTAACCTGGCCTGCGAAATCAGTAGGACCTGCTGAGAGGTCTCTCTCGGAGGTTGCCACTCCTCTGGAACAGGCTATAATTTCATATCAGAGCCCATTTATGACCCTGCTTAAGCATAGCCTGCATGACTGGATGGGAAACTGTAAATTTCTGCCAGGGATATCACCCTATGGCCCTCCTAGATACGGGCAGCCATTGCTAACTAAGATCCCAAGTTTAGGCAAGATCGTTTATATTGGGTTTCTCTAGTATTATATTGGGTACACACAGCTAGGCTTATAAGGAATTTCAGGTCAGTATCCTAGTAACCACCTATGAGGGTTTATCATGGTTCCATGATGCACTGTAAATTGGTCTGACCTTTCTGAAAATAGGATTAACGTGCTAGTAGAAGTTATGGAAATGGGCCTGGCCAACAGTTTTTTTTACTCTAAATATTTGAAACAAGTGTCAGGTGTGGCTTGTGGGGGCTGCTGCAGCACCAGTGTTTGAGAATATAGTTTTTGATGGTGGGAAAAGGCATTTATTTTTGCATCAGTTTAATCAAATTCAGTGATATTTTCATCCTGTGGTTAGGTGACTTGTGTAGGTTAAATGAAGTTTTGACTTACATCAACACCACCACCTCATTTTTGTTTTTTAAAGGGCAGATTGATACAAATAAAGTTGATTTTTTGTTGTTACTATTAGGAAAAAACGCTATGGACAACTGTTTTTCCTCTTCTGTGTTCAGGAAACAGACATATTCCAACAGTCATTTACATTATAACAGCCACTACCACCTGTGGCAAAAGAAAAACATAGTTAAGAGTTAATTCATCAGGTTGTCTCATCTCATTTGTGATGAAACAATATTTTTGGATGAAGTCAGCAAAATGGTCAAAATGTTCCCATTGATTTTATTGATGTTTTTAACAATTAAATCATTAAAGACAGGCCGCATCATTACATACCAGTATTGGAAATATGGCCTTCCTGCTTTGAAAACCAAAGCAAAATTGGTGGCTGATGTTAACGCAGGTCCTTTTGTGACAGTGTAACCAGGAATGTATTTAACAGGGGTATATTTTCTGGCTTTAGAGAGGCCACCAATGAGGTGAGAAATATCCTCCAGAGGACCTGGCTGAATTTTATAACACAAGGTCTGGGCTTGCTTTTAGTAGACAGCTCCACAATGTTTTTAGAACTGGGTCTAATTTAGAAAAAGATTTTTGAAAAAGGTAGTAGAAGCAGGTTTAACTGTAATTTAGCTTCTAAGGGCATGTTCAGATGTGATGCTATGCCCAGTGTAGATATATTGCAGAAGGTCGTGATCTTTGTAGTTGGGGATTTTTCAAAACCTGTCTATTGAAATGGCAAATTCACCTGCAACACCAAAGGAGTCATCTATTTAGCACAATGTGTTATATGCACTGCATTTTATGTTGGTAAGACTTTAAATGCTTTAAAAGCTTTGATTTCCCAACACACATATGTGATTAGTAAAAGGGACAACAGTAATACACAATACAAGCATTCTAATGATTGTCAAAATTTCAAAGAATTTGTTTTCTTTGTTTTGTGAGAAAGTTCTATTGATGGATGGGGGATAATTGGCAGGTTTAAGTTGAAAAACATGAACTATATTGGCAAGTATTGCTGGATAATGTCCATCAACAGTCTTTTGTTTTTCAGAAATATGCATACTTAATTGTTTGGTGTGAGCGTTATTTCATTTTATTTTAATATCATGAATGTTTGCAATTATTTATCCAATATTCTAATTTTTTAACTGCTTTGCAACTAGAGTTTGTTTTTAATTTTATCTACTTTGAGTTGTGTTTTTCATGGTTTTGTTACTTTATATATGTAAATTAATACTTCCACCAAAGATGGCACTGGACTAAAAGATTATTAAAGGACAATTTATATGGAAGATTTTTGTCTGATGAAGTTACTTGCAGTAGACCAGAGCTCTTATGCATTAAATGTTTTGTGTGTATCTTGCAATTTCCTTGGAGTCTGCTTTTTTTTTTTAGTTTGTATAGTTGCAGATTGAATTGTTGTTTGGACATTTATATAAATGAAAACAAACCTTACTGAGGTATTTTTAGTTGCAAATATTATACATTTATCTATCCAGTCATTGTTAGTCAAACATTATGTATCTCATTCAAATCCTGCTTTTTTACCTCATACCGCCTCCAAAACATTATTCTGCTTGTATTGTTACCACAATTCTCATTTTTTCTATGTAATTTATTCTACCCTTTTCTGAAGATTCAGTTTCCAGTAATTTTATCTCTGTTACTATATTCACTACTTTCTAGTACAGTTACTTTAAACTTTAATTTCCATTTTTCAGTAATTGCTTTTTGGCAGCTACCATAATTAAACTCAGCAAGGCCCTATTATGCATAGACTACTCCAATTCTGTATCATAGCTCAAAACATAATTTCCTTAGTTACACCAATTTGCTCACCCAGTATTTCTGATAGAGTAGCCTGCATGGAAGTTTTAAAGTCTGCCAAATCATTACACTCCCAAAACATGTGTCCAATTACCTCTTTCTAACCCATCACACATCCAACATTTGTTGTGTACCTGAGGAAAATTTCTTTGGCATCTACTTGTGGTATAAAAATAGCTGTGCAAACACTTCAAGCAAAGATCCTAAAACTTCTAGACTTTGTTGGATATTTGGGAGTCATGCATATATTCTTGCATTGTTTCTCTGTATATTGCTTATCCAGGCAATCGATCCTCAGTGCTTGCTAACCTCATCTGATTGATTCTTATAGTTATCATACAGTATTTTATATGTCCTACTAATTATCTTTTTTAACAGCAGCTTCTGTTCCAGATTCTACTAAAAACTCTACCAGTCCTAGTCTTTCATTTAGGACCCCTTTTTCTTTCACTTTGCCTATACTGTGATATCAGTCCTTGATAGGGAAGGCAATCTCTAACCTGCAGTACAACTACATTTTTGTTCTCTTCCCATTCTATTACTTTTGTCTCTCTCTAATTATTTGCTCCCAATACCTTAGTTACTTTGCCATTTTTCTCCAATAAATTCCACCCCCGTTCTGTCTATTGTCTGTCTGTATCACTAATTGCAGTCATCCCTATTGGTAGAATCTTTCTCCATCCCCATGTTGGCTTAGCTTTTAGAATGTTTTCTGCTACGTTATGAATACAATATTATGTATAGTTATTGTTCTGTTTAAGGATCTGCATCCAAAATCTTAGTCTCTCATTGTTTCATGAGCTTCACCCCTGTTTCATCATCATCCCTTTCTGCTTGTGCTATGCACAGCAGCCTTAACTGTGCAGCACTGAAATACCCAGTCAAATCCGGTAATCGCAAACCAACTTGTTCTATTGGAAGGAACAGCTTATCTCACCCGACTCTTGCCATCTTCCCCTCCCAGGTAAAATCCTTCAACTCTTTATTGTTATCCATAACTTCTCCTCTCATTGATAAAAGTATGCCTGAGCTATGTATAAAACTAGAGGGACTAAAAACATTTTCACCGCTTGTATCATGCAATTCATATCCATAAATCAGATCTTCCAGGTCCTCAGTTTTTGCATTATCTTTTGTTTACTCTTGTTCCACATATCCTTAGCTGCAGAATAGAATCCTTTTTAATCCATACTCCTAAGTACTTCATTTTATCATGTCCCCATAAATATTGGTATTGCTGAACCAATTTGTGTGTGGGCACATAGTTTACAGCTATTGCGTTTGTTTTATCTTCCTTAACTTTATATCCTGAAAAGACTTGAAATTGTTTCAGAATGTTCCACAACACTGAAATTTCTTTTTCTGGATCTGTCAGGTATAAAATAATATCTGCAAATAAAGCCAGCTTTTCTTAACCAAACCAATTATGTCCTTGAATACTGGAATCCCTTATTTTCTTTGCCAGTGGTTCTAAGTATAATGCAAACAACAAAGGAAAAAGAGGACACCTCTGCCATTGTTCCTCTGCTCAAATAGAACTTATCAGAGAGGAACCTACCCACTTTAATTTTTGCCTCTGATCCCTCATATATCCTACTAGTCAAATTTATAATTTTATCAGGGAATGCAAACACTTCCATTGCTCTGTTCATAAAGGCCTAGCTTACTCTGTCAAATGCTTTCTCTGCATCAAGACCCACCGATAACAGTGGTATTTTCTTATGTCCTGCTTCCCCGTGGATCATCATTGTTCTAGTAATGTTGTCAAATGTTTGCCTCCCCACCACAAAACCACATTGATTCTTATCTGTCAGTTGTGCCATCACCTTTATCATTCCTTTAGCTATTAATATTCATAAGCACTTTATGATCAGGGTTTAGAATTGAAATGAGCCTGCATCACGCTGGGTATTGAAGGGTCTTTGCCATCTTTAGGTAACACAGCCACCATGGCTTTCTTCCAGGATGTTGGCGTTTCCCCTCCTTCTAAAATACTGTTCAACAAACCTTCCAGATCTTTATCACTTTCTTCCCTCCTAGCATCCAAACGTCTACAGGAATGCCATCTGTTCCTGGAGACTATGCTGTAGATTGGTTTCACATCACCATGTTTATCTCCTCCTATCCTAACTGTTAGTACGTGAGCCTCATCTACCTGTAACCTTTGCATATTTAATTCTTCCATAAACATTTCCATCTGTACCATTTTGTGATTTCCACATCTCCCTGCTTTATACAGATTTTCATAAAATTTCCAAAATATTTCTACTACCTCTATAGGATCCCTGGTTAACTTCCTTGTTAAAGGCTCCCTAAGCTTGGCGACAGCCCTTTCTGTTTTCTGTTGCCTGAGTCATTTTGCTAAGCATTTCTGTGCTCTGGAGTTATTATCAAAAAACAGTTGCTTAACAGCAGTATTTATAAACTATCCAGTATTTATAAATATTATCCAGGTACTCCCTTATTTTCTCTTTAGCACTCTGCAATTGCTCCTCCTCTTGTTCTGTGGGATTCCCCTTATTCTTTAATACTTTAACTTGTTAGTCCTTCTAAATAATTCTTGTTACTTCTTAATAATATCTCCATTTCTTTTACCTACACTCTATTTTTAAAGTCCCCTTTAATTTTATTCCATTCTAGATATATTTTCAAAAGACATTTCTGTCTTACCTAATAACTCCTGATAGCTTCCACTTCCCATTCCTTAATTACTCTCTTTTATCAGATGGCTGGGAAGCACCAATGCCACATTTATTTCATCACCTTGCATTTCCATTTTAGTTATTATTGGTGCCTGATCTGAAATAGTTATTGGAACTGTATCAAAACTTTCAATGAAATGACCATGTTCCCATGCAAAATAGTTTGTCTAGCTAGCCCAGATTTTGTACCTTGGGGAATTTATTTTTTATTTTATTTTACATTTGTTAACCGGGGGTGTGTGACTGTGCCGAAATGGCCCTTTTTCAGCAGAGGCCCGGGGAGAAAAGCTCCACATAGAAAAATTACAGATACAGTTAGACATGATCAGTATACACACAAATTACAAAAGACATGTTTTACAGTGGTATGCAGCACATCAACAGTTACAGTGGAGAGAACAAACAAAAAAATATTAATTTAAAAATAAAGGTACTTAATAGATTTGTGGTGTACAGCTGAAATTTGGAACATAGGTAGAATACATACATAGTACACAGGTACAGTACATACACTGTAGATTAGCCAGTGTTTGTGAGAATAGTTTTCAATCATAATTAAGTACTCTATGTTTAGTATGTGTATCTTATCCGCTTTCACTAGCCTGGGGAGCAATCATGGCACTGCCAACTTTGCTTGAGATGTTGCCTGATGAGATCTTTAAAGGAGGCTTTGGATGATGTGTTTTGAATGCTAGTGGGGACAGAGTTCCATTTTTTAGCCACTGAACTACTGTATAGTGCATCTCCAAAGCTATTGTAGCTGTTGGTGACTTCTAGTAGTAGTTTGCTTGATGATCTAAGAGGCCTTTTGGCTGAGTGATGTTGTACTAGGTTTTTGGGGGCAGGACACTTATTGGGGAGGTAATAGAATGACAGAGGCAGAGCTGATTGTAGGTTAGGAGGTTGGGCAGTTCAAGCCAGTGGAGCTGTCTCAAAGCAGTACAGTGATGAGTTCTGTATGAGCAATTTGCAGCAAAGTGGGCAATTCTGTTATAGCAGGCTTCCATTTTGCTTAGTTCAGTTTTTTGAGATTAGTCAGAATGGGAGATGCATAGAGTAGGGTGGATAGAAGTTGGGAGCGAGCAATGGCTGATCTTGTGTTGTTGGTAAGAAATGGTTTGATACGGTAGAGTGATCCCAGTTTGGCATGTACTTTTTTAATAGTTAAGTTGAGATGACTATCAAATTTTAGGTGGGAGTCTATGGTTATTCCCAATAGCTTAGCCTGTGCCACTGGAGTGATTGGAGTAGCATTTTTGGAGTAGATAGTGAATTGACTGTTATCCGTGTTTTTGTTAGAACTGGTTATAATCATAAGCTGAGTTTTCTTTGCATTGAGGATAAGTTGGGCTTTGGTTAGGTAGTTTTCAACGTCAGAGAATGCTAGTTGAGTTGTTTGCAGGAGGGTGGGAATGTTTTGTGCTGCACAGATTAAGGTAGTGTCATCTGCATACTGAATGATAGATGCATGCTGTGTGGAGGTATGGAGGTCATTTGTGAAGATTGTGAATAGTAGTGGTCCTAAGATAGAACCCGTGGGACTCCTATAGTTATGGGCAGCTGAGGCGAGAGAGACTTTTCCCATTTCACAGCTTGGTACCTTTCAGTTAAGTAGCTTTGGAACCAGGTAAGGGTGGAATTTGATAGGTGATATTGGTTTAGTTTGTTTAGCACAATTTGGCACGAGACTGTGTCAAATGCTTTGGACATATCCAAAAAAAGAGTTGACACCTGCAGGCCTTCATTTTTGAGACAGTTTACTTTGTCTGTGAAGCAGAGGAGGGCTGTAGTGGTACTTTGGGCAGGTCTGAAACCATATATTTTAGCATCTGGGTATGGATGCATTTTTCCTATGAGGATTCTGATGCTGAAGAATCTATTCCTTCAGCCTCTCCTCCTGAGGATTATTCTTTTGGGGAAACTCTGCATACCATGAGGGATCACTTTCACTGGGAGAGCCAAGATTACCCAGAATCTAAGAAAAGGCTCAGAGATTTTCTCTTACTACCTCAGCACAGACCTCTTGCTATCCCACCTGTGTTAGACATTGTAGATGATGTATTTTCAGAGTCTGGCCTGTCTTCTGACTCTTTACCTCCTGCACCTGTTAAGCCAGACAGATATTACAGGGTTCCAGATTCACATATATTTCTTTATAAAATCCCTGCTGCTGACCCAGAAACTATATCTCAGGGTCCCAAGGGGGGGGGGGGGTCAAGGCTTCCACTGCAAAAAAAACTATCCCCTCTGATAGGGATTCCAGGGCTCTGGACAGATGGGGAAAAAGGTTTACACTTCTGCTACCCTGGCTGTAAGGGCTTGTTACTGCTTAAACAGAAAATGTTGACAAATTCTGAATGTGCAGAAAACAAGGAAATGCAGGATTTATTGCATGCAGCTGAACAAGTGGGAAAGCATACTTTGCAATGTGGTTTTGATTCTCTGGAGGCCTCTTGCAGGGCCGCTGTTACATGTTCTGTCTTTAGGAGGCATGCTTGGTTTAAAGAACAGAATCTGCCTGATCATGTTAAAGCAAAATTTTTGGATGCTCCATTACAGCATGATACTTTGGTGTTAAGGCAGAAGAGGTGTTGAAGAAAACGGAGGATAAAGCGAAATCTATGCAGACAGTTAATGATTTCTTACAGGTACAGCCACCCAGATTTAGCAGGAACTGGCCTACAAAAAATTGGTCCTTTCCAGTGTCAGACAGGCCACAAAGAGGCAGATACAGATGCCCCAGAGGCAGATCCCAGCCCCAAGGCTCATACAGGCCTAAACAATGGTGTGCTTCTACCTCCAAAAGCGGAGAAGACAAATCCCAGCCATACAGGAAACAGTCCCAATGACTTTCCTCTGCCAGCACTAAGCACTTACCTTTTGGCAGCCCCCTTAGGGGGAAAATTAGCACTTTTTTCACAAAATTGGGACATGATCACCCAGGACAAATGGGTCTTGAATATAGTGTCTCAGCGCTACAGGTTCCACTTTCACACCCTGTCAGGGGCAAAAGGTATGCCAGACCTGCCACACAATCAATAGGCAGAGGCACAAAAGCAAGTTTCATTCCTCATGGACATGAGGGCCATTCAGCGAGTACCACAGCAAGAGCAGGAACAAGGATTTTACTCCAGACTATTCTTGGTACCCAGAAAGGACAAAGCATGGAGACCAATACTGGACCTGTCTATTCTAAACACATTTCTGGACATTCCAAAATTCAAAAATGTTAACTCTGCAGCAGCTTCTGCCCATGCTGGGCAAGAAGGCTTGACTTGTAACTTTGGACCTAAAAGAGGCATACCTGCATGTCCCAATCAGACAGTCTTGTAGAAGATACCTCAGATTCATAGCTGGCTCAATGCACTACCAATTCTCTGCACTGCCCTTTGGCTTATCTACTGCGGTCAGCGTCTTCACAAAATGCCTGGCACCAGTAATTGCTTTTTGCAGACAAAGAGGAATTCAAATATATCCTTACTTGGACGACTGCCTTATTCAAGCAGAGAACAAGGACATTCTACTAAAGCATCTGGCGTTTGTAAAAAGATTACTAATTTGCCTAGGGTACACAGTAAACGAAAAGAAATCAAAACTAGTACCCTCTCAAGAGATAATATTCCTGGGTGCAAGTTTAAATATAACTGCCCAGATGGCTTATCTCATGCCAGACAAAGGCAACTGAGTTCTTACTTCAAAATGTTGGCAACAAAGACCCAGTTTTCTGCAAGAAAAATTCTGCAGGCTTTGGGCTTCATGGTATCCTGCATTCTGCTAATTCCATATGCAAGACTGCATATGAGGAAACTACAGTGGTATCTAAAAAGTGTTTGGACTCAACATTGCCACAGCCTGGAAACATTAATTACCCTCATTCCCTGCCTGCAACAGGAGTTTCGATGGTGGGCACAGGCCTGTCACCACAACAAGGGACAGCCATCCACTTTACCCACAGCCAGGCAGACATTAACAATAGATGCATCAGACTATGCCTGGGGGGCACACATGGCAGGAAAATGTATTCAGGGCACATGGTCTGCAAACCAAATGCATCTTCATATCAATCAAAAAGAGATGCTAGCTGTTCAAAACACCCTGACAGCCTTCAAGGATCTTCTTCATCCAGGACAACTGCTGATAAAGACGGACAATACTACAGTCTTGTGGTACATAAACAAACAGAGAGGCACACATTCCTATCCCCTCTGCAGACTAGCCATGACCTTGTGGGACACAGCATTGACTTACCAAGTACACCTGCAAGCACAATTCCTGCCAGGAAAGATAATTACTCTGGCAGACGAACTAAGCAGAAACCTCACGGATCCCCACGAGTGGAAACTGGATCCACAAGTCTTCAGCATGATAACAAAGAAATGGGGATGTCCAGACATAGATCTATTTGCCTCCCCTCACAACTGCCAACTACAGAGATTCTGCACAAGGACTTATCACAAGCAAGCATGGAAAGTGGATGCTCTAGCATTCAGCTGGAAAACTCTAACAGTATATGCCTTTCCTCCTCTGCCTCTTCTCCCCAAGGTACTCCTAAAGGTCAGACAAGAGAAGCCAAAAATGATTCTGATCGCCCCAGACTGGCCCCGCCAGCACTGGTACCCAATCCTAAAGAGCTTGTCTCCGGGCCCAGCCTGGACATTACCTCTAATACCTCACTTACTGACCCAACGAAACAATCAGATCCTGCACAGCCAACTCAGGACCCTAAATCTGGCAGCATGGTGGATAATGTAGCCATTCAGAACGCACCTTTCTCTAAAGCAGTGATGGATGTTATTTTGGAGGCCAGAAGGCCCAGTACCAGAAAATCTTATGCAGAAAAATGGAAGAGATTCTGTGCTTGAAACCAGGCACAAGGAGTTGATACGTCTGTACCAAATATTCCTCAGATTTTACAATACCTAAGTGAGATGCTGGACAAAGGCCTATCCTTCTCATCAATTAAAATCCATGCCTCTGCCATTTCAGCTCATTACAATACGGAGCCACCTATTTTTTCTCATCCATTGCTAAGGCAGTACCTCAGAGGGGCCAAAAACATAAGACCTCCAAGGAGAGCCCCAATACCTGCATGGGACCTCAATTATGTCTTGGAAAAACTCACACTGCCTCCTTTTGAGCCAGCCAATACAGCTGAGATAAAGTTCTTATCATGGAAAACAGCTCTGCTCTTAGCAATGACCTCGGCAAGAAGAGTCTCAGAGTTACAGGCACTCATGGCTGTGGGACCTTTTATAATTTTCCATTCAGACAGGGTTTCTCTAAGGACAAACCCAACATTTAAGCCTAAGGTAGTGTCCAGTGTGGCCCTTAACCAAACTATTCATTTGCCTACCTTTTATCCAAACCCGCAGAATAAGGGGTTGAGACTTCTGCATTCTTTGGACATACACAGACAGCTACGCTTCTACTTGGACAGAACTAAAGCTTTCAGAAAGACTGAGCAACTCTTAGTGGCATATGCTGCAGGATCACAAGGAAAGGCTATCTCAAAGCAGACTTCCTCAGAGGAGTACCAACCAAGGACATTCTGGAGGCTGCAACTTGGACTTCAGTGCACACTTTTTCAAAGCACTACCACTTACCTCTTTACTCTAAATCCAGAGCAGGCTTTGCCACTGCAGTTCTGCAGGGCCTCATAGCCACTCCTAATTCTATTTAGACCCAGCCACCCAACCTCAGCTTTGGGATTCAACCCAAGTGTAATGACTGCAACAGTGAAACATGATGAACATAGTACAGTTGTGTACCTACCATAAAAGTAGATGTTCGAGTGTATTCACTGTTGCAGTCCAGGTTACCAACCCACCATCCCCCTTTCTTTGCTGAGACTTATCTGTACTTCTCTATTCTATACAACCTATGTGGTGTATTTGCTTCTAGATGAAGGTAATGTTTATTTTAGTGCATGCATTTTTATTGGCGTAATTTTTAGCCTACCCTTTTGGGGGCACCTGACATCTGGGGCAAGAAAAACTGAAGAAAATGGCGTTGGCTGCATCTTTTATACCCCTGGCGCACTGACGTCAGGGAAGAGGTGACAGCAACCGACGCCGGAGCAAGACTTTGAAATTTAGGCCGACTGCAGGTAGCCTGCCAGCAGGATAACCCAAGTGTAATGACTGCAACAGTGAATACACTTGAACATCTACATTTATGGTAGGTACACAACTGTACTTTGTTGTTGTTGTGTCTTTCGGCTTTTCCCGGTTAGGGGTCGCCACAGCGGAGCTCCAGTCCGCTAATGATTGGCAGTAGATTTTTACGTGCCGAGTTGCCGGCCCTGAAGAACAACCTTCAATGAAGGTACGCCCATTCACGTATGTCTCCACACAGAAGACGCTCTAGCTGAGAATCTAACAGGACATCGTCTTACTGTGAGGCGAGAACGGTACCGCAGCACCATAAAGTATATTATGTTGTGGTCACTTAAGGTGTCTGGGAGACTGCCTGCGTGGGGGTACAATGTGGGGTTGTTAGTTAGGACCCAGTCAAGGATGGATTCCCTTTTAGATTTTTTATCACATTTAGTTGGAATTTGGACTGGTTGCTGGTAGCCATGGAGATTTATTAGATTACTTGGTGGTTCTGATATGCAGGTAAACCAGTCTAGGTTGAAATCCCCCAGAATAAGGGTTTCTTGTGAATATGTGGAAGAACACCAGGATAAGAAGTCTTCAAGGCTAGCAGGTGTATTACCAGGTGGAATATAGATCACAATTGTGGTGATGACCTTTATAGGTTGAAATTGAAGTTATGAGATAAGTATGTCCCAATTACTGGGAGAGGGGTAGGAGTTTGGTAATTGACGTACAGTTAAGTTGGACTTATTGAGTAAGGCAGTTCCACCCCTTTACAAACTAATCTGTCTTGTGTAATGATATTGTAGCCAGTAGGGAGAACTTCTGAGTTAGCTATGTTTTTATTTAGCCAGGTTTCTGTTAAAGCACCTATGTCTGGGGAGTAGTGTACTACTGTGGCCTGGAGTTCAGGTATTTTATTTTTGATAGTTCTAATATTAATATTTAGCATTAAAAGATGGTTGGTTTTGCTGCTGTTGTTGATTTTCCCAGGGGTGAAGAGAGTGGGGGTGTTATGTTCTGACATTTGTGTTGGAGCAGTTTGTGTTGGACAGGATGGATTTGGGCCTGGGTTGGGGTGCATATCCCCACTTATGATGATACAGATGTTGGAGTTTGGTGAGGAGTGTGAGAAAGTATTGTGTTTTTTTGGAGTAGGAGTGAGAGCATATGTGTTTTGTTCTGAAGTGGTCCATTCTGTAGTTCTTGAACAATTGTGGGCAGATATTATTATAAAGTGTGGTGTCTGTATATGGGAGTGCATAATGTAGTGTTGTGCTACTAAGTTTAGGGATATTGCTAGAGTGATAACTTGTGGTGTTATAAAGAATTATGAGAAGACAGACTAGCCTTAATTGTGTGATAGTCATGGTTATAAAGTTTAAGATGGTACTAGGTGGGGGTCTGAATAGGAATTATGGGGTTGCACTATAATTGGATGGATAAGTAGTGTGGGTGATGTAAAAAATGCCTAGTGGGAATGAGAGTGATTGGGAGAATTTTGTGTGGAGCAAGTTGGTGTGGTATAATGTGATCTGACTTGAGGAGCTGTGATTGGTGGAGGTGATGTGAAGGTGAGCTGTGGCTGTGATTACTATAAATGTAGATGTAGTGGGAGCGGAGGGAATAGGGGGCAGGGCAGTGGAGCGGAGAGAGCCCGAGCGTTAGCGAGGTCGAACGGAGTGGGGCAGAGCCCACCAAGACAAGAGTAAAAAGTAAGCGTTACTTTACAAATCTGAACACTTTAAACAAATTCCTGAGGTCTAATGGCTTACCAGTAAGCAGAATGCAATTGCTGAAGAGCACTTTTGTCCTGGTGGGAGACTAGAAATTTAAAGATGGCTCCATGCTCAGCAGGATTCTAATATAGACTTAGTATTGGGGAAGGGAGATAGCACAAGGGGTGTAAACCAGGTGGAATGCAAAGAAACCAGAGAGCAATCAGTGGAAAACTATCAGTAAAGGCCTCAGAGGGGGTAAGTAAGAATTCAAACTACCTGTAAAGTGAAGGAGAGAAGAGACAGCAAATTTTATAAGGTTGGGAGTGTGTCTTCACATTGACTTGCTGATTAGTAACCAGTTTGTGCACACATTAGAGTAGGGAGATACATTAGCAATGAAGGGGAATGTATAGAGATGCAAATAAACAGGTGGGCCTCCAAGTGATACAAACTAAGGCAGAAAGCACTGAGAGGGCTGCTTGATGGTTAATTTAGTCACAGGGATCTGAAATAAATGTATACTGTCTATTGGACAGTTAGGATTACTGCACTAGCTGGGGGGAGGACAGAAGGCTACAACAGTCAGTTTTATTAGCACGCTGAGAACTACTAAGAAATACTGCTAATGTAATAGCTTCACTCTCATCAAAAATACAAGTAGAATGCCTGGGTGGACTGACCCTACTCTTGAGGCTCAACATGTATATCCTTGTTTAGTTTTGCTGTACTGATTCCTTCTTATACTGTATGGGTGGAGTGGTAGCCGCAGACTGCAGATTTGCTTGAGTGTGCTCCTGCTCTTGAGGCTCAAAATGTATATCCTGGTTTAGTTTTGCAGTACTGATTCCTTCTTATACTGTATGGGTGGGGTGGATTAATATGTAAATTCACTCCAAACTCCTTCTAGTGTATTCACATCTTCCACACCAAATATTTTCATAATTTTCTTCAAAATCTACTATCTTTCGTTATATTTTCTGTCCTGGGCCCCCCAGATGCATCTTCACTGCTACAAATTGAATTCTATTCACCACCTACAAGGAATATCCCTGCTGAAAGCTGATTATTTCTCCCAGAATTTTATTAAGCTCCATTATAGCAGTTTTAGGAGTGATATAAATACATATAAGTGTAATCCTCCTCCCTTGCCAGTAGCCCTTTAGTACTACAAATCTATTGTTAGTCTTTCTTTCATCTTCTATCACTATTAGAGCTCCTCTTGCAATTAATAAAAGTAATCCTCTTTTGCTTTGCCCAGCTATTCCACTGAATAACCATTCTGAAGTCATTTCCTTTATCAAAGTCACATGTTAAGTTCTTTCCAAATGTGTCTCCTGTAGTATAGCTGTTTGCACTCTGCAATTTTAATGTAGTTCACTACTCTCTTTTTTTGTATATATATCTGTGAGACCGTTCACAATTAAAGATAATATAGAAGTCTTGTCATTATGTTAAGAAGTTTTTATTCCCACCAGTTATGTGTAACAGCACTTTTTTTTAAATGTCTTGTTTCAGCTTTTGTGTTACATACATGCACTAATGTTTGGCAGTCTGGTGTTTTATGCAGTTGTTTCTCGTCATATCCATTTGAACCTATGTCACATCTTAACAAAACTTTTTGTTTTAATGAAAACCATCAAAAAACAAACAAAAACACACACACACCCACCCATACCCCAGAACACCCCTAAAACCTATTAATTTAATACTAACACATAAACCTATGTACATCTTCAAGAAATTAATTTAACTGCCGTAAAAGGCTAGATCGGCTTTATAAGGTACCTGAGGACAGTAAATTCCTAAAGTGTCTTTCAGCAGATTCAGCAGTAGGTTGTGTGTCTTCTGACAAACCTTCCAGGTTATTGTCATCCACTTCCCTCCTCCCATCTGCTAAGGAAAGCAAGACTATTTATTTATTTTATTTATTGTCATTTGTTAACTGGGTTGGTCCAGATGAGCCAAGGGCCCATTTTCAGTGGTGATCCAAGGAGAAATGCTCCGAAAACAAGTTACATTTTTACAAAACTTATTTACAAATTTTAAAACGTTTATTTGATACAATTACAATGGGGTACAGTCTAGAAGTTATACATCAAGAATAAGAAACACTAACTTTTACAGCTGTGTTCACATTACATAAGATGGTCAAGTATCAAAAGCATATTTTTTGCAAGAGTAACTACAAGTGACAGGTATGAATTCCATAAGTAAAAATATGTACATGAATAAGAAGTAGGTATACAGTAGAGCAATAATTAGAAAGAAAAATAGAAAAACAAGAAAGTGTGTTTGGAAATATAGAAAAATAAGAAAGTGTTCATAGAGTAAGGGTGAAGAAATAGGGTCTATATCATATGTTCGAAGTTTTATAACTTCGAACATTAAAATATTAAATTTAAATGTTAAACTTGGAACATATGTAAAAAATATATATATCTATACCCTTACGCAAAGCACACTTGCTTATTTATTTCCAGTTTGATGACTGGGGAGGTCCACTGGGCTCAAAGAGTCCGTTTTCATGCTTTTGTGCTTTGTTAGTATTTCCTCGGGTCTATAGTATATGTTCGAAATTTGAAAACTTCGAACGTTAAATAATCGAATTTAAATGTTCGAAGTTTCAAACATATAATAGAAAAAAAAAAAAAACGAACGGAACTTACCTGACTAGTGTAGGCAAGGGTGCAAGCCCCCCTTCATCCTCCACACCCCTGCTCTTTAAATATACCAACTCCGAGACCGCACTATAGTGCGGTAAAGGGAAGATTTCCCTTACTGCACTGTTGTGCGGTCTCAGAGTTGGTATATTTAAGAGTGGGGGGGTGGGGGTGCAGGGAGGCTTGTCCCCTGCCTACAGCCATTAGTTTTGGGTTTGTTTTATTTTTTTTTTTAACATATGTTTGAAGTTTTATAACTTCGAACATTTAAATTCTATTATTTAACGTTCAAAGTTTTCAAACTTCAAACATATAACATAGACCCGAAGAAATGCTAAGAAAGAAGGAAAATTTCTGGAATAAGATGTAGGATATACAGTAGAGCTATAGTTAGAAAGCTATTTTAAGCAAGTGTGCTTAGTGTAAGGGTGTAGATATAAATAAGTCAGCAAGAGGGTTGCATAAGTAAGATGTAAGTATACAGCAGAGCAAGAATTGGAAGACAAAAGAAAATTAAAAAGCGTGCTTAGAGTAAGGGTGTAGAAATAGTAAGAAAGCAGTAGGATTTCCGGTTGGAGTTTGACAAGGACAGGACCAGGTCTTTTGTAGGTATTGTTTAAGCTCAAGTTTGAATAGTGTTTTCTGTTGAGGGGAAGGGTATTCCAGGTATGAGCGACAGAGAATTTATATAGGGATTTTCCAGTATTCTTTGTAGGTTTATAAATGCCTAGGAGGTGTTTGTCAGATGTAAGAAGCTGATGCCGTGGGTTATACATTATAGGTTCATAGGGTGGTACTAGACTATCGGCCATAGGGCCTATACAAGCCTAGCCATAACAATTCCCTGGCTATTTCTTCCCACAGTGTTTACTTCCCCGGACCCCTGTCTAGCAGGGCGAATGACGTGATCCCCGGGGTGAATTTCCTACCTCCCATCCAATCATCAAGGTTACTTTTGAAGATGGCCAAAGAGGCGCTCTGCTTGACATGTATGGGCAGTCTATTCCGGAGTCTGGGGAGTCTCTGGGTCAGGAACCTATCCCTCCAGCATGTTTTGTTCATTGTGATGACAAGGTCTACTTCCCTGGAGCATGTGTCTCTGAGGGATTGGGATTTCTTTAAGTGTAGCATGTCCAACAGCTCTGGGTTTGACATGGCCTTGTATGTTAAGCAGAGATCTCATCTGAGTAGACGATATGCGACAGAGTATAGTGGAGTTTTTTTAGACGGTTAGCATAGGGCATCTGCTTTAGGCCTGTGATTCTTTTAGTGAGGTATTTCTGTGGCCTTTCCAGTTGTTGCAGATATCTTGAGAGGTACATACCAAACAGGGTGTTGTATTCTATAATGGGTCTAATGAGGGATGAGTACAGCGGGACAATGACCTCCTTTTTTCTGGATGAAAAGCCCTTAGTGATGAGGTGTGCCACATGGAAGGATTTCCTGACTGTTGTGGCAATGTGGTTATTGAAGGTGAGACCACTGTCTACCTGTGTCCGTAAGTCTCTTATCACACTTTTGGTGTTTAGTGTACTGCCACCTATGTGGTAATTCACGAGTACATGTTTTTTCCCCAAAGGGGATAACTATACATTTCTTGGCATTGAGCTTGAGCCCATGGCTCTGGCACCAAGCATCTTTTTCTGTAAGGCCCTTTTGTAGAATATCCACATCGTTTGAGGATTCAATAAGGGCTCCCAGTTTGCTGTCATCTGCGAATATTTTTAGCCAGAGTCCCTTAGTGTTGGCCTATACTTCAGAGAAGTAGATGCCAAACAAGAGCGGTCCCAGGACTGAACCCTGAGGTACTCCACTTGTCTGGAGCTGGATTTGGAGTCGGCTACTTCTACAGTGTGGGTTCTGTCAGTAAACCAGTTGGCAACCCATCGAGTGACGTAGGGTTTAATGCCCAGCTTAGTAAGTTTATCTATGATTCCAGAGTGGGGGATGGTGTTGAAGGCCTTGGCGAGTTCCAGATAGGTTGTGTGGACCACCTTACCCTTGTCCACGGCTCTGGAGACTGATTTGAAGAAGTCAATCAGGTTCAGGAGACAAGATTGGCTCTTCACAAACCCAAACTGCTTGGGGTCTAGTGCTTGAAGGTTGCCAATGTTTTATTTATACGTTCCATGATAATACATTCCATGGTCTTGCAGATCAGGCTCGTCAGACTGATGGGGTGGTAGTTCTCGGGATCCAAAGTGGATCCCACCTTGTGGAGTGGGATAACTGTAGCTGTGCGCCACTCAATGAGCATGAAGCCTGAGGTGAGGCTATGATTAAACATGACACTTAGGTGAGGTGCCAGTTCATTTTGTAGTTTATGTAGTACACAGCCTGGGATGTCATCTGGTCCCATGGATGCTGTATTCTTAGCTTTGGTGAGTGTGTTTTTTACCTGTGTGGCCGTTATTACCGGAATTTGGCAATCTTTCGTTATTGAGATGGGCCCTTTAGGGGGTGAGAGGGGGATGAAGTTTGCACTGAATCGATCTGCCAGGATATTGGCAATATCCTTGGGATCAGTATATTTAATGCCATTCTGTTGTAGCTCTGTGCAGATCTGAGTATTGCCATTTAGATTCTTGACATAGCTATAGAATGCCTTATGGTTGTCTTTGGAATCTTTGGCAATTTTATTTTCGTAACTAGCTTTGGAGGATTTTATGTGGGACCTCGGCTTCTTACTGAGGCTGGTAAGGGAGTTTTTTGCATCCTGGGGTTTTCCTCTTTTCTGCAACAGTTTTTTTCCTTTTGTTGTAAAGTTTGTTTATGTCAAGGGACCACCAGATTGGCTTTCTTTTTTTGGAGGCAAGCGTCTTGGTTCTATTGGGGATGGCATGATTCATGCATGAGTGGATGTGCTCATGCAGTGCCTTAGTGTAGGATTCAGCAGTCGAACTTTCAGTTCCTGTCTGCATGGGTGTCATGAATTTTGTCACTTCTGACTTGAGTAGCATGAAGTTGGCTTTGGAGAAGTTTTTTACAGAGATTTCCTTACTGGGGGGTGGGGGTGGGATGTGAATGTCAAGGATGATTAGCTTATGGTCAGAGCATCGATTTCCCATGTTGGTAATGACCAGGTTTGGGATATTGGAGCCCATGGTGGGGCTAAGGATTAGTTGATCCAGGACATTGGAATTTATGAATTCCAAGAACCGTTGGGCAAAGGTGTTGGTACATGAGTAGTTTTCCCAGTTAATGGCAGGGTAGTTGAAATCACCTAGTATTAGGGTGTTTGGTTGTATCTTAATATTTTCCAGTATGCTTAGAATATTGCAGTGAGAATCTTGGGGCATGGTGGGAGATCTGTAGCAAGCTACAATTTGGCTTGCAGTCTTACCTAGTGTTAGTCGCACCTGGAGAATTTCAGATGCATTGTGTTGGGCAACTAGCCTGGTGTTGTGAATATCCTTGGTGAATATGGACACTCCTCCAACTTTAGTGTTTTGGTCCTGGTTTGGTGGCCGAAAATTGTGGTAAGAGTTGTAGCCTGGTATTGCAGGGGTGCTCCCTGGAACCTTGAATCAGGTCTCACTTACTGCACAGATATCGATGTTCTCCATTTTTAGGAGTGCCTCAAGAGAGTGCATTTTGAGGTTTAGACTTCTAGCATTGAGTAGCATTACCTTCAGATTTTGCATGCTTGTACCTGTTACGGTGGTGATTTTGTCCTTTGAACTTTGCCTAAAAATGGCACTATAGGGGTGGCAGAGCCTTAGCCAGTAACCTGAATGCCAGGGGCGACAGGTGCAGACCATCTCTGGCAAAGCATCGTAGTCTGTCGATCATGTTGTCCCAGGCAGACAGATACAGGATCCCCTTTGAATGACACCAGAAGCCTAGCCAACTGTTGAAGTCAGTCATTTTGTCCTTATACTGTGGTATCATTCTGGGCGAAGGCAGGATGCTACTCAGGGCTAGGATTATACCTGTCTGGGCCACATGATCCGAGAGCTCTTCCATGTCTCTTTTCATGTAGTCCAGGGAGGGATGGAGGGGCAGAGTGATACAATGTTTGAGATGGAAGGGCAGGATGTGGGGTTATAAACAACAGAGTTTATAATATGCAGTTGTGGAAGAAGTAGATGTTTCTGGAAGTCAGGCCATTGTAAAGATTTAAGGGTGAGGCAGTGGTGCATTTTATAAGCTAGACTGCAGGCAAATTTAGATATTTTGCTGTAAGTTTGTTCTGATTTAGACAGTAGAGGTGACTGAAGGGTTTGTAAGGACTGGAGCTGCATACAGAAGACAGGGTAAGAGAAGAGACGAGGCAAGGGAGGGTCAGGGTAGTTTGTGATTGCGGTATAGAAGACCAAGTTTCTGGTGTTTTTTTATACAGTGATTGATATGTAAGTCGAATTTAAGTTCATCATCAATAGTAAAGCCAAGTAATTTAGTATAGGGTTCGGGTCTAATGGTAGTGTTGTTAAGAGAGGTAATGGAGTAGGAGGATTTTTGGTGAGCCAGTGTTTTAGGTAGGAAGAGTAGGAGTTTTGTTTTTTTTTTTTAGGATTTAGTATTAGTTGATGATCTGTAATCCAGGTTTTGATGGAGGTGAAGGTGTTTTGAGTAAGAGGAAGTAGTTCTGGGATAGTGTGGGAGGAGGAAATGAGGGTAGAGTCATCTGCATTTTGTAAGAGTATGGAGAGGTGGGTAGCAGTGTGTAATTGGTTGGTGAAGATATTGAACAACATTGGACCCAATATAGAGCCTTGGGGAACACTTGTGTTGACAGGTGGAAATGGGGAGGTGACAGATTGCCAGCGAATAGATTGCTGTCTATCAGATAAGTAACTAGAGAATCAGTTTATAGCAGGGGATCAGAGATGGAGATCAGAAAGTTTGGATAATATTTTGGGATGAGAGACTGTATCAGAAGCCTTGGAGAGATCAAAGAAAAGATAGGAAACTAGAATGTTGTTGTCGCGGGTTTCTGCAACAGTTTGGGTGAATGAGAGTAGTGCAGTAGATGTGCTGTGGTGGGGTCTAAAACCATGTTGGGTGGGGGGTTAAAAGATTGTCTAGCAGGTGTTTAAGTAATTAGGAGTGGACACATTTTTCAAGAATTTTAGAAAGGGGGAAGAGTATAGCGATGGGTCGATAGTTGGATGGGTCAGTGGAGTTGCCACCTTTATGGAGGGGAATGGTGAAAAAGGCTTTCCATATGTTGAGGACAAGGACCTCAGAAATGGTACGATTTATGAGACTAGAGACATGGTAGGAGATGGATTCGGCAGTAATTTTGAGGAAGTGGGGAGGTAATTTATCAGCAGAGGGTGAACAGGGTTTGAAATTATTCAGTTGGGTTGTGATGAAAGTGGTGGAAACTGATTGAAAGGAGAAGGTATTGGAGGAGGAGGGTCTGGGAGGTAAGGGCATAGCAAGGGCAGTGGAACTTTGTTGAATTAATTTTTGAATTGTTTCAGTGAAGGGATTGTTTAATAGAGCAGCAGTCTCTGAGGTGGTATGGTGAGGGAAGGGGCTGGGGGTTGAGGATTTTGTTGATGGTAGACCAAAACTTTTTTGCTTCTTTGTGTGGGCTATATATGTTGGAGTTGAGGAGTGTTTTCTTGTCTTTAATGACAAGCTTTTTATACAAGCGTCTGAGTTCTTTGTAATGCTGTAGTAGGGAAGACTATGGATAGGCTGGGCAAAAAGATTTACACTTCTGCCACCCTTGCCTTTTGTGCTATCAACTACCAAACCCATATGACCAGATATGCTTTGGCCCTTCTTTCTCAGGCCACTCAGGCACTCTCTGACCTTCCAGAATCAGATGTTAAGTCACAGGTCCTGTCCCTCTTAGGTGCTTCTTCCCAGGTGGCACGCTTCTCCATTAAATGCAGCTATGATGCAGCAGCAGCATCTTCTAGGGCAGCTGTATCTGGCTTTGTTTTGAGGAGGTACTCATGATTGAGGCTTCAACCACTTCCAGATGACATTAAGGCCAAACTAATGGATGCTCCTTTAGATAACAGTGCCTTGTTTGGAGCTGCAGCAGCACACTTGTTCAAATCCCTGCAGGTGAATGGTCAAGAGTTACAGGATTCAAAACATATCTTTGTTGCACCTGTTATTAAATTTCAAAGGAATTATCCTACTAAAACTGTCTTTGTTAGGAAACAAACTTGTACTCACCTTTCTAGAAGTAAGAGGGAAGGTAACAGAGCACCCCAATCTAAATCCTCTCAGCCTCATCCTGCCCAAAAGCAGCCTTTTCTAGACAAGCCAAGTAGTATGTGACTGCCACACTCCCCTCAGCCATACCCCTCTCTTTCTCTACGAGTGTCTCTGTCCCTTCCAGTTTGGGAAACCATAACTCAAGACTCCTGGGTTATTTCCATTATACACCAAGGGTACTTTATGGTCTGGAAAACTCTTTCTCCTTTCATGAGCATTCCACAACCACATCAAGACTAGCTACATTTCTTTCCAAAGGTGCTTCAGGAATTGCAAACTCAGGGAACATTTCTAGAAGTTCTACTGCCCCAAAGAGGAAGAGGATTCTACTCCAGGATGTTTCTGGTACCCAGAAAAAATGGTTCTTAGAGACCCATTCTGGACCTTTCCCATCTTCAGCACTTTTCTAAAGGTTCTTACTTTCCGCATGCTATCTCTCCAAACCTTGTTTTGTCTCATCCTTCCACAGGCCTTTATGGCCCCCCTGGACATCAAGGGTGCCTACCTTCACATTCCTATTCCTCCCCTTTTCAGGAAGTTTTTACATTTCTTTGTTGCTTCCTCACATTTTCAGTTCTCTGCTTTGCTCTTTCTACCACCCTCTCTCACCTTCAATAACCACATCGCCACAACAGACAGGAAATCCTTCTATGTGGCACACCTCATCACTAAGGGCTTTTCATCTAGAAAAAAGGAGGTCATTGTCCCACTGTACTCATCCCTCATTAGACCCATTATAGAATACAATGCCTTGTTTGGTATGTACATCTCAAGACATCTGCAACAACTGGAAAGGCGGCAGAAATACCTCACTAAAAGAATCACAGGCCTAAAGCAGATGACCTACGCTGACCGCCTTAAAAAACTCCAGCTATACTCTGTCACATATCATCTACTCAGAGGCAGTCTCTGCTTAACATACAAGGCCATGTCAAATCCAGAGCTATTGGACATGCTACACTTAAAGAAATTACAATCCCTCAGAGCCACACGCTCCAGGGATCTAAACCTTGTCTTCACAATAAACAAAACATGCTGGAGGGATAGGTTCCTGACCCAGAGACTCCCTAGACTCTGGAATAGACTGCCCATACATGTCTAGCAAAGCACCTCTTTGGCCTTCTTCATAAAGAACCTTGACGATTGGATGGGAGAAAGGAAATTCACCCTGGGGATCACGTCAGTCGCCTTGCTAGACAGGCGTCCAGGGAAGTAAATAGTTTGGGAAGAAATAGCCAGGGAATTGTTATGGCTATGCTTGTATAGGTCCTAGGGCCGATAGCCTAGTCCAACCTATGAACCCCAAGGGTATTCACAAAATGTCTGGCTCCCGTGTTTGCTTACTGCAGACTTCAGGGCATTCAAGTTTCCCTTACTTGGATGATTTGCTCTTTCAGGTACCCCTTCCGGAGACCTTGTCACAATATTTTCAATTTACTATTTCCCTTCTGCAAAAGTTGAGCTTCACAATAAATTTCAAAAAAATCCTTTCTTATGCCTTTACAGGACCATGTCTTCCTGTGGTGCAGGATTCAGACAGATCTCATGATGGCACATCTGCCTCCTCCAAAAGCTCTGTCCCTCATTTCTTTCTTCTAAGACCTTCTCCTTCTTCATTCTGCAACAGCCAGGGAGTTTCTTAGGCTTCTGAGGTCCGTGGCATCCACCATTCCATTTTTACCTCTGACCAAACTTCACATGAGGAATTTTCAGTGGTACTTAGTCAAGTTTGGATGCAGCATGCACATCCACTGGAGTTTGTGGTCTCCCTCCTCCCTTGCTTAAATAGGGAACTTCTTTGTGGATTCAGCTGATGTTCCTGAACCCAGGCCTTCTTCTGCATCCTCCTCTTCCCACTCAAGAGTTGTTCACAGACACCTCAGATGTAGGTTGGGGGCAGCCTTTGCATCCATGAAGGTACAGAGTGTGTGGTCTCCTTCTGAAACAAAGGCTCACATAAGCATCAAAAGAGATGAGAGTCCTCTTGTTGGCTCTTCAGGCTTTTCATTCTCATTTCCATCCAGGTCCTCTAAAACTGTTTACAGATAACACCACAGTCCGTTGGTATGTAAACGAATGGGGGGGGGGTGAAATTTTACCTTCTGTGCAGGCTAGCTCTCATAGCATGGGAAATGGCAGCTCAGTATCATGTCACTCTTCAAGATTTGTACCTCTCTTCCATTCAGAATGTGGTGGTAGGTACACTGAGTAGGTCCTTGACTAAATGTCATGAATAGATGCTTCACAGGGATGTATTTCTGGACATTGTCCACCAGTGGGGTACATCTCAAGTAGATCTATTTTCCTCTCTCTCTGAACAGAAAACTTCTACAATTTTGCGCCAGAGTGCCAAGTACTCTGGTCTGGAAGGTGGATGCCCTCTCAATTCCTTGGAAGGGGATGTTTCTTTATGCATTCCCCCTTTCCTTTCATTCAGAAAGTCCTGCTCAAAATTCAATAGGACAAACCAAAAATGTTGCTGGTGACCCTGTTTTGTCCAAGACTGCACTGGTCCCCTCTTCTGCATTTAGCCAAGGGCAGTCATCACAAGTTACCTCTGAGGGTGGATCTGCTCACACAAGGCAAAGGATCTCTCATACACCTGCCATCTGTCAACTCTGCACCTGACTGTGTGGGTGATAGGCTTCTGATTCCTTTTAGACACCATGTTTTTTTTTTTTTTTTGAGGACATGCTTAGGGTGCTGCAGGAGGCCAGGAAACCTAATAGTAGGAAATCCTGCTATCTAAATGGAAGAGGTTTTCCATCTGGCATGTTTCACACAGCCTAGACCCACTGACTGTGGATGTTCCATTGGTTCTAGCGTATTCGTGTGTCTGGCCCAGCAATCAAGGAGCCTCAGTCCTCACCACTAACACTAGTGAGGGGGCATCTCATATAGGAGGAAAGGATAACAAATACACACAGTAAAGTGCAATCTCCTTTAGGAGCACATAGAGATCACAGTCAGTCTGGGGCTGGTCGTTCCCTTACTCTCCAGGTCCCCAATAAAACTCCCCACTGGCACAGGTATAGGGTCCAGATCTCAGCCAGCTGGGCAAGCTGAAATCTCCAGCACCCTCTCTGTCCAACTGGTGCTTCATGTCCCTGCCCAAGTAGCTGACACACACACACACACACACACACACACACACACACACACACACACACACACACACACACACGCACTTTGAGATAAGAGTTTATACAACCACACAGACACTTCTGGGGAAGGCTGGCACAGGTATTCCAGCTGTGCCCCTTTCACCCAGACTATACGATAGAAATCACTGCCACCACCCAGCTAATATTTATCAGCTACTCAAAAGCCCTTAAAAGGGTGTCCAATTATTACTGTGGAATAGTATTATCCAATTGGTAGTATAACTAAACAGTCAAGGCTTATTAGAGTGACTTGGTAGTACAGTAATCACTATAAATATGCAATGTACTCTAGAGCTTAAATTATCTCTGCACAAAACAGCCACAGGTTTTTAAATATTTAACAAATAAAAAACACAAGACAGTACTTCTTACTACACAGTGCTAGTCAAGAGTTCAAAGATCACAGAAAAATATTTAAAATAATTCATTAGTACAGTTCTGACATCACAGAAAAAAACACTTAGTCTAATTTTTCTACACTTAGTCTAATCTTTCTAGTTTCTAGCTATTTTTAAGAGAAAACGCAAGTCTAACATAACTTACTTATAGAGAAAGACAGTTCTGTGAGTTGGATGGTCAAGACAAAAATGCATAATGTCCTCTGATTCTCTGTTTTAAAATCACATTCCTGGTTCCCATTACATCATTCTTCACACTTCCCTGGGTTCCCAGGCCAACAGAAACTACATTTATATTCTTAACATCTCCTTGTGTTATCTTGCAGCTGGTCAGGAAGCAGAGCAATAAAAATACATTTGCATGGGTTGGGAGGTTGCCATAATGGTTAAGGTGTTTACCTTATAGACACAAGGTGCAGGTTTTGATACTCGCATGTGGTAATTGGCTAGGCTTAAAATGGCGCACAAGGGTAGTTAGCCTAGTACTAATATATAAATCTGTGAACCTATTGCTCAATGCTGGGTTGGCTTATTCCTCTGTAAAAGCCCATTTGTCAGCCATTTGTGCCCGTCTGTCTTTGTCACATGTCCCTCCTCCTTGGGATCTAAATTTTGTCCTGGAAAAACTGACTGTGGGTCCTTTTGAACTTGCAGACACAGCATCTTTGCAACATTGTACTTGGAAGAATGTGGTGCTACTTGTTTTGACTTCTGATAGAAGGGTGTCTGAACTTCAAGCCTTAATGGCTTCTCCCCCTTTTTGATTTTTCATAATGACTGGGTCTCCTTGCATACTAACCCTTCTTTTATGCCCAAGGTTGTGAATGAGTTGTCTCTTAACCAATCCATTAATTTGCCAACTTTTTTTCACTTCTCCACAATCTTCTAGTGAGAGGGTCTTGCACACCTTGGTTGTGCATAGACAACTCAGATTTTACTTGGATAAGACTAAAGCTAACAGGAAATCTGATCAACTTTTTGTTTTCTTTCAACCCAGGGCTTAGGGACTGCCTGTTTCCAAGCACACTATTGCCTGTTGGATTTCTAAGACTATTTCTTTTTGTTATGTTTTTCAAGGTAAAAGCCTCCCTTTCCCTGTTAAGTCTCATTCTACTAGAGCTGCGGCTTCTTCTGGTGCTTCCTTCAATGGTTTGGAAACTAACACTACTTTAGAAGCAGCTCCCTGGATGTTCATTCCTTTACAAAACATTACAAGTTGGATGGCATTTACAGATCCAGAGTGGTTTTGCAAGAGCCATTCTTCATGGCTTTCTATTGAGTGCCTCTGGCTCTTCCTCTTCCCTCTTTTCTTCATGAGCTTTGGTAGTCTCCCTCATGTTAATAATGCTGCAGCAGTACAATAGAAGGACATAGAATAGTTGTGTAAAATCTTATCATGACCATAGACGTCATTGTCTTCTGTGTTGCAGTATTCTATCCCTCCTACCTTCTCCTGGTACATGTTTTCTGCACTGAATGTATGGTTAGCCTCCTTGTGTTTCTTAGACTGGTGTTCCTCCTGGGGCAATCAGTTCTGAGGATTGTATGTGGGGGTATTACTTTTATGTCCTATACACACTTGAGGCCTATGTCAGATTGTCTCCATAGAAACATGAGAACCAGATAAACAGTTGTCTCCACTACAAGCACTCATTTATTTGTCAGGGGGAAAACTTTTCATTGTATTCAGTGATGCCCTTCCATTTCATTGTTGCAGTATTTATTACAAAAGGGATGCCCTGCTAAGGGTGGCCCAATGTCTGACCAGTATACCAAAGCCTTTAGGTTGCTTTATGTTACGCCATACGTATGCTCCTTGTATAGCATAGGGCATAAAGGTGACATCTGGATGTACCATCCTCTGAACTTTTTTGTTGCTAGTCCGAATGCCATCTCTTGATCTTTGGTCTGATCTCCCGTTCCAGTGCTGGTTCACCAAGCAGTTTCAGATAAGTGCCCCATTGGGGGGTTTGTATCTTATCTTTTCCTTTTGTTTTATTGCTTGTGGGGTTTCTTGTCATCCAAGCAGGGTAAATGCCAGTGTGGGAGACAGATTCCCCATAAAGACAGTCATGAGTAGTGTTTTTCTGTCTCTGTACATCCCACGACCATATGTCCCGTTCAAAACAAAAAAAAAAAAACAAACATATAGGCTGGAAATTTCACACAAACTTTAATACAGTAAGCGCTTTTGTCTAAAACAGTGCTCAGACTTCATCAGACAAAGTTTACCGAAAATTCAATAGTATTTATGCAATTGTCAATTACTAATGCAAATTAATTTAAAGGTATCAAATAAAATTTTACATTATACATATCAATTTATCCCATAAAAAATATTTAAAAAAACACATAATCAAATAATCTATTAAAATATGAAACAACCTTTAAAATGATGCCATATACTTAATGCCAAAGAATAAATAATAAGAATGCTCTAAAAAATTAATTAGCCGTAAGAGACTTGGTTTAGACACCACTTACAGCTTACAATAAGAGACTTTTCATCTATGTAATGCTTTTAGTTTTAAAATGCACTTAATTGAAACATGCTCATTTAACCCAGGCGGTATATTGGCATTCATCCTAATCTGCCACATAAGCTCACACTCTTCCAATTTCAATTCCCACGGGCCTCCCCTAGGGTTCTTTTTTAATTGTTGGATGACTGTGAACAAAAAAATTGTGGGATGGGTTCTCAATGCAATGTTTTGCTAAATCATTTGTAGTTTCTTACTGATGTTATATGAATGCTCATAAATCCTTTGTTTCAACTGCCTTTCTGTTTTGCCTATGTAGTATGATTGGCATTGTTGACATATTGCTACGTAGACAACACCCCTAGTCTCACAGTTAAATTTACCTTTTTCAAAGTAATCTTTACCTCTAATAGTAAACTTATTGCCCATCTTAATATATGGACACTGCTGGCATCTGCCACATTTATGCATTCCATGTTTACCATTATAAGCTGTATTTTGTAGTTCCAAAAGACATTTTAGGTTAGGACCCCTTCTATATGTTATGTGTGGAAACCCACTAAACTTTTTACAGATTGCTAGCATCCTCAGCAATAAGCCCCCAATTCTTAAAAATAATATTTTTTATCTCTTTAGCATCCGTAGAGAATGTTGTCATAAATGTGGGTGCAGTATCAGATAAATTATACTATTCTCTTGTATCTGTATATCACAGGGGTCTTGTATTTGACAATAACCTTTTTGCAATAATGGTTTAAAATGCCCATAAGTTCTTTTGTTACAAACTTCCAAAAGAACTTGCTCAAAAAGGTATTCAGGGTATCCCATCTTCAAAAACATATTTTTTAATAATTCATATTCTATGAGAAGGTCCGTATCAGAAGAAACCATCCTGGCAGCTCTCACTAGTTGTCCTTTCATCACAGCTTTTTTCTGATGAAAGGAATGACTACTAGTGAAGTGCAGAAAGGAATTTGAGTAAGTAGGTTTTCTATATGGTGGTTCTGTATCTATTATTTACCCTATCTTTTGACAGCTGCACATCTAAAAAATTGATTATCCCCCAATTTGGAATATAAATTCGAGAAAATCCGTAAGATGTGTAATAGCTTGAATAAAGATTTCTGTAGTATTAGGGTTACCCTTCCACATAAAAAAACATATCATCTTGGTATCTTGTATACCATACCACACCACATTCTGCTGAAAAGGATTGTTAAATAGGAGCTCATTTTCCCAGCGTGCCATCACACAATTAGTGAAGCTACCTCCGCAAGGTGATCCTATGGCAACACCTGTCTGCTGTTTATAGAGCTCACCATTGAATAGCATGAAATTATTTGTTAGAACGATTTCCAATAATACTTCAAGCACATAGATTTCGTTCCGATCCATGCCCCTCATGGTTAGGAATTCACAAATCCATTCTAATCCTAGTTGTGGTATTATGGTATATAAATCTTTTATATCTACCGTGAGAAAGGTGTAATTTTCATCATATTCTAAACCATTAATATCCTCCAAGAAACTCATGAGTCATGACAAATCTGCTTCTCATTCTTGAGAATGGGTTTTAATTTGCTATCCACATATTTAGCACATGGGTATGTTATTGATTTTCTACCGTCCACTATTGGTCTAAAGGGTGGATTGTGTAAATTCTTATGTATTTTTGGGGACCCAAATAAACCTGGTGTAACAGGTGCTAACATTGTTAAATATTGAAGGGTATCAATACTAATACTCCCTTCCATAAACAAGTCATTAAGATTCCTATTAATAGATCTGTATGCAACATTTACTTAATTTAAGCTTACATGACAATTATCACTGTCCAAATATTCCAACATGTTGCGTACATATGCACTTTCATTTATAAACACCAGCCCGCCCCCTTTATCTGGCTTCATGACTCTTATTTTATTAGCCTTTAATGTATATAAAAATTCAAAATCTTCCAGAGACATGTATTATTATTATAGTGCATTTGTTTATTATTCAGAGTACACCTTTTATCTAATTCACATATCTTTTCAAATAATGCTAAAGTGCCCTGTAGTGGAGGATTAAACAGGCTAGATATTCTCAAATCATTGTTAAGTAGTGGAACATTGCCCATGAGTACAGTCAAGTTCAATTTGCGAACAAATGTTTTCAGATCAATGAGTGTTCTGGCTTAGTCTGCTTTCCTATCTGGCACAAAGGATAAGCCTTTACCCAACATATCCACAATGTCACTTTCTACCTGTATTTCAGAATAATTATAAATTGTAAAGTCTCCTTCTGTACTTACTAGGATATGTGGACTCTGTATGTTGGCTTCTACTATCTTCTCCGCCGATTTTGCCTCTTCCGTTGCTGTCCTTGGGCTCTGCCATTGTGCCGCTGGTTCATCTGAGATTCCTGGATTTTGTGAGCCTCCCGAAAACCCTGTTGGCTATTATTATAGTTATTATTATTTGTTGTTCCAGCGTTGTGAAAACCGCCATTAGCTTGAGCGTTATTCCTAATCCTCTCACTACATCGCAATGGTGGTGTTTGCGTGGTGATGTTTTCTTCATTAATATTAATTCCTCCTTGTGGGTGTTGCACTTCTTCGTTCAACAACTCAGTAATTGATTTCATTGGCTCTGGTGGTGGAGGATAAGCAGACCCACTGGAATAGTCCTTAATGTCTCTAAGGATCTTTTTCTTTTTTGTATCAATAGCTCTAGCAATAGCATGGTCAATGCTAGAGAAAATGCATCCATAATCGTATTTATAACATTGAAAATCTGGGTCAATAGTGATTTTATGTTCAAGTATTTCCAGCTCGTTTTTAAGTTCCTCCCTTTGCAGATTGTACTGCCTTATTAAACTCTCCAGAAATTCAAATCCCTCCCATCAAACAGGCAGGTCAGTTCATGATGGAAGACAGATTTATTAATGAGTCCTATATACATTCACGAAAGTATGATATCTCAAGCTGTAATATTCAATATTTTAATAGTTTATGGTCAAAGTCATTTAGATTAGCTAGAAAAGGTGCTTCAGTGTTGTTGTTCATATTGGTGGTATTACTACCATCAACAGCAGTAAAGAACGAGGGTGCATTTAGGTATTCGGTAAATTGAGGGACAGAAACTGATCTCCATTGTAACTGCTCAGTCCCATTAACATTATCATTAGTGTTAACAGGCATAACATTTCCTCCTGCTGCTTCTATATTCCTTCCAAGTGTTCTTTGCTCATTAGGGCCACTATTTAGAGATGCACTCGAAACTTCTGCGTAGGAAAGTGTATGACCACTGGCATTCAAACTAGGCATTGCAATTCTTGCTATGCCTTTCGAAGATGTTGCTTCTTTGGCATCTATTTTGTTAGATAAAATAGCAACTCGTTTAAGGAGTTGCTGCACTAATGCAGTCAAGTTACCCACAGCATTCGCCTCACTGGCAATGACTCCTATTGTTTGTTTTTTCTCTTGAGAAAACAAAGACTGTGAAACTTCATTAGCCCCGTTCGCCATAGAAACTACAAACTCAAACAAGTACAACAAACTTGATCAAAACAAAAAAAATTAACGTATAGGCTAGAAATTTCACACAAACTTTAATAGATTAAGCGCTTTCATCTAAAACAGTGCTCAGACTTCATCCTTGTACCTTTAAATTAATTTGCATTAGTAATTGACAATTGCGTAAATACTATTGAATTTTGGGTAAACTTTGTCTGATGAAGTCTGAGCACTGTTGACAGACCTTTGTTCCTAAGACCTTCCATAGTTGGCTATCTTCTTTGGCCTTGTATTTGGAGAATCAGTGTCTTAAGATTTAAATTAAAGACACAGTTGAAGAAACTTCCCACGCCAAGGGTCAGCTGTCCATGAAGAAGGCAGCCAAGAAATCTAGGCAAGATTCTACTGCTGTTCAGCCTTTGCTGGACGTCTCTCCCGAGGCAAGTGAAAGTCCAGATGATTACCCAACTTCACCATTGCATTCTTCTGCTGTGACCATTTTAGAGGTTGGCATGGATCCGACTTTAAGCATGTCCTTTGAGGCCTTGCAGATATCTGCTTCAGACATTCAGGGGAAACTGCAGCTGATTTTTTCCAAGGGGCCAAGGGGTGTTCCTCAAATCTTGGTCAGAGAAGAAGTCCATCTAAGTTCTACAAGTTGGACATCCCCTTGAAGAAAAAGCAGAAGACTAAGCATATTTCTCCAGCTTCTAAGGATTCACAGAGTGAATGGCAGTATTTTACTCAGAGGTTGTTTAATGCTTTGATGGCTTTGAAACCTCTTTAGGGAGTTTCTGTTCCAGCTCCTCCTTGGTCATCTACTCACCTTAAAAAACCCTGGGAACAGGATTTTTCTGAGGCGGAGGTGGATTCAGATGATGAATCCCTTGCTTACTCATCTTAGATTCCCTCCTTTAGGCTATGGGTCTGGGGAAGAGGAATCTATTAGTCCTGACACTCCAATCGAGGACATTTCTTTTGGGGGCACAATCTCTAGAATGATGGAGTTTTTTAAATGGCATTGTGCTCAAATTTCTGAGGTACAGAAGAGGTATTATGAGCACTTACAAATGGATTCTCCTAGACCTTTGGTTGTTTCTCCTGTTTTTTGATGCTTTGTTGGGTGTCTTTTCTATGGCTTCTAATGATCCTGATTCCCACCCCCCTGCCCCCAAGAAACTGGATAGGTTTTATTGGGTGCCTGAGGACTGTACATTTTCTATATAGGTGTCTTTGGCTGACCCTTTTGTGGTGTCTGTGGTTTCTGACAAGCCATCTCAATTGCTGCTTTCTACCAAGTTACTTCCTTCTGATAATGATAGCAGAACTAATGAAAGGCTAGGTAAGAAGGTTTATACCTCTGCTACCTTAGCTTTTAGGGCTGTCAAATTATCAGACCTGTATGTCTAGGTACATTTTTGGCCCTTCTTTCCCAGGTCTGTCAGGTAGTTTCTGAGCTTCCTGACTCTAAAGGGAAGACTTTTGCTCTTTCCCTGTTAGGGTCTTCTTCCCCTGTGGTTCACCATTGTATTAAGTGTAGTTATAATGCAACAGATGCTTCTTCTAGAGCGCCTTCCTTTGGGTCTGTGATGAGGAAATATTCCTGGCTTCAGCTTCAGCCTTTGCTTGATGACATTAAGGCTAAGTGTAGGATGTTCCTCCAGACAATAAACACTTATTTGGTGAAGCTGAGTTAAGTCTCTTCAGGATAAGGGCAAGGCCTTACAAGAAATTAAACTTTTTTTTCCTAAGCCTAAACTTCAGTGAAATTACCCCAATAGGCCAACCTTTGATTGCAGTCAGTCTTGCCCACCCCCAAGGGTAAGAATGGTGGGAAGTGGGCTCCTCCTGCTAAAGCTACTCAGACTTTTGTGCCCCAGATATTTTCTGTTCCTGACAAACCAGGTGCAGTCTATCATGTTCTTCTCAGTCACATTTCTCTTTCATTTCATCTGTCCCTTTCTCTTCTTGTTTGGTTACAGTTAGTCAGAACTCCTGGGTTCTGTCCATTATCTGCGAAGGGTGCTTTATGGTCCAGAAATGTCTTCTCCTTTTATGGGAATTTCTCAGCCCCCTCAGGAGCAATCTGACTAAGGAAGCAATGATTTCAGCCTTAGTTGCAGCTTCAGCTAAGACCAGCCTTTCACAGGATATCCAGTTTGGTAATGAGGATGTGCAGCCTGCTGAGACAGGACAGTCCACATTTTCTTTGGAGGACCTGAGAATCTGTCTGGAATTAGAGAGACTGTGCCTGGAGGCCAAATGTCTTGAACTGGAATCAGCAGAGAGACTGCGCCTGGAAGCTCGACGGCTGGAGACTGAGGAAAGGGAGAAGCATCATCATTATGAACTGGAGGCTGAGAAGAAGCAGCGTCAATAAGAACTGGAAGCCAAAGATCTTATACTGGAATCCTCACAGAGACTGTGCCTGGAGGCCAAACAGCTGGAAGCTGAGGAGAAGCAAGGTCAATATGAACTGGAGGTCAGACATTTAGAAGCTGAGGAAAATGTGAGACGGTGCCTGCATGAAGTGGAGCTTCTTACCCTTTGAGGGAGTCATGGAAGTAATGGGGAAGTGAATAATCAGACCCCAG
>NC_056729.1:1866411412-1866432575 GCF_019279795.1 Protopterus annectens
TCTTCACTGCTACAAATTAAATTCCATTCACCACCTACAAGAAATATCCCTGCTGAAAGCTGATTATTTCTCCCAGAATTTTATTAAGCTCCATTATAGCAGTTTTAGGAGTGATATAACTACATATAAGTGTAATCCTCCTCCCTTGCCAGTAGCCCTTTAGTACTACAAATCTATCGTTAGTCTTTCTTTCCTCTTCTATCATTATTGGAGCTCCTCTTGCAATTAATAAAAGTAATCCTCTTTTGCTTTGCCCAGCTATTCCACTGAATAACCATTCTGAAGTCATTTCCTTTATCAAATTCACATGTTAAGTTCTTTCCAAATATGTCTCCTGTAGCACAGCTATTTGCACTCTGCAATTTTAATGTAGTTCACTACTCGCTCTTTTTAGTATACATCTGTGAGACCGTTCACAATTAAAGATAATATAGCAGTGTTGTCATTATGTTAAGACGTTTTTATTTTATGTGTTAACAACACTTTTTTAATGTCTAGTTTCAGCTTTTGTGTTACATGCATGCACTAATGTTTGGCAGGTTGGTCTTTTATGCAGTTGTTTCTTGTCAAATCCATTTGAACCTATATCACACATCTTACAAAACTTTTTGTTTTAATGAAAACCATCAAAACACAAACAAAAACACACACACACATACCCCAAAACACCCCTTAAACATATTAAGTTATGCAAACACACAAACCTATATACATCTTTAAGAAATGAATTTAACTGCCATAAAAGGCTAGATTGGCTTTATAAGGTACCTGAGGACAGTAAATTCCTATTCAAGTGTCCTTCAGCAGTAGGTTGTGTGGCTTCTGACAAACCTTCCAGGTTATTGCCATCCACTTCACTCCTTCCATCTGCTAAGGAAAGCAAGACTATTTATTTATTTTATTTATTTATTGTCATTTGTTAACTGGGTTGGTCCAGATGAGCCAAGGGCCCATTTTCAGAGGAGACCTGAGGAGAAAAGCTCCGAAAACACGTTACATTTTTACAAAACTTATTTACACATTTTAAAAAGTTTATTTGATACAATTACAATGAGGTACAGTCTAGAAATTATACATCAAGAATAAGAAACACTAATTTATACAGCTGTGTTCACATTACATAACATGGTTAAGTTTCAAAAGCATATGTTTTGCAAGAGTAACTACAAGTGACAGCTATAAATTCCATAAGTAAAAATATGTACATAAATAAGATGTAGGTATACAGTAGACCAATAATTAGAAAGAAAAATAGAAAAACAAGAAAGTATGTTTGGAAATATAGAAAAATAAAAGTGTTCTTAGAGTAAGGATGAAGAAATAGGGTCTATATCATATGTTCGAAGTTTTATAACTTTGAACGTTAAAATATCAAATTTAAATGTTAGAGGTTATAAAACTTCGAACATATGTTAAAAAAAAAAAAAAACAAACAAACAAAACTAATGGCTGTAAGCAGGGGGACAAGACCCCCTGTGCCCCCCGATCTTTAAATATACCAACTCTGAGACCACACTACAGTGCAGTAAAGAAAATCTTCCCTTTGCGGTTTCAGAGTTGGTATATTTAAAGAGCGGGGGGGGGGTGCAGGAGGGCTTGCCCCCCTGCCTACACTACTCAGATAAGTTCTGTTTTTTTTTATTATTATATGTTTGATGTTTGAAACTTTGAACATTTAAATTCTCAGAAAATATTGCTACCTCATTCAATTCACACTTCACAGAAACCATACTATCACTAGCTAAACAACACAACCCCCCTCCAATCCAACCCACACCTTCAACTAGTAATCTCCCCACTGCCTTCTCTTTTTCTCCTGTACCTACCTCCAACATAAAAAAGCTCTTAACTAAACTTAAGTCCACCAAATTAGCAGCAGACAACCTCCCAACTGAATACCTACAAATCGCAGCTGATGCTCTGGCCTACCCAGTATCCATCTTGATTAACCAATCTCTGTCAGAAAGTCATGTTCCCACACTGTGGAAAGTATCACATATAATTCCCCTCCACAAAGGTGGACCCTCCACAGAACTAACCAGTTACTGCCCCATAGCTATTCTCTCTCCACTCTCCAAAATACTAGAGAGATGCATACACTCTCAGGTCTCAGACTACCTCCTTACTAACAACCTCCTTTCCAATACTCAGCATGGTTTCCGACCAAACTATAGCACCACCACTGCCTTACTCTCCTTTGCTAACACTATCCTTCAGCATAAAAACAATGGCTCTCTCTCCTCTGCTACTTTCCCAGACCTATCTAAAGCATTTGACATGGTCCCACACAAACAACTTATCTCTGTCCTCAATAACCTATCCTTCTCTCAATCAGTCACTAACTGGTTTCAGAGTTACCTGTCTGACCACCAACAGTCCGTTGTATGGCATAATGACATATCTCCCCAACTACATGTCACCATAGGGGTTCCCCAAGGATCCATCCTTGGACTCCTACTCTTCTCTGTTTTCACCAATAATCTAGCCTCTGCCACCAAACATGGCACACTCATACAATACTCAGATGACTCAACCATCATCTGCTCAGCCTAGTCCCTACCCAAACTACAAAACGTCACACAGGAAGCCTTTTCCTCTGTTGAAACTTGGTTATCCGATCCCCAATTAATACTCAACCCAAACAAAACTAAACTACTCATCTTCCAACCCACCAAACATACTCAAAACAACTCTCACTTTAACATCACAGCAAAAGACAACACCACTATATACCCAACTGAACACACCAAATTGCTAGGAGTAGAAACAGAAAATAAACTAAAATTTGACATTCACATATCCATGACCATAAAAAAAGTCCACAAAAAAATAGGAGCGTTATACAGAAATAAGCAAGTTCTCACCAAAGCAGCAAAGATTTCAATAGCAAATTCCCACCTTATCTCCACCCTACTTTATGCCTCTCCAATATATACCAAGCTAAGGCAATGCAATCTAAACAAGCTAGAGACCTGCTACAACAAAATCACCAAATTCGCCACAGGGGCATCCTACCGTAGTCACCACTGTCTCTCACTTGCTGAACTGGGCTGGCTTGAACTCCCTCACCTCCTTCAATGGTTCATAGGTTGGTACTAGGCTATCGGCCCTAGGGCCTATACAAGCCTAGCCATAACAATTCCCTGGCTATTTCTTCCCACACTATTTACTTCCCTGGATCCCTGTCTAGCAGGGCGACTGACGTGATCCCTGGGGTGAATTTCCTTTCTCCCATCCAATCATCAAGGTTCCTTTTGAAGAAGGCCAAAGAGGCACTCTGCTTGACATGTATGGGCAATCTATTCCAGAGTCTGGGAGTCTCTGGGTCAGGAACCTATCCCTCCAGCATGTTTTGTTTATTGTGATGACAACGTTTAGATCCCTGCAGCGTATGGCTGTGAGGGATTGGGATTTCTTTAAGTGTAGCATGTCCAACAACTCTGGGTTTGACATGGCCTTGTATGTTATGGTATCAACTCTCACTCGCCCACAAACTAGTAAACCATCCACTAAATGTCCCATCCGTCCAGAATCTACTCCAACCCTATCACACCACCAGACCACTAAGATCCAGCAACAAAACTCACTTGCAGATCACTAAAGCCAATAACTCTGCTGGTGAAGCACTATTCTCTTGCGCCATAGCCAAATTATGGAACTCCCTCTCACCCACAATTACCTCCATACCATCATGCACCCACTTCAAAACTTTACTAAAAGCGCACCTAAAAATATGCTGGCTATGCCCTTGCAACTCCCACTCTTAATATCACCCACCCCATCCAACCACTACCTTTCTTTCCACTCCACTAACTACCTTGATTATAGCAAGCTCAGATGCTCATAAGCCTAGCACTAATTATACAGCAGAAACTTCTTCTTGTAACATTTGTTAATGTCTGTTATGTACTTCACAGATAAAGATTCTAGTTGTCTACTGATGTACTATGTTCTTCATCTGTAAATATGTTGTAAGTAATTGCTATGTTAAATTGTTAATCGCTATGTAATCCAATGTAACTACTGTCTATTTTAACGGTGGAGCTTTTCTCCCCGGGCCTCCGCTGAAAATGGACCTATGTCCAGTCGGACACTCCCGGTCAACAAATGTAAATAAATAAATAAATAAAATTTGATTATTTAACGTTTGAAGTTTTCAACCTTCGAATATATAACATAGACCCGAAGAAATACTAAGAAAGAAGGAAAATATCTGGAATAAGATGTAGGTATACAGTACAGCTATAGTTAGAAAGATATTATAAGCAAGTGTGCTTAGCGTAAGGGTGTAGATATAAATAAGGCAGCAAGAGGGTTGTGTAAGTAAGATGTAGGTATACAGCAGAGCAAGAATTGGAAGACAAAAGAAAATCAAAAAGCGTGCTTAGAGTAAGGGTGTAGAAATAGTAAGAAAGCAGTAGGATTTCCGGTTGGAGTTTGACAAGGACAGGACCAGGTCTTTTGTAGGTATTGTTTAAGCTCAAGTTTGAATTGTGTTTTCTGAGGAATACTTCTTATGTTGAGGGTAAGGGCATTCCAGGTATGAGAGAGAGAAAATTTATATAGGGATTTTCCATTGTTCTTTGTAAGTTTATAGATGTCTAGTTGACGTTTGTCAGGGTTATAGAGTGATACAACGTTTGAGATGGAGGGGCAGGATGTGGGGTTATAAACAATAGCGTGTATAATATGCAGTTGTGGAAGTAGTAGTTGTTTCTGGAACTCAGGCCATTGTAAAGATTTAAGGGTGAGGCAGAGGTGCATTTTATAAGCTAGACTGGAGGTGAATTTAGCTATTTTGCTGTAAGTTTGTTCTAATTTAGACAGTAGAGGTGACTGAAGGTTTGTAAGGACTGGAGCTGCATACAGAAGACAGGATACGAGAAGAGACAAGGCAAGGGAGGGTTTTGGTGGAGGGTGAGAGTAGTTTGTGATGAGGGTATAGATGACAAAGTTTCTGCTGTAAAGTTGAACAAACTGTAAAAACATTTGTGGATTAATCGTGGAATATTAGAATCTTCTTTATTGTTTTAATATATTTTTGTGGTTAAATAAATTAAATTTTCTCCAGTTTGGTGGCTTTTCGCTTGGCGTTCGTGTTTTTAAAGTTTCTGCTGTGTTTTTTTATACAGTGACTGATATGTATGTCGAATTTAAGTTCATCATCAATAGTAATGCCAAGTAATTTAGTACAGGGTTCGGGTCTAATGGTAGTGTTGTTAAGAGAGGTAATAGAGAAGGAGGATTTTTAGTGAGCCAGTGTTTTAGGTAGGAAGAGTAGGATTTAGTATTAGTTGATTATCTGTAAGCCAGGTTTTGATGGAGGTGAAGGCGTTTTGGGTAAGACCAAGTAGTTCTGGGATACTGTAGGAGGAGGAAATGAGGGTTGAGTCATCAGCATATAGTGTGGAGAGGTGGGTGGCCGTGTGTAATTGGTTGATGAAGATATTTAACAACAGTGGACCCAATATAGAGCCTTGGGGAATGCCAGTGCTGGCAGGTAGAAATGGGGAGGTGACAGATTCCCAGCGACTAGATTGCTGTCTATCAGATAAGTAACTAGACAACCAGTTTATAGTGTCAGATGAGAGATCGAGATCAGAAAGTTTGGATAACATTTTGGGGTGTGAGACTATCAAAAGCCTTGGAGAGATCAAGGAAAAGATAGGAAACTAGAACGTTGTTGTCGTAGGCTTCTGCAACAGTTTGGGTGAATGAGAGTAGTGCAGATGTGCTGTGGTGGGTCTAAAACCATGTTGGGTGGGGGTTAAAAGATTGCTGCCTAGCAGGTGTTTAAGTAATTGGGAGTGGACACATTTTTTTTTAAATTTTAGAAAGGGGGGAAGAGTATAGCGATGGGTTGATAGTTGGATGGGTCAGTGCAGTTGCCACCTTTACAGAGGGGGATGGTGAAAAAGGCTTTCCATATGTCAGGGACAAGGGCCTCGGTAATGGAACTATTTAAGAGACTAGAGACAGGGTAGGAGATTGATTTGGCAGCGATTTTGAGGAAGTGGGGAGGTAATTTATCAACAGAGGATGAACAGGGTTTGAGTTTATTCAGTTGGGTTGTGATGAAAGTGATGGAATCTTGTTGAAAGGAGAAGGTATTGGAGGAGGAGGGTCTGGGAGGTAAGAGCATAGCAAGGGCAGTGGGACTTTGTTGGATTAATTTTTGAATTGTTTCAATTAAGGGATTGTTTAATAGAGCAGCAGTCTCTGAGGTGGTATGGTGAGGGAAGGGGTTGGGGGTTGAGGGTTGACTGGGGTGGAGGATTTTGTTGATGGAAGACCAAAACCGTTTTGGTTCTTTGTGTGGGCTATATTGGTTGGAGTTAAGGAGTGAGTTCTTGTCTTTAATGACAAGCTTTTTATACAAGTTTCTGAGTTCTTTGTAATGCTGTAGTAGGGAAGACTATGGATAGGCTGGGCAAAAAGATTTACACTTCTGCCACCCTTGCCTTTCGTGCTATCAACTACCAAACCCATATGACCAGACATGCCTTGGCCCTTCTTTCTCAGGCCACTCAGGCACTCTCTGACCTTCCAGAATCAGATGTTAATTCATAGGTCTTGTCCCTCTTAGGTGCTTCTTCCCAGGTGGAACGCCTCTCCATTAAATGCAGCTATGATGCAGCAGCAGCATCTTCTAGGGCAGCTGCATTTGGCTTTGTTCTGAGGAGGTACTCATGGTTGAGGCTTCAACCACTTTCAGATGACATTAAGGCCAAATTAATGGATGCTCCTTTAGATAACAGTGCCTTGTCTGGAGCTGCAGCAGCAGACTTGTTCAAGTCCCTGCAGGTGAATGGTCAAGAGTTACAGGATTCAAAACATATCTTTGTTGCACCTGTTCTTATATTTCAAAGGAATTATCCTACGAAAACTGTTTTTGTTAGGAAACAAACTTGCATTCCCCTTTCTAGAAGTAAGAGGGGAGGTAGGAGAGCACCCCAATCTAAATCCTCTCAGCCTGGTCCTGCCCAAAAGCAGCCTTTTCTAGACAAGCCAAGTAGTATGTGACTGCCACACTCCCCTCAGCCATACCCCTCTCTTTCTCTACGAGTATTCCTGTCCCTTCCAGTTTGGGAAACCATGACTCAAGACTCCTGGGCTCTTTCCATTATACACCAAGGGTACTTTATGGTCTGGAAAACTCTTCCTCCTTTCATGATCATTCCACAACCACCTCAAGACTAGCTACATTTCTTTCCAAAGGTGCTTCAGGAATTGCAAACTCAGGGAAAATTCAAGAAGTTCTATTGCCCCAAAGAGGAAGAGAATTATACTCCAGGATGTTTCTGGTACCCAGAAAAGATGGTTCTTGGAGATCCGTTCTGGACCTTTCCTATCTCAGCACTTTTCTAAAGGTTCTTACTTTCCACATGCTATCTCTCCAAACCTTGTTTCGTCTCATTCTTCCACAGGCCTTTATGGACTCCCTGGACATCAAGGTTGCCTACCCTCACATTCCTATTCACCCCCTTTTCAGGAAGTTTTTACATTTCTTTGTTGCTTCCTCACATTTTCAGTTCTCTGCTTTGCCCTTTGGTCTTTCTACCACCCCAAGAGTATTCACAAAATGTCTGACTCTCATGTTTGCTTACTGCAGACATCAGGGCATAAAAGTTTCCCTTACCTGGATGATCTGCTCTTTCAGGTACCCCTTGTCACAATATTTTTAATTCACTATTTCCCTTCTGCAAAAGTTGAGCTTCGCAATAAATTTCAAAAAATCCTTTCTTACCCCTTTACAGGACCATGTCTTCCTGGGGTGCAGGATTCAGACAGATCTCATGATGGCACCTCTGCCTCCTCCAAAAGATCTGTCCCTCATTTCTTTCTTCCAAGGCATTCTCCTTCTTCATTCTGCAACAGCCAGGGAGTTTCTTAGTTTTCTGAGGTTCGTGGCATTCACCATTCCAATTTTACCTCTGGCCAAACTTCACATGAGGAAGCTTCAGTGGTACTTAAAGTCAAGTTTGGATGCAGCATGCACATCCACTGGAGTTTGTGGTCCCTCTCCTCCCTTGCTTAAATAGGGAACTTCTTTGTGAATTCAGCTGATGTTCTTCTCACTCAAGAGTTGTTCACAGACACCTCAGATACAGTTTGGGGGTGGCCTTTGCATCCATGAAGGTACAGAGTGTGTGGTCTCCTTCTGAAAAGAAGGCTCACATAAGCATCAAAAGAGATGAGAGCCCTCTTGTTGGCTCTTCAGGCTTTTCATTCTCATTTCCATCCAGGTCCTCTAAAACTGTTTACAGATAACACCACAGTCCGTTGGTATGTAAACAAATGGGGGGGGGGGTGAAACCTTACCTTCGCCACAGGCTATCTCTCATAGCATGGCAAATGGTAGCTCAGTATCCTGACACTCTTCAGGTAGTGTACATCTCTTCCATTCAGAATGTGGTGGCAGGCATGCTGAGCAGGTCCATGATTAAATGTCATGAATAGTTGCTTCACAGGGATGTATTTCTGGACAATGTCCACCAGTGGGGTACACCTCAAGTAGATCTATTTTCCTCCACCTCTGAACAGAAAACTTCCACAATTTTGTGCCAGAGTGCCAAGTTCTCTGGTTTGGAAGGTGGATGCTCTCTAAATTTCTTGGAAGGGGATGTTTCTTTATGCATTCCCCCTTTCCTCTCATTCAGAAAGTCCTGCTCAAGATTCAACAGGACAACCCAAAAATCTTGCTGGTGACTCCATTTTGGCCAAGAGGGCATGGGTCCCCTCTTCTTCTGCATTTAGCCAAGAGCAGTCATCAGAAGTTACCTATGAGGGTGGATCTACTCACACAATACAAAGGATCTCTCATACACCTGCCATCTGTAAACTCTACGCCTGATTGTGTGGGTGGTAGGCTTCTGATTCCTTTTAGACACCATTTTTTTGAGGACATGCTTAGGGTGATACAGGAGGCCAGGAAACCCAATACTAGGAAATCCTGCTATCTAAATGGAAGAGGTTTTCCATCTGGTATGTTTCACATAGCCTAAACCCACTGACTGTGGATGTTCCATTGGTTCTACCTTATTTGTGTGAATTGCTCAATGCTGGGTTGGCTTATTCCTCTGGAAAAGCCCATTTATGCCTGTCTGTTTTTGTCACCTGTCCCTCCTCCTTGGGATCTAAATTTTGTCCTGGAAAAAACGACTGTGGGTCCTTTTGAACTTGCAGTTGCAGCATCTTTGCAACATTGTACTTGGATGAATGTGTTGCTACTTGTTTTGACTTCTGCTAGAAGGATGTCTAAACTTCAAGCCTTAATGGCTTCTCCCCCCTTTTTGATTTTTCATAAAGACTGGGTCTCCTTGCATACTAACCCTTCTTTTATGCCCAAGGTTATGAATGAGTTGTCTCTTAACCAATCCATTAATTTGCCAACTTTTTTTCCCTTCTCCGCAATCTTCTACTGAGAGGGTCTTACACACCTTGGTTGTGCATAGACAACTCAGATTTTACTTGGATAAGACTAAAGCTAACAGGAAATCTGATCAGCTTTTTGTTTCCTTTCATCCCAGGGCTCAGGGACTGCCTGTTTCCAAGCACTCTATTGCCTGTCGGATTTCTAAGACTATTTCTTTTTGTTATATTTTTCATGTTAAAAGCCTACCTTTCCCTGTCAAGTCTCATTCTACTAGAGCTGTGGCTTCTTCTGGTGCTTCCTTCGAGGGTTTAGAAACTAACACTACTTTAGAAGCAGCTACCTGGATGTTCATACTTTTACAAAACATTACAAGTTGGATGGCATTTACAGATCTAGAGCGTTTTTGCTAGAGCCATTCTTCATGGCTTTCTGAGTGCCTCTGGACCTTCCTCCTCCCTCTTTTCTTCATGAGCTTTGGTAGTCTCCCTCGTGTTAATAATGCTGCAGCAGTACAATAGAAGGACATAGAACAGTTGTGTAAAATCTTACCATAACCATAGATGTCCTTCTCTTCTGTGTTGCAGTATTCTATTCCTCCTACCTTCTCCTGGTACATGTTTTCCACAATGAATGTATGGTTAGCCTCCTTGTGTTTCTAAGACTGTTGTTCCTCCTGGGGCAATCAGTTCTGAGGGTTGTAAATAGGGCTATTACTTTTATGGCCTATGCACACTTGAGGCCTATGTTTGATATCCCATGTACTTGCAATACTAAAAAACTGTTGTATATGAGCCAGATCTACTCATGTTAAGAATACTACAACATAGAAGAGAAAGACATTTATGGTTATAGAAACATTTTACAGAACTGTTTTTTATTGCCCCTTATCAGATTGTCTGCATAAAAACATGAGAACAAGATACACAGTTGTCTCCACTACAAGCATTCATTTATTTGTCAGAGGGGAAAACTTTTCATTGTATTCAGTGATGCCCTTCCATTTCAATGTTGCAGTATTTATTACAACAGGAATGCCCTGCTAAGGGTGGCCCGATGTCCAACCAGTATACCAAAGCCTTTAGGTTGCTTTATGGTATGCCGTATGTCACATGTATGCTCCTTGCATAGCATAGGGCATAAAGCTGACATCTGGATGTACCATCCTCTGAACTTCTTTGCTGCTAGTCCGAATGCCATCTCTTGATCTTTGGTCTGATCTCCCGTTCCAGTGCTGGTTCACCAAGCAGTTTCAGATAAGTGCCCCATTGGGGGTTTTGTATCTTATCTTTTCCTTTTGTTTTATTGCTTGTGGGGTTTCATGTCATCCAAGCAGGGTAAATGCCAGTGTGGGAGACAGATTCCCTATAAAGACCATCATGAGTAGTGTTTTTCTGTCTCTGTGCATCCCACTACCATACGTCCTGTTTAGTTTGACATACCTTTGTTCCTAAGACTTTCCATAGTTAGCCATCTTCTTTGGCCTTGTATTTGGAGAATCAGTGTCTTAAGATTTTAATTAAAGACACAGCTGAAGAAACTTCCCACTCCAAGAGTCAGCTGTCCATGAAGAATGCAGCCAAGAAATCTAGGCCAGATTCTACTGCTGTTCAACTTCTGCAAGACATCTCTCCTGAGGCAAGTGAAAGTCCAGAGGATTGCCCAGATTCACCACTGCATTTTTCTGCTGTGACCATTTTAGAGGTCAGCATGGATCCGACTTTAAGCATGTCCTTTGAGGACTTGCAGAGGTCTGCTTCAGACATTCAAGGGAAACTGCAGCTGATTATTTCCAAGGAGCCTATGGGTGTTCCTCAAATCTTGGTCAGAGAAGAAGTCCCGATTACTATTATTGAATGCCATATGGGGTCAAAGCCTTCTAAATTCCACAAGTTGGACATCCCCCTGAAGAAAAAGCATAAGACTATGGATACTTCTCCAGCTTCTAAAGATCTGTGGAGTGAATGGCAGTATTTTACTCAGAGGCTTTAAAACCTCCTTAGGGAGTTTCCAGCTCCCCCTTGGTCATCTACTCCCCTTAAGTACCCAGGGAACAGGATTTCTCTGAGGTGGAGGTGGATTCAGATGATGAATCCCTTGCTTACTCATCTTAAATTCCCTCTCCTTTAGGCTATGGGTCTGAGGAAGAGGAATCTATTAGTCCTGACACTCCTATAGGGGACATTTCTTTTGGAGACGCACTCTCTAGAATGAGTTTTTTAAATGGCATTGTGCCCAGATTTCTGAAGTACAGAAGAGGTATTATGAGCTCCTGCATATGGATTTTCCTAGACTTTTGGTGGTTTCTCCTGTTTTTGGATCTTTGTTGGGTGCCTTTTCTGTGGATTCTACGGATCCTGATTCCCAGCCCCCTTCCCCCAAGAAACTGGATAGGTTTTACTGGGTGCCTGAACTGTAAATTTCTATATAGGTGTCTTTTGGCTGACCCGTTTCTGGTGTCTGTGGTTTCTGACCAAGCCATCTCAACTGCTGCCTTCTACCAAGTTAATTCCTTCTGATAAAGATAGCAGAACTAATGAAAGGCTTTGTAAGAAGGTTTATACCTCTGCTACCTTAGCTTTTAGGGCTGTCAATTATCAGACCTATATGTCTAGGTACATTTTTGGCCCTTCTTTCTCAGGTCTGTCAGGTAGTTTCTGAGCTTCCTGACTCTGAATGGAAGACTTCTGCTCTCTCCCTCTTAGGGTCTTCTTCCCACGTGGTTCACCATTGCATTAAGTGTAGTTATAATGCAACAGATGCTTCTTCTGCAGCTGCTGCCTTTGGTTCTGTTATGAGGAAATATTCCTGGCTTTAGCTTCAGCCTTTGCCTGATGACACTAAGGCCAAGTGTAGGATGTTCCTCTAGACAAGAAACACTTATTTGGTGAAGCTGATTTAATTCTCTTCAGGATAAGGGCAAGGCCTTACAGGAATGTAAACTTTTTTTGAGCCTAAATTTCAGAGAAATTACCCCAATAGGCCAACCGTTGATTGCAGGCAGTCTTGCCCGCCCCCCCCCAGGGGAAGAAGAGTGGGAAGTGGGCTCCTCCTGCTAAAGCTACTCAGACTTCTGTGCCCAGATATTTTCTGTTCCTGTCAAACAAGGTGCTGTCTATCATGTTCTTCTCAGTCACATTCCTCTTTCGTTTGATCTGTCCCTTTCTCTTCCTGTTCTGTCCATTATCTGCCAAGGGTGCTTTATTGCCCAGAAATGTCTTCCCCTTATATGGGAATTCCTCAGCTCCCTCAGGAGCAGTTGTCCTCCTTTCCCAGTGGTGCTTTGGGATCTCTTGACTCAGAACTATTCAGGAAGTTCCAGTTTCTGAATGATTTTATTGCCCAGGAAAGAGGGCACTTGGAGACCTATTCTGGGCCTCTCTTATCTAAACACGTTTCTGAAGGTCCCTTCTTTCCATATGTTGTTCCTTCAGACCTTGCTCCCTCTTCTGCTTCCTCATGCTTATATGGTGTCTCTGGACCTCAAAGATGCTTATCTTCATATTTCAATCCATCCCTTTTCAAGAAGTTTTTACATTTCTCTGTTACTTCCTAGCATTTTCAGTTCTCTGTTTTGCCCTTTGGCCTTTCTACTGCCCAAGGGTATTCACCAGTTGCCTTGCTCCTGTGATTACTTTTTGCAGGCTAAGGGGGGTTCATGTCTTTCCCAACTTGGATGACCTCCTTTTCCAGGCATCCTCTCAAGAGACTTTGTTGCAAAGTCTTCATTTTCCCATTTCCCTTCTGCAGAGCTTAGGGTTAACTATACATTTCTAAATGTTCTTTCTCATGATCATGTTTTTCAGGGGCGCAGGATCCAGACTCTTCCTATGCTGGCATCCTTATCTCCTCCCAAGGCCTTAACTCTCATTTACTTTTTTCAGTCCCTTCTTTCTCTGACTTCAGTAACAGCCAGGGAATTTCTGAGAGCTCTGGGGCTTTATGGCTTCCACTTTTCCTATGCTCCCTGTAGCCAAACTCCATGTGAGGACATTCTAGTGGTTCCTAAGGTCAGTTTGGCTTCAGCATTCTCATCCCCTCAAATTTTTAGTTCATCTTCTTCCATGTCTCAAGAAGGAACTTCAGTGTTGGATTTAGCAGTTGACTCTCAATCCAGGGTGTGAAGAAATTAGACAAACTTATTTGTGCTAGTATGTCTGTCTGAAATTTTGTATGTAATTTCAGATTGACCTGTGTATTGTATGCTAGCATGACAAGCTATGATATTGCAAATAAGTCCTTACATGTTGATTTATAATCTGTTTGTACAGAATGTTTTAAAGACATGAACAGTGTCTTTTTACATTTCTAACTGTGCATGTTTGTGAAGAAAGATTCTAAAAGCAAACTTTCTCATTCAGCTGATCTGCAGATGATGGCATCAGAATGCTGACAGTTGCTTATGTGTTACTCTCAGAAGCTGAAAGACAGGAAGGAATCTTAGTAAACAAATGATTGATTTTCAAAATATGAAATGAAAATTAGAACTGGAACAGTTGTTACATTTAGGCTAGTCTATAAAAGAGCCTGCCGAAGTCAGTTACAGAAGTCAATTGTCACTTGTAGTTACAGCACTGGCAGTTATAGATGTGCAGTGAATACCCAAAAAGGACTCACCAAGAACTGTAAGCCTGCCTTTGCTGTGTTGTAGTAATTTAGTTTAGATCAGGGACAGCATTCTTTAGTCAGATAGGAAAATTATAACTAATCAGTTAAATCAGAGTTTTTCTGAATGTTAGATTTCTGTCCTACAGTACTGATTTCATTTTCCTGCTGTTTGAGTTCTGTTTGTTTATTGGAAATTACTGTTTTATATTTTTTAATCATTTGCTCATTAAGTATTTTTTTTAACTTATATTGTGGCTTGTCAATGTGTTTTCTTTAGTGATTTGAGAGTGCTTATACTTACCTTGATAATTTCTCAGGCCACTCCAAAAGCCTGGCTGCTTAGGTCATTTGCTACTATCTGTTTTAATAATTAATTTTCATAACTGGCCACCCTTTTAAAGGGCATGAAGATGGTCTGATTGGTGGCAGCATTATCTTATTATTTTGGGGAAGGGACATAGCTGGAAATCTGTGTCAGGCTTTCCCAGTAGCATTCGGATGTGTGAGATTTAATTTATTTAAGTGTGAGTGCATCAGAGGTCTTAAACCGGGACACATTGCTCTGGAGTGTGTAATAAGGAGTTACATTATGGGTGGACAGAAGTATACAGTCCAGTCCCAGGCTATAGAGCATGTTCCTGCTGTGCGCTTAGGGGAAAATTGCAAAATATTACTCCTGTTTAAGTGACTGTCTCACACTTGAGTCAGTAGTGAATATTGAAGCCCCTTAGTTACTGACCAAGGATAGTAGGGGACATCACATTATTTAGTGGCAGTTCAGTGGGATATTATCTGGGCCTCACATTAATTGGTGTCAGCAGTGTGGGATTTTTAATTGAACTTCAGTAGCCTGTGGGCAGTTGCCATTAAGGTGTGCACTCTCAACAGCCACAAAGTAAACATACAGAATCTCAGTTCACCACAGTTTTATTTATTTTTAGTTAGTTAGTCAGGGACATCAGGCAAAGATGTCAGCAGAAGACTATAGCAAGGTGATAAAGAAACAGTTGGCCAAGGAGTGTGAAGCCAGAGGACTGGTGCATGCCAATCTGACTAAGGAAGCAATGATTTCAGCCTTAGGTTCAGCTAAGACCAGCCTTTCACAGGATATCCAGTTTGGTAATGAGGATGTGCAGCCTGCTGAGACAGGACAGTCCACATTTTCTTCAGAGGACTTGAGAATCTGTCTGGAATTAGAGAGACTGTGCCTGGAGGTCAAACGTCTTGAACTGGAATCAGCAGAGAGACCTCGCCTGGAGGCCCGACGACGGGAGGCTGAGGAAAGGGAGAAACAGCATCAATATGAACTGGAGGCTGAGAAGAAGCAGCGTCAATAAGAACTGGAAGCCAAAGATCTTATACTGGAATCCTCACAGAGACTGTGCCTGGAGGCCACACAACTGGAGGCTGAGGAGAAGCAGGGTCAATATGAACTAAAGGTCAGACATTTAGAAGCTGAGGAAAATGTGAGACAGTGCCTGAATGAAGTGGAGCTTCTTCCCCTTTGAGAGGACCATGGAGGCAACAGGGAAGTGAATAACCAGACCCTAGAAGCTGTAAAGGTCAGTAAACTTTTTTCCTCAATACAGGGATGAGGATTACTTTGACAGTTTTCTTCATATATTTGAGAGGGTATATAGACAGTATAATCCATGAGCTCTGGGTTTGGCTCCTGGCTCCCTTACTCCAAGTTAAAGCTGTTCAGGCCATGTCAAAACTGTCTGATGTAGATTGATTGAATTATGAAAAAAATTAAGAACGGTCTTCTAGATCTGAAGCGTGTAGAAAAAAGTTTTGTGAAAACAGATGCAAGGCAGATGGAAGTGTACGTGATTATATTGCTGATATAAGTACTTTCACAGATGGGTGAGGTGTGTCAGGTCACCACTTTTGAGGGACTGGCACCCCTTTTGGTGAGGGGAACAAGCCCTCAGCACTTTGCCTGATAACATGAGAATCTGGTTAGCAAACCGAGTGTGTAAATCTGCAGAGGAGCTTGGGAGGAAAGGGGATCTCTACTTAGCAAGCAGAGCACCAATACATAAGAAAGGAATACCCAATGCTGTATATGGACATAAGTGAACCCATGGGGGCAGTCTAAACCACTCCAACAGAGTACACTAGTAACAGGGAAAACTACTAGGTCCAAGTACACGGTTAGGGATTAGATGTTTCAAATGTAACCTGTGGGGCCACACAGCAGCCAAATGTCCATTGAGGCAAGGTGAGAACAAAAGGTGAGGGTGCCAACAAGTGCTGATGACAAACTGCCAGTGATGAGTTGTTTAATAGGGGTGTTAACTATCACCAAAATATATATCCTGTCTTAGTAGATGGTAAACAGGTTACTGCTAAGAGAGATACAGCTTCTGATATAACATTTGTGAACCCTGCAGTGGTTAGAGAAGAGCAGTACTTGCTTGGACAGTCCACTCCAGAAAGAGCTTGGGGGGGGTCCCTATTCCAAATACCTTTGGCTAGGGTTCATCTTGAATGGGTGGGTGGAAGGGGAAACAAGCAGGTAGGTGTGTTTGTGGATATTCCTACAGATGTTCTGATAGGGAATGACTTTGATGCAGTATGTTGTGTGCATGCAGTGACATGCAGTCAAGCTTGGAGACAGGCATGTTGGTCCTGTAGCCTGTGGAGACCCAGACAGATCTCATGCCTGAAGCTGGGACTGGTGTGGTGGCTGTTTCAGAGAAAGAGCTGTCCTGTAGTAATACATCAGAAAGTGAGCCACAGCTGCTGGTAGGTAGTGATGTTTCCTTGGACAGGGTGACTGCAAGGATGGAGATGAGTGACAGTACATAGATTGACAGTGAGGCATAAATGTTGGAAGTTACTAAGCTTCCTGTGGAAGGGGAGATTGTTTTTGAGAATATTCCTGCAGATGTCCTGATGGGAATGACTGTGATGATACAGTGTCTTGTGTGCATCCAGTGACACAGTCAGAGGAGGAGCTATCCTGTAGTAGTACGTCTGAAAGTGAGTCACAGCTGCTGTTAGGTACTGATGTTCCCTTGGACACAGTGACTGCAAGGATGGAAGGGAGTGATAGTACCCAGAGTGACAGTGAGGCACAGCTGTCAAAAGTTAGTAGACTTCCTGCAGAAGGGGAGCTTGGGAGGGTCACAAATGTAGAATTGAGAAAGCCTCAACTTGCAGACCCTACATTACAAAGCTTGAAGGAAATGGCTAAGGAAGCACCTGAGGCTCAAGGAAGATGGGAGCCTGTATACTGGAACAAAGGTTTGCTGTATAAAGAGTAGACTCCTAAGGGAGGGCTGGAAGGTGAGGTAGTACAAAAGCTGGTAGAGCCTACAGTCTACCATCTGCCACTTTTAGCTATAGTTCCTAATATCCCTTTTGCAGGTGATATTGATTTAGTGAAGGTGGCAAATGCTTTGCTATAAATTTTCAGCAGGGTAGCTTTTCAAAGGGAGATACTCACTGCCTAAGGTGCCAACTTCATGTCAGACCTGCAGACTTGTTTGTGGAAGTGCTGTGGGGTGAAACATTTAAAGACTGCCCCTACCATCCCTAGACTAATGGTGTTGTGAAGAGGTTAAAGTCTACATTAAAGACTATGCTACGGGCATTTGCAGAACAGTTTAAAAGGGCAAAGGTAACTATTAAACCTAGTAGGTGTCAGGTGGGTATGGCAGAGATCACTTGCATCAGACAGAGTGGAGAGTGGTAAAAGCTATTCAAGCGTGGCCAATTCTTGTTACAAAAACACAAGTAAGAGCATTTCTAGGGACAGCAGGGTACTGTGGAAAATTTGGGCCCAGTTGTGGTGCAATGGCTGCACCCCTTAATAACCTAACTAGGAAAAATAAACCAGATAAGGTAGGGCTGACCACAGATTGCGAAGAGGCTTTCCAAAAAGATTTTGGGAGGACCCCCTGTGTTTTCCAGCCCAGATTATACTGAAGAGTTTGTAGTGCAGTTGGATGCTTCAGATTGTGAGGTGTGGGCTGTGCTCAGCCAGGTTTCCTCAGAAGGAGAAGAATACCACAATGAGTTGAATAATGCCAATTCAAATGGATTGCCCAGGAGAGGACTGGGTTGATATTCCAAGAAAGACTCATTTTTCTCAAGCGTCATTTTTCAAGGTTCACATGAAAACTGTGCTTGAGTCATGGGGGGAGAAATGTGAAGAAATTAGACACGGTTATTTCTGCTACCATGTCTGGCTTTTTTTTGTATATAATTTCACATTGACCTGTGTACTGTATGCCAGCATGATTAGCTGTGATATTGTAAGTAAGTTCTTACATGTTGATTTATAATCTGTTTGTACAGAAGGTTTAAAGACTTGAACAGTGTCCTTTTACATCTCTAACTGCGCATGTTTGTGAGGAAAGATTGTAAAGGCAAACTGTCTCACATTCAGCTGATCTGCAGATGATGTCATCAGAATGTTGACAGTTGCTATGTGTTACTGTTAGAAGCTGAAAACAGGAAGGAACTGGAGTAAACAGCTGTTGATTGATTTCCAAAATATGAAATGAAAATTAGAACTGGAACAGTTGTAACAGGCTAGTCTATAAAAGAGCCTGCCAAAGTCAGTTAAAGAAGTCAATTTTCAGTTGTAATTACAGCACTGACAGTTATAGATGTGCAGTGAATACCCAAAAAGGACTCATCAAGAACTGTAACCCTACCTTTGCTCTGTTGTAGTAATTTAGTTTAGATCAGGGACAGTGTTCTTTAGTCAGATAGGAAAATTATAACTAATCAGTTAAGAGTTTTTCGGAATGTTGGATTTTTATCTTACACTATTGATTTCATTTTCCTGGTGATTGAGTTCTGTTTGTTTATTGTAAATTACTGTTTTATATATATTTTAATCATTTGCCCATTATTAAACATTTTTATTAACTTACATTGTGGCTGGTCAGTCTGTGTTTTCTTTAGTGATTTTAGAGGTGCTTATACTTGCCTTGATAACTTCACCACTCTGAAAGCCTGGCTGCTTATGTCATTTGCTATTTGTTTTAATATTTAATTTTCATAATCGGACACCCCTTTAAAGGGCATGAAGACATTCTGATTGGTGGCTGCTTTACTGTATTATTTTGGGGAAGGGACATAGTTGGAAATCTGTGTCAGGCTTTCCCAGAAGTGTTTGTATGTGTCAGATTTAATTTATTTAAGTGTGAGTGTATCAGAGGTTTTAAACTGGGACATACTGCATTGAAGTGTATAATAAGGAGTTACATTATAGGGTGGACAGAAGTATACAGTGCATTCCCAGGTTATAGAGCATGCTCCTGTTGTGCACTTAGGGGAAAATTGTAAAATATTACTCCTGTTTAAGTGACAGTCTCACACTGGAGTCAGTAGTGACAACTAAAACTCCTTAGTTACTGACCCAGGATAGAAGGGGATGTCACATTATTTGGTGGCAGTTCAGTGAGATATTATCTGAATGTCACACAGGGCTCCCTTTTCCTCCACCTCTTTTCACTCAAAAGCTGTTCCCAGATACTTCAGATTTGGGATGGGGAGCAGCATTCGGCTTCCTGAAGGTGCAGGGAATCTGGTCGCCTCTTCAACAGAAAGAACAAATCAAAGTCAGAGAGATAAGGACTGATGTTTTTTGTGTTTCACTGTTGCAGTTATTACATTTGGGGTTAACCCTACCAGGGTAGCCCTCAGCCGGCCAGAATACCAGAGGCTTAATATTTCTGCATTGGTTGCTGTCGCTTCAAGACTGATGTCAGGTCATCAGTAGTATAAAGTAAGACAGCCGATGTCATTACATCAGTCTTTCTTGCCGTGGAGCCTGAAGCAGAAGCAGTTTGCATGAGTGCTGGTCGGCCGCTACCTGAGTTTCGTCTACCGGATTGAAGCTGAAGTCTTCTCAAGTTAAGTACCCTGTTGGGGATCCTTTTTTCTTCCACTAATCAATGTCAGAAAAAGTTAACAATTGTCTCGATGGTGGAAAGCAAATACCACACCAAGACTTTCATTCTTACTGCATCACTTGTTTAGGCCCAGACCATGACGTCCCCCCGCTGTCATTTCTGTGCTTTATTAATGACAGAACTACCCATCCTCAGGCCCTTATTGCAACTAGATATTTTTGCTTACATTCCTCGAACTCCGATATGGCTTTGGAAGGCATCTGACAGCAGATCGTCCGAAAAACAAAGATAAAGACAAAGACAGACCGCACAGGTCCAAACCTACCGACGATGCTCCTGTTAAGCTAGTTCAGTTCTCCAGTCCTCAGTGAGGTGCTTTCGCAGCCCCTGATGCCAGCGTCTCTTGATTTCCAGGCCGCTACAGAGACCCTTTTGTAGTCCAGTATGCTGCAAAACTCTTCTTTGACTAAGGATCCTGCAGTCATCTCTACCTTGGATGGGTCCGGAGCTGCTGAGCAGGCAATGGCTTCCGAGGAAGTCCTTCAGACTACCGATTCTTGACACAAACTGACATCTTTCGCGACTACTGTTCTTTCAAAAACGACCGATTTTCTTAGGCCCAGGGTACGAACCACACCCAAGAAACTGACGACCCAATCTCCGGCACCTGCTTCCTTGCCTCAGTCTCAAATGCTTAAAATGGCAGAAGACCTTACTGCTGATCAGGGGAAGCCAAGTTACTCTCTCCAAAAGTAAAAGAGATCTGTCCCCTGTAGTTTTGTCTGAACAAGAGTCAGATGATTCTGATGCATCTGAATATGAAGACATGCAACCCCTCTCTACTTATGAGGATTCTAATGCAGAGGATTCCATCCCTTCAGCCTCTCCCCCAGAGGATTTTCCTTTGGGGAAATCCTACATACCTTAAGGCAGCATTTCCAATGGGAAAGTCAGGACTACCCTTAGTCTAAAAAAAGACTCAGGGAATTCTTAGATCTTCCACAGCACAGACCCTTGGCCATCCCCCCAGTCCTAGATGTTGTGGAGGATGTTTTCCTGGAATCCAACTCAACTCCTGACACCCTCCCTCCCTCTTGCACCCAGAAAACCAGACAGGTACTACAGAGTGAAGAAAACAACAAAATAGCACTGAATTCACCAAGCAACAACAAAAGAACCAGTAAAATCCAAAGGTTTATTCGATACACTCTAGCGCCTCGGCTATAGTAAGCCTTCAAGGAGCTTCCTTGAAGGCCTAAAACCTCGTAAGTCTAAAGGATTCAACAGATCTGTAAAATATACTCAG
>NC_056729.1:1866433075-1866512295 GCF_019279795.1 Protopterus annectens
GAGATGCATAGAGTAGGGTGGATAGAAGTTGGGAGCGAGTAATGGATGATCTTGTATTGTTGGTAAGAAATGGTTTGATATGGTAGAGTGATCCCAGTTTGGCATGTACTTTTTTAATAGTTAAGCTGAGATGACTATCAAAATTTAGGTGGGAGTCTATGGTTATTCCCAATAGCTTAGCCTGTGCCACTGGCTCGATTGGAGTAGCATTTGTGGAGTAGATAGTGAATTTACTGTTATCAGTGTTTTTGTTAGAACTGGTTATAATCATAAGCTGAGTTTTCCTTGGATTGAGGATAAGTTGGGCTTTGGTTAGGTAGTTTTCAACGTCAGAGAATGCTAGTTGAGTTGTTTGCAGGAGGGTGGGAATGTTTTGTGCAGCACAGATTAAGGTAGTGTCATCTGCATACTGAATGATAGATGCATGCTGTGTGGAGGTATGGAGGTCATTTGTGAAGATTGTGAATAGTAGTGGTCCTAAGATAGATAGATATATATATATATATATATATATATAGTATATGAAGCCAAAATGTATGATATATTGAATGATGAAAATAAATACTCAGTTACATCCAAGAATGAAATGTTATTGGCATACAAGAAAATAGATTTATTATTAGAAGATTTAGTTCTAGAGAAAGTGATTGATAACAAGACATACAAGTATTTGGAAGTAAGGACACCAAGGGTGCCCACAATTTTTGGGATACCCAAAATTCATAAAAACCAGACTGATCCCCCTTTTAGACCCATTGTTGCAGCCGAGGGATCTAAAACAGTACCTTTGGCTAAATATGTGGATTATAAGGCGAAACATATTTGGGTTAACAACAAGACGATTTTAAAAGATTCATGGGATTTTCTTCGGGGACTTACACCTGAATTATATAAGAAAGATCTAACTTTTATCACAATAGATATTATAGATCTATTCACTAGCATTCCCCATAAAGAGGGAACGAAATATTTTGAAGATATGGTATTTTCCGATGAAAAAATGACACAAGAAGAGAAAATTACCACAGTAATATTAATGGATGTAATTCTTAAGAATAATTTCCTTACATTCAACGGGGAATATTATCAACAAAAAACAGGCGTATCCATGGGGGCGGCATGTGCCCCCACTTATGCTAATATTGTACTTTCCAAGTGGGAGGAAAAATATGTGCTGCATTCCCATTACAAACGTTATTGGATACTTTATCACAATTTCCTTGACGATATCATTATATTTCGGACAGGGGGAAAAGAAAAATTCTTAGAATTTATGAATTATATTAGCTCTACTACAAAATTCTTAAAGTTTACATACAATATTAATACGGAAATTATCAATTATTTGGATGTGGAAATATTTAAAGGAAATAATCATTTTGAGACTAAGGTATATAGAAAAAGTACATACTGTAATTCTTATCTGCATTTTGATAGTTTTCACCCTTCACATTTTAAGAAAAACATTGTAAAAGGGCAGTTCGTAAGAGGCTCTAGAATGACAACTAGTGAACCCGATTTTTTGGACGAATGTAATAAATTGGAATACATGTTTTTAGAAAGAGGATACCCAAAAGAATTTGTTACAGAAATTAGGAAAGAAGTAGAGAATGGGAGACTAACTAAATTTCTACCTATAAAAGGTCAAGTAGAAAATGGAGTTATTAATGGTACCAATAGTAATAGTGGAGAAACTGACGAAATATACAAAAAAAGATTAGTAGTGGAATTTAATAGTTTCAACAAGAATATAACAAGTATATTTAAGAAAGAATGGGAGAAATTCCTAGTTCTTACTGATGTGGATGAAATTAAAAAGATAGAACCACATATTACATTTAGGAACCCACCAAATATTAGAAACAAATTAGAAAGGGCTATAATATACAAAAAAGAATTCAACAATATGATGGGTACATTTAAATGTGGAAAATGTTCCCAATGTCTGTACCTAATCAATACACATGAAATATTTATTGAAAGTAGAAATAAATACATAAGAAATAAAGAAATGTACAACTGTAACAGTCAAGGGGTAGTTTACATATCTATTTGCCAAATTTGTCATGCATTTTATGTTGGCAAGACAGAGAGGGTCTTTAGAAGGCGTATCTACGAACATCTATATGAAATTAGGAAGGCTAAAGATACAAATGCACTTTTTAAACATTCTAAATGTTGTGTAGCAGCTGAATTTTTATTCTTTGTTTTAGAACAAGTGAAACCAGATTTTAGAGGGGGTCCATGGGAAGAAAGACTGGAAAGTAGAGAATTATGGTGGCAGGTTTTCCTTGATGCTAGCAGGAAACCTGGTTTAAATGAAACCATCTCTATTGGACCCTTATTAAAGTTAAAACACAACAAAGTATGAAAGCGTTTTTATATATGTATAAATTTAATTATATATTTATATATTTATTTGTGGTACTTCTTCATTATTCATTTTATAACAATATTTATTGATATTGGTAATACACCTAATGTAATTTAATGTATTTTAATGTTCAATTTTATATATTTTATCGTGACATCACCATAAGTAGAATTATTTATATTTTATATCTAGTACTATTAATTCATTTACATTTTGCAATCGGTTTCATTTCCATCGGAAACTGAAACAGAATTTGTATTGTTTCACACTTGGTTTGAGTGTAGTTTTTTCTTTCTTTCTTTATATCAGAGGGAGTTTTGTGCAATGAATATATATAAACAAGTAGGGACCATGTCAAACATATACATTTTTTTATTATAGACTAATAATGTTTAATAGCCTACAATTTTTTATTAAATGAAAAATTTTTTATTAAATGAAAAGTTTTTTTAGAACACGTATTTAATATTAATGAAATTAATGAATATTTATGAGGTTACTAGGTTTTGGATTTGTCAGTTTAAAAAAACAGAGGTCGTTTTAATTATTTAATTAGTGATTAAATGACTATAAAAGGTGTAATGGACAGTTACAACTGTATCTGATGAAGTCCTAATTACTGGGACGAAAACGCGTTGTATGTGTATAAAGAGTGTTTATGCTTTTATTTTCGTTTTGGAATTAACTTGGTTAGCTACTCCGTGGTAGTGTTCGTCTTTCAAGCAACTCATTTTCTGTGGATTACTGGTCCTAAGATAGAACCCCGTGGGACTCCTATAGTTATGGGCAGCTGAGGCGAGAGAAAATGTTCCCATTTCACAGCTTGGTATCTTTCGGTTAAGTAGCTTTGGAATCAGGTAAGAGTAGAATTTGATAGGCGATATTGGTTTAGTTTGTTTAGCAGGATTTGGCAAGAGACTGTGTCAAATGCTTTGGACATATCCAAAAAAAGAGTTGACACCTGCAGTCCTTCATTTTTAAGACAGTTTACTGTGTCTGAGAAGCAGAGGGGGGCTGTAGTGGTGCTTTGGGCAGGTCTGAAACCATGTTGAGTAGGTGACACGATGTTGTTGTCTTAGGAGATATTTTAGCATCTGGGTATGGATGCATTTTTCTAGGATTTTGACCAGGGGGAAGAGTAAAGCAATGGGTCTGTAGTTAAGTTCAGTGGAGGTCCCACCTTTATGTATGGGTATAACATAGGATATTTTCCAGAGTTTGGGCACATAGTGTTCAACAATTGATCTGTTTATGAGAGTGGAGATTGGGATAGAAATAGCATCTGCTGTGAGTTTCAAGAAATAGCTGGGGAGTAGGTTGGCTGCTGTTGATGAGGTTTATAGTTTGGAGAGCATGCTTTTGATTGAAGTGGTGCAAACTGTTTTGAGGGTAAAGCCTGTATTAGTGTTATTTGTGTTGGGGGAGATAGTGAGGAAGGAATTGCCCTGTGATACTAAGGATAGAATTGAGTTCACAAAGTGGGAGATGAATTGTGTTTCGATGGGAACTTTAGTGTCAGGGGTGGCAGGTTTGGGGGTTTTAGTAGCTGGTTTACATTTTTCCAAAATTTTGGGGGGTTGTGTTGGTATTTAGTTTGTAATGTCGTGCAGTAGGATTTTTTTGTCCAGCTTAATGCATTTTTTTGCACGGTTGTGCAGTTCTTGGTACTTAGGCTTTGTGTTTTTTTATAGTAAAGCCAGGCAGTGTCTCTGAACTTGAGGATTTGTTTGGTTTCTTTAGTGAGCCAGGGGTTTGTAGAGGCTCTAACCTTGATTTTGCGCAATGGAGCGACAGTGTCCAGGTGTTATAGAAATGTTTTGTTGAAATATGCTACAGCCTGGTCAAATGGGAGGGTTTTTAGGGGGGGTACAGTCACAGTTACAGAGTAAAGTATTGAGGACCTCAGGAGAGAATTTTTTTGTGTTTCTAGTGGATATATAGTTAGTGGTTTTGCATATGCTTGTTCTACTAAGTTGTTGTTGTTGTTGTGTCTTTCGGCTTTTCCCGATTAGGGGTCACCACAGCGGAACTCCGGTCTGCTAATGATTGGCAGTAGATTTTTACATGCCAAGTTGCTGGCCCTGATGCACAACCTTCAACGAAGGTGCGCCCATTCATGCATGTCTCCACACAGAAGATGCTCTAGTTGAGAATCAAGCAGGACATTGTCTTACTGTGAGGTGACAACTGTACCGCAGCACCATAAAGTATATTATGTTGTGGTAACTTACGGTGTCTGGGAGATTGCCTGTGTGGGGGTACAATGTGGAGTTGTTAGTTAGGACCCAGTCAAGGATGGATTCCCTTTTAGATTTTTTATCACATCCAGCTGGAATTTGGACTGGCTGCTGGTAGCCATGGAGATTTATTAGATTACTTGGTGATTCTGATATGCAGGTGAACCAGCCTAGGTTGAAATTCCCCAGAATAAGGGTTTGTTGTGAGTATGTGGAAGAACACCAGGATAAGAAGTCTTCAAGGCTAGCAGGTGTATTACCAGGTGGAATATAGATCACAATTGTGGTGATGATCTTTTTAGGGTGAAATTGAAGTTATGAGATAAGTATGCCCCAATTATTGGGGGAGGGGTAGGAGTTTGGTAATTGATGTACAGTTAAGCTGGACTTATACAGTAAGGCAGTTCCACCCCTTTACAAAGTGGTCTGTCTTGTTTAATGATATTGTAGCCAGTAGGGAGAACGTCTGAGTTAGCTATGTTTTTATTTAGACAGGTTTCTGTTAAAGCAACTATGTCTGGGGAGTAGTGTGCTATTGTGGCTGGAGTTCAGCTATTTATTTTTGATACTTCTAATATTAATATTTAGCATGAAAAGATGGATGGTTTTGCTGCTGTTGTTGATTTGCCCAGGGATGAAGAGAGTGGGGGTGTTATGTTCTGACATTTGTGTTGGACAGGATGGATTTGGACAAAAAAATCTTGCTTTTTTCCCACTTTTCTGAGATTTAAAAAAGTTCAGTTACAGGCTTGCTGTTCTGAACTGTTTGTAAGTTTCTTGAAGGCCATTTTTTGCTTGGGCTAAAGGGAAGTCTCTCTGTTCATCAGTGGCAGTGATAAACATTGAGCAGCCTGCCTGCCCCTGTGGGAGTGGTTACTGACTTGAAACTGTAGTTTTATTGGCCATTTTGGGTCAATTCCTAACTCCTTGATCTTCCTCTCTTAAATCCTGATTGCCTCATGGTTTTGGTGTCTTTTCAGACTTGTTGGCTGTTGGTGAAGCACCCACCAAGAGGAGAAAACGCTGAGAGAAGAAAGGAGCCACTTTTGAGATTTTAAGTATTTTTCTTCAGATTATTTGCTAAGTTTTTCTGCATAGCCGCCTACTTTGAGCATTTTCTGGCTTGTTAAACTTGATTTCTGCATTAGTAACTGTATTTAGAGAACAACCTAAAGCTGTTTACTGAATTTCCTGTTTGCACTTATTTTTAAAATTGTTTTTTTCTCAAAACTTGCATTTTATCTGTCTCTGGCCTAGCACTCAAGTGTGGGGTCATTTACTGCACTGTTATAACTTGTTGATACTTGTGAACCTCTGCTATCTCTGAAAAAACAAAAACATCTTGCTTTTTTCCCACTTTTCTGAGATTTAAAAAAAGTTCAGTTACAGGCTTGCTGTTCTGAAGTGTTTGTAAGTTTCTTGGAGGCCATTTTTTGCTTGGGCAAAAGGGAAGTCTCTGTTCATCAGTGGCAGTGAAAAACATTGAGCAGCCTGCCTTCCCCTGTGGGAGTGGTTACTGACTTAAAACTGTAGTTTTATTGGCCATTTTGGGTCAATTCCTGACTCCTTGATCTTCCTCTGTTAAATCCCTCTTTTGCACGATGCGCGTTTTTGTGTATAGCCCAACAATGGGCAGTGCCGCCTAATTGGGTTTAAACTATTCCTGGCTCCACAAAGTCTGCTCTTCACTTTTTCCCTTAGAACTGCTCTATCTCTCAATTTAAATGCCATATTCTCATTCTAAGGCCCTTCACTGGTCCAAATAAGTAATCTTACAAGTTAGCACTATTAAACCATAAGCACTACTTACTCTTATACTCTCTATGATTACCTTGTCCCCTATTGGTCCATCTTAATTCAGTTTCCTATATTACTCTAGCATGTCCAAAGGTCAGTCAATGGTTTCCTCTCCAGTCCAGCTGGTGAATCTGGGAATTTTGAGGCAATGTTACAACTGTCTCATGTACACAGACAACCCTCTCCTCCTCCAAACAGGTTCAAATATATGTGAGAGATGCAACCATATAGCCAAACTGGAGGCTGAGCTCTCTCATCTCAAAACTGGTGAGACCAGTCAGGAGGAGAAGGTAACCTCACACAACACAATTCCAGTATCACATAGTCCCACCACATCAGCGAACCAAACACATAAATACACAAAAACATACTCGGAGGCTCTAAATAAAAATCTACCTAAGCAACAGAGACCTCCAAAGCAGACATCCAAGCAAGCGCTACCCCAAAACAAAACACGCACAACACATAGCCCACAAAGTCAGTGTGCCAAGCAGCCACAGCCCTTAAGGCTGAACAACACACCTGATACTCTTGTAATAGGTGACTCTATTGTCAGACACACTGACGTCCCGCTCACCAGGCTAAATAAAGAGAAGGTCACAGTAAGCTGCCTGTCGGGCGCTAGGATCCGCCACATAACGCAAGCACTCAGGTCACTCCAAAGCAAATACAAATATGACTCAGTCATTGTACATGCTGGTGTGAATGACCTGAGACGTACCTCCCTGGACTACATGAAGAGAGACATAGAGAAGCTCTCTGATCATGTAGCCCAGGCCGGTATAACCCTGACCTTGAGCAGCATCTTACCCTCACCTAGAATGATGCCACAGTACAAAGACAAAATGATCGATTTTAACAATTGGCTAAAATTTTGGTGTTATTCTAAGGGGATCCAGTGTCTGTCAGCCTGGGATGACATGCTCGACAAGCCAAGTTGCTTCGCTAGGAATGGCTTGCACCTGTCACCACTGGGCTTTTGGATATTGGCAAAGGCTCTTGCCACCCCCATAGTGCCTTTTTTAGGCAAGGCTCAAAAGTCAAACCCACCTCCATAGACAGCACAAGAAACAAGAAACTAAGGGTAATGCTGCTAAACGCCAGAAGTCTTAACCTCAAGATGCACGCACTCGAAGCTCTCCTCAGTATGGAAAACATCGATATCTGTGCAGTGACAGAAACCTGGTTCAAGGCTCCAGAGACCAACCCAGCACTACCAGGTTATACCTCATATCATGCTTTTCGGCCCCAAAACCTGGACCGAACCACAAAAGGAGGGGGAGTGTCCATATTTATCAAGGATATCCACACCTCCAGGTTAGTGGCATTGCACGAAGTATCGGAGACCATCCATGTGCAACTAACAGTGGGCAAGACTGCTTTTCAGTTTATAGCATCCTACAGACCACCCTCTCAAAGTCAGGAATCCCACTCGGCTTTCCTGAAAACATTGGAGAACATGAAGATCTCTCTGAACACCTTTATATTGGGCGACTTCAAATACCCAAACATAGACTGGGAGCACTACTCAAGCCCCAGCACCTTAGCCCAAAGGTTCCTGGAAATTATAAACTCAAATGCTATGGAACAACTAGTCACCACTCCCACAAGAGGGGATAACATACTAGACCTGATCATTACCAACATGGGGACTCTATGCTCCACACCTGAAGTATATCCCTCATTGGTAAGATCAGACCATAAATTAATTTCACTGGATGTCCACATCCCGACCCCATCCCCAGCCCAGAAACCCACAGTGAAAAACTTCTCAAAAGTGAACTTCTCACTTCTCAAAACTGAAGTGGAATCATTCAAGGCCCCACGGCCAGTGGAAACTACAGCCCAAACTGCAGAATCCTATATAAACGCATTCTATGGACATCTCCAGGAATGTATGGATCATGCTATCCCAAACAAAACCAAAACCCAAACATCCAAAGGCAGGCGTCCAGTCTGGTGGACCCCAGCCATAAATAAACTGTACAACAGAAGGAGGAAGATACTACATGATAGAGCAAAATCCCTAATAGGGAAGGCATCCCTGATCAGTACTAGCAAAAAGTTACGATCCCTCATAAAATCCTCCAAGGCCAGCTTTGAGAGAAAAAAAGACAATCATAAGGCTTTTTTCAGTTATGTTAGGAACCTGGGATGCAACTCCCAGACTTGTTCTGAGTTGATTCTAAACGACAAAAAATACACTGAACCCACAGACATCGCCAATATCCTGGCAGACAGGTTCAGTGCAAACTTCTCCAACCCCAAAAGAGCAAGTATCTATCCCGGCAGAGGGCTGCCTCCCAAACATCTCTGATGCTCAGGTGAAGGCTTCCCTCTCCAAAGCAAAAAACACTGCTTCTATGGGACCAGATGGCGTCCTGGGTTGCGTCCTACATGAACTCCAAGAAGAACTAATCCCTCAAATAAAACAGCTGTACAATCTCAGCCTCACTACAGGATATGTGCCCACAGAATGTCGTACAGCAACAGTGGTCCCACTCCACAAAGGTGGAGCCTCCATGGACCATGGAAACTATCGCCCCATAAGCCTGACTAGCTTAGTCTGCAAGGCTATGGAGAGGATCATCATGGAGCTCATAAACAAAGACATTGAGGACCTACAGACACTAGATCCTACCCAGTTTGGCTTTGTCAAGGGCAGATCCTGCCTTTTGAACCTGGTTGACTTCTTCGAAACAGTCACCAAAGCCATAGATGAAGGGAAGGTAGTCCACACAGCCTATCTGGACCTAGCAAAGGCATTTGACACAATACCCCCACTCGGGCATCATAGATAAGCTATCCAGCTTAAATATAAACCCCTATGTCACAAGATGGGTCGCAAACTGGCTCAAAGACAGAACCCACAGAGTGAGAGTTGCTGGAGCCATGTCAGACTCGAAACCGGTCACAAGTGGCGTCCCACAAGGTTCTGTCCTGGGACCGCTCTTGTTCGGTATATACTTTTCCGAGGTACAGGCCAACGTGGGAGGACTATGGCTCACCAAGTTCACAGACGACTGCAAACTAGACACCGTAATCAACTCTCCAGCTGACACAAACATCCTTCAAAAAGGTCTCACAGAGACGGATAACTGGTGCCAGAGCCATGGTCTAAAGCTAAATGCCAAAAAGTGTATAGTCATACCCTTTGGCAAAAACAATGTGCCCACAAATTACCAGATAGGCGGTAACCCATTAAGTACAGAGAAAGTAATTAGGGATCTGGGGACCCAAGTTGATAGCAATCTCTCCTTTGACAACCACATTGCCAAAGTGGTTAGAAAGACCTTTTACATAGCCCACCTCATCATGAAAGGATTCACATCTAGATCAAGAGAGCTAATCGTGCCCCTTTATTCATCCCTCATCAGGCCCATCATAGAATACAATGCCCCTTTTGGGATGTACCTTACCCGACACCTGCAGCAATAAGACCCCAAAAGTACCTCACCAAGAGGATCAAGGGACTCAAACAGATGCCATATGCTGCTCGGTTAAAAAAACTCCAGCTCTACTCAGTTGCATACTGCCTACTTCGAGGTGATCTATGCCTGACATATAAAGCTATGTCCAATCCAGAATTAATGGACATGCTCCACCTCAGTAAATCTAAATCCCTTAGAGCCACACGCTCGAGGGACTTGAACCTCAGCACTGAAATAAATAGAACTTGCTGGAGGGACAGATTCATAACCCAGAGGCTCCCTTCCCTCTGGAACAGAATTCCAATTCATGTTAGGCAGAGCACCTCACTGAATCTCTTCAAAAAGAATCTTGATGAGTGGATGGGGGATCGTAGGTTTGTCCCGGGGATTACTTCCGTGTCACTATTAGACAGAGGCACAGCAAACTAAACCTTAAAAAGGACACAGTATACTCAAATCAAGGGGTGGCGTAAGCCAAACAATATCGGGCTAGGCTTATAATTGCCCCAGGGCAGATAGCATAGTATGAACCTAAGAACCTATATCCCCACTTATGGTAATACAGATGCTGGAGTTTGGTGAGGAGTGTGAGAAAGTATTGTGTTTTTTGGAGTAGGAATGAGAACATATGTGTTTAGTTCTGAATTGGTCCATTATGTAGTTCTTGAACAATTGTGGGCAGATATTAATATAATGTGTGGTGTCTGTATATGGGAGTGCATAATGTAGTGTTGTGCTACTAAGTTTAGGGATATTGCTAGAGTGATAACTTGTGGTGTTATAAAGAATTATGAGAAGACAGACTAGCCTTAGTTGTGTGATAGTCATGGTTATAAAGTTTAAGATGGTACTAGGTGGTGGTCTGAATAGGAATTATGGGGTTGCACTATAATTGGATGGATAAGTAGTGTGGGTGATGTAAAAAATGCCTAATGGGAATGAGAGTGATTGGGAGAATTTTGTGTGGAGCAAGTTGGTGTGGTATAATGTGATCTGACTTGAGGAGCTGTGATTGGTGGAGGTGATGTGCGGGTGAGCTGTGGGTGTGGCTGTGATTACTATAAATGTAGAGGTAGTGGGGGCGGGAAGGAATAGGGGGCAGGGCAGAGGAGCAGAGAGAGCCCGAGCGTTAGTGAGGACGAACGGAGCGGGGCAGAAACCACCAAGACAAGAGTAAAAAGTAAGTATTACTTTACAAATCTGAACACTTTAAACAAATTCCTGAGGTCTAATGGAGTACCAGCAAGCAGAATGCAATTGCTGAAGAGCACTTTTGTCCTGGTGGGAGACTAGAAACTTAAAGATGGCTCCATGCTCAGCAGGATTCTAATATAGACAGTATTGGGGGAGGGAGATAGCACAAGGGGTGTAAACCAGGTGGAATGCAAAGAAACCAGAGAGGCAATCAGTGGAAAAATATCAGTAAAGGCCTCAGAGGGGGTAAGTAAGAATTCAAACTACCTATAAAGTGAAGGAGAAAAGAGACAGCAAACTTTATTAAGGTTTAGGGTTGCCACCTGTCCCATTTTGCAAGGGACAGTCCCTCTTTGGGCAGTTGTGTCCTGACAAAAAATGAAACAAAAAATGTCCTCAGATTTTAGGACAAAATTATTTCCTATAATTTATGTAATAGTTGCATAAAAATAGAAGTTATGTTCTTACCATAACGTTCCATGTTAGTTGTCTTCTTCTCGCCTTCTTCTTGCTGGATGGGTTCGGAGCCGACCTCGGGCCCCACTCTAAAAGCTCGAGAGTTGGTTCCACCGCTCGAGGCTCCTTATATCCCACAATGCTAGGCGAGAGTTACCTCAGATCTCGTTTGTAAGCTAACCCCAGCTTATAACAGTAACAGTATAACTGTAAAACAGAATCCACCTCTAACAACAGGAAGAAAAAGGACCTACATCCTGAACCAAGAAATATGCATAATAGCATATGACTAAGAAAGAGGTGGTAGAAAGAGAGGTCACGATCACAACTCCTCTAGGTCTGTCGGGCCAGGGGAGGGTGGGGCGAAGAAGAAGGCGAGAAGAAGACAACTAACATGGAACGTTATGGTAAGAACATAACTTCTATATGTTAAGTTGTCTATCTCGCCTTCATTCTTGCTGGATGGGACGCCCCTAGCACCTTGTCCCGGTGGCCTAACGGAACAGACTCCTGAGAACAGTGGAACCAAAATTAGCTCTATGCCTAGAAGCTAAATCCAACTTATAATGAGAAATAAAAGTGTGAGGAGTAGCCCAAGTAGCCGCTGCACAAATGGTGTCAATAGGCAGTCTGTCTTGGAAGGCTAAAGAAGTAGCCAAAGCTCTGGTGGAATGGGCTTTAGGTTTATTAGGCAATTTCTGTTGTCTAATTTCATATATCAGGGAAATCAAAGATGTTAGCCATCTGGATAATGATACCTTTGAAACTGAAAGTCCCTTTCTGCTTTCGAGACAAACAGTTGATCAGATTTTCTGAATTGTTTCGTCCTATCCAAGTAGTACCTTAATTGACGATGAACATCCAGGCAGTGTAATTTTTGTTCAGACCTATTTGAATACTCTGGGAAAAAGACAGGAAGGTCAATGGTTTGATTTATATTTGATGTTGAAACCACCTTAGGCAAAAAGGACGGGTTAGTTGAAGGAAACTCTGTCCTTATGGAACACAAGATAAGGAGAACGACAACTGAGTGCTTGAAGTTCTGAAATTCTTCTAGCTGATGTGATAGCCACCAGAAAGAGTTTTCCATGATAATAATTTCAAGGAACATGAAGCTGCAGGTTCGAAGGGGAAAGAATCAAAGAAGCAAGAACTAAATTTAGGTCCCAAGGAGAAGGAGGATTTCTTATAGGAGGTCTGAGAAGAAAAACTCCTTTCAAAAGGCTTTGCAAAGTTTGTGGGACATTAGGGCAGATTCAGAAATGCCCACATGGAAATTAGAAATAGCTGCCAATTGAACCTTAAGAGTAGATGGAGATGAACCTGCATGGAAGAGTTTAGCTAGAAAATCAAGGACTAGTTGGATGGAAGCAGTGAAAGGATCTATGTCCTTTCCTTGTGCCCAATATGAGAAGCTTTCCACTTACTCAAATAAATCTTCGAGTGGAAGATTTATGGGAAGCTATCAATATATCTCTAACAGAGTGAGATAATTGAGGAAGCCTGGCTACGGTTGGAACTGGAGGAACCAAGCAGTGAGGTTCAGAGAGGGGAGGGCGATGAAACTGACCCGACTGGTGGATCAAAAGATCTGGAACTAGGTCCAGATTCCAGTCGCTCCAAAAGAAATCGATGTAGAAAGGGAACCACACTTGTCGAGGCCAGTAAGGAGCAATGAGGATCAATGAGGCCTTCTGAGCGATAGCTTTCTGTATTACTTGAGAGATCAGTGGGAAAGGAGGAAATGCATACAGAAGTCCCCGGGGCCAAACTTGGACTAGAGCGTCCCTGCTGGGTTGGCCTGGTAAAGGAAAGAGTGAAATATTCTCTGCACTTGCTGTTTTGGGGAGTAGCAAAAAAGGCTGACCCCACTTGAGAAAGATTTCTCTCACTACAGAGTCTTTCAGAGACCACTCGTGAGGCATGAGTATAGCTCTGCTCAACTTGTCCCCAATGTGATTGGACTTCCCGCGCATGTGCGTTGCTATCAGAAAACGCTGAGAAGAAATCGCCCATTGCCACAGTCTGAGTGCTTCTCAACAGGGGTATGATCTGGTTCCGCCTTGTTTGTTGATGTACCACACTACAGACATATTGTCTGTCTGGATTGCAATCGCTCCAAGGGAATAGAGACCTGAAGGGGTTGCAACAGTAAACGGACTGCACTCATCTCCAGAACATATATGTGCAAGTGGCTTCGCATTGGTTGCCATGTGCCTGGACTGTCCTGCCCTCATAATGCGCGCCCCAGCCGATCAGGGAGGCATCCGTTGTCACCGTAGCAACCGGAGGAGTTGGAACAAATGGTCTTCCGACAGGAGCTGGGGAAGACATCCACCACATGAGATGCTTTTGCACGCGCGTGATCATAATGGTGTGAGACATTGGAAGTTCCTGGTATGACCATTGGGTAAAAGCATCCACTGAAGGATCGCATGTGGTATCTGGCCAATGGAAGGAGAGGTATGGCCAGTGCCATGATTCCCAACACCTTTAGAACTAACCTGGCTTTGACTCTGTTGTTGTTGAGAAGAAGTGACACCAATTTGTGAATGTCTGATATCCTTCTGCTGGTTCGTTAGCCTTGCAGACATGTTTATAGTATCTAAATTTGCGCCTATGTAGGTAATAGTACGACAAGGACCAAAACAGACTTTTCGCAATTTATTGAAATACCCAGTTTTTGACAAACGCGAAAAGTATAATCTCTGGCCATCAGAAGGAGATGCTTGGTGGGAGCTGTGAGAAGCCAGTCGTCCAAATATGGAAACACCTGGGATCCTTGTCGTCTCAGGTGAGAAGCTACCACTGCCCTGCATTTGGTAAACACCGGGGCAGTGGTGAGACCAAAGGGCAGGGCCCTGAACTGAAAATGACTGGTTCCCAGCCTGAAGCGGAGGAATCTTCTGGAGCGCCTGTTCATTTTATGTGATAGCACGCATCCCGAAGGTCTATAGAGCACATCCAGTTTCCTTTGCCCAAAGGGAAGAATGGATTGCAGCGTGACCATCGAAATCTTGTTTTCTTGACTGATTTGTTCAAGACACTGAGATCCAAAATCGGTCTCCAGTCCCCTGTTTTCTTTGGAACTAAAAGAACCTTGAGTAGATTCCGGATCCTTGTTGGTCTGCTGGCACTGACTGAATTGCTCTTTTGCAAGCAGTTTTGAAATTTCCAAAGCTGCTAAATCCCTTTGAGCGGTGGAACATCTGGAAGGGATTTTTGACTGATTGAAAGGAAGAATAGCCTTGGAAATGATGGACCGTACCCATTTGTCTTGAGTCAGGGATAGCCAGGCTTCTGGGTACAGTGACAATCTTCCCCGACTGCCTCGAAGATGGGCAGTCGGGAAACCTCAGGGATGCTGAAAGGGCTTGTCAGGAAAGGCTTCCCGATTGCCCTGGTTCTGCGGACCCCCTGCCCCTAGGGCTGCGTCTACCATTGTTATTCCCACCTCTGCCTCTGGTAGGAAAAAACACTTCAATGCGCCAGGCGAAGTCCCTTGAGATTGTTTACGGAACCACATCTTCCCACCCTTCTGGCCTTTGGGGTAAGGCCTAGAAGGAGTCGAAAAACGGACTCCGACAGCAGAAAGGGTCTTGCCATCAGTCTCGCACCTAGTCAGGGTTTCTTTCACTTGAGGACCAAAGAGAGATGATCCATCAAAAGGGGAGTTCGTGAAAGACGTCTTGAAAGGGTCCGCAAAATTGCATAGCCGCATCCAGGCGCCTAATGCAGGTTACACCTGTCCCTGCGGCTCTGCTCGCTCCATCGGTCACATAAGAGAGAAGGCGCATGGAGGAGTTAGATATGGAATTAAGGGTAGCCAACTGCGTGTTCATTTTATCTTGGAAACCCGCAGCTGTAGGATCCTTTAACATTTCACTCTTCCTTGATCAAGTCCCTTTGAAGACAAGTGAAATGGCACAGGTAATTCGCTGAGGAGCTTAACGATGGTAAATGTCGCTGAGGAGAACATCCGCTTCCCGTACCTATCCATGGACCTAGATTCCTTGTTAGGTGGATGGACAGGCACTGAAGGATCAGCCAGTTCCTTCTTTGTGGCAGCAGCTACCACCATAGCATCCACAGAAACTCCTTTTGATAAAAATTGCTTGTCTGATGGAGCTGTGATGAATTTAGAGGGTCTCCTGGGAGTGGGGTCCACTGAATCAGGAGCTGTCCATGCCTTAGCAACCACCTGCATGAGGGGGTCGAAGGGGGGGGACACCCAGGAGGTGGAAGGACGAGAGCCAAACACCTCAAGATACACAGATTCGTCCTCCGAAGGGTTGAGGGCTGGCCAATTTCCCCTCTGTTTCAGGATCTCCAGAATGTCTGCAAATGAGACATCTTCAGAAGGGGAACGGGGGGAACCCTCAGAATCATCCAGATCTGTGTCCAACGTGATAGACTCAGGTGAGTCAATGTGCTTCCTCTTGCACTTCCTCTTCCGAGGGGGCTCTTCTGCCAAATCAGGAGAGGCCTCGAAGAGGATGAAATCCCACAGGGGCTTCCTGAGGAGCTGGCTCTCTGCGGTCCGGGATGAGGGAGTGAGTCGACTTACCCTGAGGCAGCATAGAGGAGGGGCTGACGGAGCCAACTGTGGAGTAGAGCCAGGCTCTAACACACTCCGCATGACCTCAAATGCACCCTGTCAGGCAGAGCCAGAGGTCCCGCTCGAGGAGCTAAGAACCCCCTCGCACCGACAGTGATGGCTCCGAGGTCGATGTCGGAGCCGAACTCAGCGCCCGGGCACCGAGGGGGTCGGACAGGGTCCGATGCCACTCACCCCTCGAGCCGATGAGGGAAGTCCGGCGCCGAGATTCCTCCAAAGAAGAAAGCCGGCGACGGAGCCGAAGACAATTGTCTCGCCCGGCAATCACAGTCTCGTCGACCATTTACGGTTCCGAACTCAAAAGAGTCGAGGAAAGAGTTGATGGACGGGGCAGGCACCGACTGATGAGTCGGGCTCTGAAGCATCTGGGCTAGTGCCTCGGACTTAAGTAGTCGACTCACCACTCTCTGAAGGTCATGATCGGACAGCCTCGATGACCTAGAGGAATGAGACCTTTGGCTCCGTTCAGACAGCAGGGGAGATCCTGGAGCCGAATGAACGGAGCCAAGAGAAGGTGACCTAGACCTCTTTCTGGTTGTCGGCTCCGAAGGTCTTGTCGGAGCCGAACGGGTACTCGATAACATCGGCTCGCGGAGCCGAGGAAGCCACAGAAACTGTGGACTGAGACTTCGATAAAGGCAAGGTTGAACAACCTGAGGTCTCGGCTCAGAAGCCGGAGCCAAGACCTCGATGCCTTAGAGGGCTTCCCTGTTGAAACTGACAGGGAATCCTCTGGCTTCAACAAGCCTCTCAGAATCAACTTGTTTTTTTTCCTGCAGGACCCTGGGGCTGAAGCCATGGCACACAGCACAGGAGTCCTGCAGGTGCAACCCCAGACAATAGACACAAGAAGTGTGAGCGTCTGTCAGAGACATTTTCTGACAGCACGCATCACACTTCTTGAATCCGGAGACCTTTGCTTCTTTTGACATTTCCCTAACTGACAGGTGTACACAAACACGCACCCAAACACACAAGTTATACCCTGTCAGCAAAAAATAATAATTTTAGTAGAAATACTAAAAATTAAGTACAAAGAATTAAAGTAAACTACACAAACACTCCCTAGGGAAGGCCAAAGGCCCAAAGGAAGAACCAACGGTTCTTTTAGTAAAGAAACGGGAAAAATTAGGGTCGGGGATAAAGTTCTATGATCTACACTAATCTAGGAAGAATTTAAGTTAAAAAGGGGAAAAAAGAGTAACTTTTTGAAGAAAAAAGCTAACACTCACCAGGAACCGGTAGAAGCAACCAACCTCGAAGCTGTAGCGGCAAACGAGATCTGAGGTAACTCTCGCCTAGCATTGTGGGATATAAGGGGAGCCTCGAGCCGGTGGAACCAACTCTCGAGCTTTTAGAGTGAGGTCGGAACCCATCCAGCAAGAATGAAGGCGAGATAGACAACTTAACATCAGTTGTTCTGTATCTAAAATACCTAAATGTTATAAGAAACAGAATAAGCAACTAAAATGCTACAAGAATAAGCTTTTATTTAGGCAAAAAAGTTAAGTTCTATCCTTTGTACTGACCGAGGGTATGTGTCGGCCTGTAAAATCTGATGTTTGTACCAAAAATGCCCCACTTTGGCCATTTGAAAAGGTGGCAGCCCTATTAAGGTTGGGAGTGTGTCTTCACATTGACTTGCTGATTAGTAACCAGTTTGTGCACAGATTAGGGGAGGGAGATACATTAGCAATGAAGTGGAATGTATAGAGATGCAAATAAACAGGTGGGCCTCCAAGTGATACAAACTAAGGCAGAAAGCACTGAGAGGGCTGCTTGATGGTTAATTTAGTCACAGGGATCTGAATTAATTGTATACTGTCTATTGGACGGTTATGATTTCTGCACTAGCTGGGGGGGGACAGAAGGCTACAACAGTCAGTTTTATTAGCACGCTGAGAACTACTAAGAAATACTACTAATGTAATAGCTTCACTCTCATAAAAAATACAAGTAGAATGCCTGGGTGGACTGACCCTACTCTTGAGGCTCAACAAGTATATCCTTGTTTAGTTTTGCAGTACTGATTCCTTCTTATACTGTAAGGGTGGAGTGGAATAATATGTAAATTCGCTCCAAACTCCTTCTACTGTATACACATCTTCCACACCAAATATTTTCATAAATTTCTTCAAAATCTACCATCTTTTGTTATATTTTCTCGCCTGGGAGTCCCAGATGTATCTTCACTGCTACAAATTAAATTCTATTCACCACCTACAAGGAATATCCCTGCTGAAAGCTGATTATTTCTCACAGAATTTTATTAAGCTCCATTATAGCAGTTTTAGGAGTAATATAAATACATATAAGTGTAATCCTCCTCCCTTGCCAGTAGCCCTTTAGTACTACAAATCTATCATTATTCTTTCTTTCATCTTCTATCACTATTGGAGCTCCTCTTGCAATTAATAAAAGTAATCTACTTTTGCTTTGCCCAGATATTCCATTGAGTAACCATTCTGAAGTAATTTCTTTTATCAAATTCACATGTTAAGTTCTTTCCAAATGTGTCTCCTGTAGTATAGCTGTTTGCACTCTGCAATTTTAATGTAGTTCACTAATCTCTTTTTTTGTATATATATATATCTGTGAGACCGTTCACAATTAAAGATAATATAGAAGTGTTGTCATTATGTTAAGAAGTTTTTATTCCCACCAATTATGTGTAACAGCACTTTTTTTTAAATGTCTAGTTTCAGCTTTTGTGTTACATACATACACTAATGTTTGGCAGGCTGGTCTTTTATGCAGTTGCTTCTTGTCATATCCATTTGAACCTATGTCACATCTTACAAAACGTTTTGTTTTAATGAAAACCATCAAAAAACAAACAAACAAAAAAACACACACACACCCATACCCCAGAACACCCCTAAAACCTATTAATTTAATACTAACACACAAAGCAACAAGTTTTTATTCCCACCAATTATGTGTAACAGCATTTTTTTTAAAATGTCTAGTTTCAGCTTTTGTGTTACATACATGCACTAATGTTTGGCAGGCTGGTCTTTTATGCAGTTGCTTCTTGTCATATCCATTTGAACCTATGTCACATCTTACAAAACTTTTTGTTTTAATGAAAACCATCAAAAAACAAACAAAAAAACACACACACACCCATACCCCAGAACACCCCTAAAACCTATTAATTTAATACTAACACACAAACCTATGTACATCTTCAAGAAATTAATTTAACTGCGGTAAAAGGCCAGGTCAGCTTTATAAGGTACCCGAGGACAGTAAATTCCTATTCAAGTGTCTTTCAGCAGATTCAGCAATAGGTTGTGTGTCTTCTGACAAACCTTCCAGGTTATTGCCATCCACTTCACTCCTCCTATCTGCTAAAGAAAGCAAGACTATTTATTTATTTTATTTATTGTCATTTGTTAACTGGGTTGGTCCAGATTAGCCAAGGGCCCATTTTCAGTGGTGATCCAAGGAGAAAGGCTCCGAAAACAAGTTACATTTTTACAAAACTTATTTACAAATTTTAAAATGTTTATCTGATACAATTACAATGGGTACAGTCTAGAAGTTATACATCAAGAATAAGAAACACTAATTTTTACAGCTGTGTTCACATTACATAAGATGGTCAAGTATCAAAAGCATATTTTTTGCAAGAGTAACTACAAGTGACAGCTATAAATTCCACAAGTAAAAATATGTACATGAATAAGAAGTAGGTATATAGTAGAGCAATAATTAGAAAGAAAAAGAGAAAAACAAGAAAGTGTGTTTGGAAATATAGAAAAATAAGAAAGTGTTCATAGAGTAAGGGTGAAGAAATAGGGTCTATATCATATGTTCGAAGTTTTATAACTTCGAACATTAAAATATTAAATTTAAATGTTAAACTTTGAACATATGTAAAAATATATATCTATACCCTTACGCTAAGCACACTTGTTTATTTATTTATTTATTTATTTCAAGTTTGATGACTGGGGAGGTCTACTGGGCTCAAAGAGCCCGTTTTCAGTGGAGGCCCGGAGAGAAAAGGTCCAATAATACATAGTACAAGCTCCATAATATGATGTACAATATTTTTCTAACTATAGCTCTACTGTATACCTACATCTTATTCCAGAAATTTTCCTGCTTTGTTAGTATTTCCTCAGGTCATATTATATGTTTGAAATTTGAAAACTTCGAACGTTAAATAATCAAATTTAAATGTTCGAAGTTTCAAACATCGAACATATGATAAAAAAAACAAAAAAAAACAAATGGAACTTACCTGACTAGTGTAGGCAAGGGGGAAAGTCCCCCTGCACCCTCCACACCCCTGCTCTTTAAATATACCAACTCCGAAACCGCACTATAGTGCGGAAAGGGAAGATTTCCCTTACTGCACTGTTGTGCAGTCTCAGAGTTGGTATATTTAAAGAGTGGGGGGTGTGGGGGGTGCAGGGAGGCTTGCCCCCTGCCTACAGCCATTAGTTTTGTTTTTTTTTTTTTTTTTACATATGTTTGAAGTTTTTTCATTTCGAACATTTAAATTCTATTATTTAACATTCAAAGTTTTCAGACTTCACACATATAATATAGACCCGAAGAAATGCTAAGAAAGCAGAAAAATTTCTGGAATAAGATGTAGGTATACAGTACAGCTATAGTTAGAAAGCTATTTTAAGCAAGTGTGCTTAGCGTAAGGGTGTAGATATAAATAAGGCACCAAGAGGGTTGTGTAAGTAAGATGTAGGTATACAGCAGAGCAAGAATTGGAAGACAAAAGAAAATCAAAAAGCGTGCTTAGAGTAAGGGTGTAGAAATAGTAAGAAAGCAGTAGGATTTCCGGTTGGAGTTTGACAAGAACAGAACCAGGTCTTTTGTAGGTATTGTTTAAGCTCAAGTTTGAATTGTGTTTTCTGTTGAAGGGAAAGGCATTCCAGGTATGAGCGACAGAGAATTTATATAGGGATTTTCCAGTATTCTTTGTAGGTTTATAAATGCCTAGGAGGTGTTTGTCAGATGTACGAAGCTGATGCCGTGGGTTATACATTATAGGTTTATAGGGTGGTACTAGACTATCGGCCATAGGGCCTATACAAGCCTAGCCATAACAATTTCCTGGCTATTTCTTCCCACAGTGTTTACTTCCCCGGACCCCTGTCTAGCAGGGCGACTGACGTGATCCCTGGGGTGAATTTCCTATCTTCCATCCAATCATCAAGGTTCCTTTTGAAGATGGCCAAAAAGGTGCTCTGCTTGACATGTATGGGCAGTCTATTACAGAGTCTGGGGAGTCTCTGGGTCAGGAACCTATCCCTCCAGCATGTTTTGTTCATTGTGATGACAAGGTCTACTTCCCCGGAGTTTGTGGCTCTGAGGGATTGGGATTTCTTTAAGTGTAGCATGTCCAACAGCTCTGGGTTTGACATGGCCTTGTATGTTAAGAAGAGATCTCTTCTGAGTAGATGATATGCGACAGAGTATAGGTGGAGTTTTTTTAGATGGTTAGCATAGGGCATCTGCTTTAGGCCTGTGATTCTTTTAGTGAGGTATTTCTGCAGCCTTCCCAGTTGTTGCAGATGTTTTGAGAGGTACATACCAAACGGGGTGTTGTATTCTATAATGGGTCTAATGAAGGATGAGTACAGTGGGACAATGACCTCCTTTTTTCTGGTGGTTATCGAAGGTGAGATGACTGTCCACCTGTGTCCCTAAGTCTCTTATCACACTTTTGGTGTTTACTGTACTGCCACCTATGTGGTAATTCATGGGTACATGTTTTTTCCAAAGGGGATAACTATACATTTCTTGGCATTGAGCTTGAGCCCATGGCTCTGGCACCAATTATCTTTTTCTGTAAGGCCCTTTTGTAGAATATCCACATCATTTGAGGATTCAATAAGGGCTCCCAGTTTGCTGTCATCTGCGAACATTTTTAGCCAGAGTCCCTTAGTGTTGGCCTATACTTCAGAGAAGTAGATGCCAAGCAAGAGTGGTCCCAGGACTGAACCCTGAGGTACTCCACTTGTCACTTGTCTGGGTTCTGTCAGTAAACCAGTTGGCAACCCATTGAGTGATGTAGTGCTTAATGCCCAGCTTAGTAAGTTTATCTATGATTCCCGAGTGGGGGATGGTGTTGAAGGCCTTGGCGAATTCCAGATAGGTTGTGTGGACCACCTTACCCTTGTCCACGGCTCTGGAGACTGATTCGAATAAGTCAATCAGGTTCAGGAGACAAGATCAGCCCTTCATGAACCCAAACTGCTTGGGGTCCAGTGTTTGAAGATTGCCAATGTTTTGTTTATATGTTCCATGATAATACATTCCATGGTCTTGCAGATCAGGCTCGTCAGACTGATGGGGTGGTAGTTCCCAGGATCCAAGGTGGATCCCACCTTGTGGAGTGGGATAACTGTAGCTGTGCGCCACTCAATGGGCATGAAGCCTGAGGTGAGGCTATGATTAAACAAGACACTTAGGTGAGGTGCCAGTTTATTTTGTAGTTTATGTAGTACACAGCCTGGGATGTCGTCTGGTCCCATGGATGCTGTATTCTTAGCTTTGGAGAGTGTGTTTTTTACCTGTGTGGCCGTTATTACCAGAATTTGGCAATATTTCGGTATTCAGATGGGCCCTTTAGGGGTGAGAGGGGGATGAAGTTTGCACTGAATCGATCTGCCACGATATTGGCAATATCCTTGGGATCAGTATATTTAATGCCATTCTGTTGTAGCTCTGTGCAGATCTGAGTATTGCCATTTAGATTCTTGACATAGCTATAGAATGCCTTATGGTTGTCTTTGGAATCTTTGGCAATTTTATTTTCGTAACTAGCTTTGGAGGATTTTATGAGGGATCTCGGCTTCTTACTGAGGCTGGTAAGGGAGTTTTTTGCATCCTGGGATTTTCCTCTTTTCTGCAACAGTTTTTTTCCTTTTGTTGTAAAGTTTGTTTATGGCAAGGGACCACTAGATTGGCTTTCTTTTTTTGGAAGCAAGCATCTTGGTTCTATTGGGGATGGCAGGATTCATGCACGTGTGGATGTGCTCATGCAGTGCCTTAGTGTAGGATTCAGCAGTCGAACTTTCAGTTCCTGTCTGCATGGGTGTCATGAATTTTGCCACTTCTGACTTGAGTAGCATGAAGTTGGCTTTGGAGAAGTTTTTTACAGAGGTTTCCTTACTGGGGGTGGGGGTGGGATGTGGATGTCAATGGTGATTAGCTTATGGTCAGACCTGACCAATGAGGGGGCGAGCATAGGTGTGGAGCATCAATTTCCCATGTTGGTAACGACCAGGTTTGGGATATTGGAGCCCATGGTGGGGCTAAGGATTAGTTGATCCAGGGCATTGGAATTTATGAATTCCAAGAACCATTGGGCAAAGGTGTTGGTACATGAGTACTTTTCCCAGTTAATGGCAGGGTAGTTGAAATCACCCGGTATTAGGATGTTTGGTTGTATCTTAATAATTTCCAGTATGTTTAGAATATTGTAGTGAGAATCATGGGGCATGGTGGGGGATCTGTAGCAAGCTACAATTTGGCTTGCAGTCTTACCTAGTGTTAGCTGTACCTGGAGAATTTCAGACGCATTGTGTTGGGCAACTAGCCTGGTGTTGTGAATATCCTTGGTGAATATGGACACTCCTCCACCTTTAGTGTTTTGGTCCTGGTTTGGTGGCCGAAAATTGTGGTAAGAGTTGTAGCCTGGTATTGCAGGGGTGCTCCCTGGAACCTTGAATCAGGTCTCACTTACTGCACAGATATCGATGTTCTCCATTTTTAGGAGTGCCTCGAAAGAGTGCATTTTGAGGCTTAGACTTCCAGCATTGAGTAGCATTACCTTCAGATTTTGCATGCTTGTACCTGTTATGGTGGTGATTTTGTCCTTTGAACTTTGCCTAAAAAAGGCACTATAGGGGTGGCAGAGCCTTAGCCAGTAACCTGAATGTCAGGGGCGACAGGTGCAGACCATCTCTAGCAAAGCATCGTAGTCTGTCGATCATGTTGTCCCAGCAGACAGATACAGGATCCCCTTTGAATGACACCAGAAGCCTAGTCAATTGTTGAAGTCAGTCATTTTGTCCTTATACTGTGGTATCATTCTGGGCGAAGGCAGGATGCTACTCAGGGCTAGGATCATACCTGTCTGGGCCACATGATCCGAGAGCTCTTCCATGTCTCTTTTCATGTAGTCCAGGGAGGGATGGAGGGGCAGAGTGATACAATGTTTGAGATGGAAGGGCAGGATGTGGGGTTATAAACAACAGAGTTTATAATATGCAGTTGTGGAAGAAGTAGATGTTTCTGGAAGTCAGGCCATTGTAAAGATTTAAGGGTGAGGCAGTGGTGCATTTTATAAGCTAGACTGGAGGTAAATTTAGATATTTTGCTGTAAGTTTGTTCTGATTTAGACAGTAGAGGTGACTGAGGGGTTTGTAAGGACTGGAGCTGCATACAAAAGACAGGGTAAGAGAAGAAACAAGGCAAGGGAGGGTCAGGGTAGTTTGTGATTGTGGTATAGAAGACCAAGTTTCTGGTGTTTTTTTATACAGTAATTGCAAGGACATTTAATAAAACACACACCTTAAATACTGGCAGGAAACATTTTATTCCTATTTTAAGTAAAGAAAAGGTTCTAGTATGTTTACCTTTCTAAAAGTATATTATATTATACATTTTTCTGACTAATTATTTTAGTTTTGTATTTTTAGTGTTCAGTGGATGAAACACATCTTTTAAAATTGTATGTTAAAAAGTAGTTTATTAAACACTTTAAAGTAGGGTTAATAGCTTTTTAAATTATGATGTTAAGTTGTCATGTCATTTCCTGCCAGTATTTAAGGTGTGTGTTTTATTAAATGTCCATCACTTCTGAGGAAGCTGCTTTGTGAAAGCGGTGAAACGCTGTTTACTTTTCATTTAATAAACCTGCGTAAAGATGAGTTTTACAAGACTCCTTATTGGGCTGAAGACCTAAGGATACTTGCAATTTTTGTTTTATTAAGTTTTTTCTCATTTGTACTTGTTTTTTTATACAGTGATTGATATGTAAGTCGAATTTAAGTTCATCATCAATAGTAATGCCAAGTAATTTAGTATAGGGTTCGGGTCTAATGGTAGTGTTGTTAAGAGAGGTAATGGAGTAGGAGGATTTTTGGTGAGCCAGTGTTTTAGGTAGGAAGAGTAGGAGTTTTTTTTTTTTTTTAGGATTTAGTATTAGTTGATTATCTGTAAGCCAGGTTTTGATGGAGGTGAAGGTGCTTTGGGTAAGAGCATGTAGTTCTGGGATAGTGTGGGAGGAGGAAATGAGGGTTGAGTCATCTGCATATTGTAAGAGTGTGGCGTGGTGGTGTGTAATTGGTTGGTGAAGACATTGAACAACAGTGGACCCAATATGGAGCCTTGGGGAACACCAGTGTTGACAGGTAGAAATGGGGAGGTGACAGATAGACAGCAATCTAGTCGCTTGCAATCAGATAAGTAACTAGAGAATCAGTTTATAGCAGGGGATGACAGATGGAGATCAGAAAGTTTGGATAACATTTTGGTGTAAAAGACTGTATCAAAAGCCTTGGAGAGATCAAGGAAAAGACAGGAAACTAGAAGGTTGTTGTCGCGGGTTTCTGCAACAGTTTGGGTGAATGAGAGTAGTGCAGTAGATGTGCTGTGGTGGGGTCTAAAACTATGTTGGGTGGGGGTTAAAAGATTATTGTCTAGCAGGTGTTTAAGTAATTGGGAGTGGACACATTTTTCAAGAATTTTAGAAAGGGGGAAGAGTATAGCGATGGGTCGATAGTTGGATGGGTCAGTGGAGTTGCCACCTTTATGGAGGGGAATGGTGAAAAAGGCTTTCCATATGTTGAGGACAAGAGCCTCGGAAATGGTACAATTTATGAGACTAGAGATATGGTAGGAGATGGATTTGGCAGTGATTTTGAGGAAGTGGGGAGGTAATTTATCAACAGAGGGTGAACAGGGTTTGAGATTATTCACTTGGGTTGTGATGAAAGTGGTGGAAACTGATTGAAAGGAGAAGCTATTGGAGGAGGAGGGTCTGGGAGGTAAGGGCATAGCAAGGGCAGTGGAACTTTGTTGAATTAATTTTTTAATTGTTTCAGTGAAGGGATTGTTTAACAGAGCAGCAGTCTCTGAGGCGGTATGGTGAGGGAAGGGGCTGGGGGTTGAGGATTTTGTTGATGGGAGACCAAAACTTTTTTGGTTCTTTGTGTGGGCTATATTGGTTGGAGTTAAGGAGTGTTTTCTTGTCTTTAATGACTAGCTTTTTACACACATTTCTGAGTTCTTTATAATGCTGTAGTAGGGAAGACTATGGATAGGCTGGGCAAAAAGGTTTACACTTCTGCCACCCTTGCCTTTCGTGCTATCAACTACCAAACCCATATGACCAGATATGCTTTGGCCCTTCTTTCTCAGGCCACTCAGGCACTCTCTGACCTTCCAGAATCAGATGTTAAGTCATAGGTCTTGTCGCTCTTAGGTGCTTCTTCCCAGGTGGCACACTTCTCCATTAAATGCAGCTATGATGCAGCAGCAGCATCTTCTAGGGCAACTGCATTTGGCTTTGCTTTGAGGAGGTACTCATGGTTGAGGCTTCAACCACTTCCAGGTGACATTAAGGACAAATTAATGGATGCTCCTTTAGATAACAGTGCCTTGTTTGGAGCTGCAGCAGCGGCCTTGTTCAAGTCCCTGCAGGAGAATGGTCAAGAGTTACAAGATTCAAAACATATCTTTGTTGCACCTGTTCTTAAATTTCAAAGGAATTATCCTACGAAAACTGTCTTTGTTAGGAAACAAACTTGCATTCCCCTTTCTAGAAGTAAGAGGGGAGGTAGGAGAGCACCCCAATCTAAATCCTCTCAGCCTGGTCCTGCCCAAAAGCAGCCTTTTCTAGACAAGCCAAGTAGTATGTGACTGCCACACTCCCCTCAGCCATACCCCTCTCTTCCTCTATGAGTGTCCCTGTACCTTCCAGTTTGGGAAACCATGACTCAAGACTCCTGGGCTCTTTCCATTATACACCAAGGGTACGTTATGGTCTGGAAAACTCTTCCTCCTTTCATGAGCATTCCACAACCACGTTAAGACTAGCTACATTTCTTTCCAAAGGTGCTTCAGGAATTTCAAACTCAGGGAACAATTCAAGAAGTTCTACTGCCCCAAAGAGGAAGAGGATTCTACTCCAGGATGTTTCTGGTACCCAGAAAAGATGGTTCTTGGAGACCCATTCTGGACCTTTCCCATCTCAGCACTTTTCTAAAGGTTCTTACTTTCCACACGCTATCTCTCCAAACCTTGTTTCGTCTCATCCTTCCACAGGCCATTATGGCCCCCCTGGACATCAAGGGTGCCTACCTTCACATTCCTATTCCTCCTCTTTTCAGGAAGTTTTTACATTTCTTTGTTGCTTCCTCACATTTTCAGTTCTCTGCTTTGCTCTTTGGTCTTTCTGCCACCCTCTCTCACCTTCGATAGCCACATTGCCACAACAGTCAGGAAATCCTTCTATGTGGCACACCTCATCACTAAGGGCTTTTCATCTAGAAAAAAGGAGGCCATTGTCCCACTGTACTCATCCCTCATTAGACCCATTATAGAATACAATGCCCTGTTTGGTATGTACCTCTCAAGACATCTGCAACAACTGGAAAGGCCGCAGAAATACCTCACTAAAAGAATCACAGGCCTAAGTCAGATGATTTACACTGACCACCTTAAAAAACTCCAGCTATACTCTGTCACATATCATCTACTCAGAGGCAATCTCTGTTTAACATACAAGGCCATGTCAAACCCAGATCCATTGAACATGCTACACTTAAAGAAATAACAATCCCTCAGAGCCACACGCTCCAGGGATCTAAACCTTGTCTTCACAATAAACAAAACATGCTGGAGGGATAGGTTCCTGACCCAGAGACTCCCCAGACTCTGTAATAGACTGCCCATACATGTCAAGGAGAGCGCCTCTTTGGCCTTCTTCATAAAGAACCTTGACGATTGGATGGGAGAAAGGAAATTCACCCCGGGGATCACGTCAGTCACCCTGCTAGACAGGGGTCCAGAGAAGTAAATAGTGTGGGAAGAAATAGCCAGGGAATTGTTATGGCTAGGCTTGTATAGGCCCTAGGGCCGATAGCCTAGTACCAACCTATGAACCCCAAGTGTATTCACAAAATGTCTGGCTCCCGTGTTTGCTTACTGCAGACTTCAGGGCATTCAAGTTTCCCTTACTTGGATGATTTGCTCTTTCAGGTACCCCTTCCAGAGACCTTGTCACAATATTTTCAATTCACTATTTCCCTTCTGCAAAAGTTGAGCTTCACAATAAATTTCAAAAAATCCTTTCTTACCCGTTTACGGGACCATGTCTTCCTGGGGTGCAGGATTCTGACAGATCTCATGATGGTGCCTCTGCATCCTACAAAAGATCTGTCCCTCATTTCTTTCTTCCAAGGCCTTCTCCTTCTTCATTCTCAAACAGCCAGGGAGTTTCTTAGGCTTCTGGGGTTCATGGCATCCACCATTCCGATTTACCTCTGACCAAACTTCACATGAGGAAGTTTCAGTGATACTTAAGTCAAGATTGGATGCAGCATGCAGATCCACTGGAGTTTGTGGTCTCCCTCCTCCCTTGCTTAAATAGGGAACTTCTTTGTGGATTCAGCTGATGTTCCTGAACCCAGGCCTTCTGCATCCTCCTCTTCCCACTCAAGAGTTGTTCACAGACACCTCAGATGTAGGTTGGGAGCAGCCTTTGCATCCATGAAGGTACAGAGTGTGTGGTCTCCTTCTGAAAAGAAGGCTCATATAAGCATCAAAAGAGATGAGAGTCCTCTTGTTGGCTCTTCAGGCTTTTCATTCTCATTTCCATCCAGGTCCTCTAAAACTGTTTACAGATAACACCACAGTCCGTTGGTATGTAAACGAATGGGGGGGGGGGGTGAAATCTTACCTTCACCACAGGCTATCTCTCATAGCATGGCAAATGGTAGCTCAGTATCCTGACACTCTTCAGGCAGTGTACATCTCTTCCATGTGCAGGCTAGCTGTCATGGCATGGGACATGGCAGCTCAGTACCATGTCACTCTTCAGGCAGTGTACCTCTCCTCCATGCGCAGGCTAGCTGTCATGGCATGGGACATGGCAGCTCAGTACCATGTCACTCTTCAGGCAGTGTACATCTCTTCCATGTGTAGACTAGCTGTCATGGCATGGGACATGGCAGATCAGTACCATGTCACTCTTCAGGCAGTGTACATCTCTTCCATGTGCAGGCTAGCTGTCATGACATGGGAAATGGCAGATCAGTACTATGTCACTCTTCAGGCAGTGTACATCTCTTCCATGTGTAGACTAGCTGCCATGGCATGGGACATGGCAGCTCAGTACCATGTCACTCTTCAGGCAGTGTACATCTCTTCCATGTGCAGGCTAGCTGTCATGGCATGGGAAATGGTAGCTCAGTACCATGTCACTCTTCAGGCAGTGTACATCTCTTCCATGTGCAGGCTATCTCTCATGACATGGGAAATGGCAGCTCAGTACCATGTCACTCTTCAGGCAGTGTACCACTCTTCCATTCAGAATGTGGTGGTAGGTACACTGAGTAGGTCCTTGACTAAATGTCATGAATAGATGCTTCACAGGGATGTATTTCTGGACATTGTCCACTAGTGGGGTACATCTCAAGCAGATCTATTTTCCTCCCCCTCTGAACAGAAAACTTCCACAATTTTGTGCCAGAGTGCCAAGTACTCTGGTCTGGAAGGTGGATGACCTCTCAATTCCTTGGAAGGGGATGTTTCTTTATGCATTCCCCCTTTCCTTTCATTCAGAAAGTCCTGTTCAAAATGCAATAGGACAAACCAAAAATCTTGCTGGTGACTCAATTTTGGCCAAGACTGCACTGGTCCCCTCTTCTGCATTTAGCCAAGGGCAGTCATCACAAGTTACTTCTGAGGGTGGATCTACTCACACAAGGCAAAGGATTTGCCATCTGTCAACTCCAGACTGTGTGGGTGATAGGCTTCTGATTCCTTTTAGACACCCTTTTTTTTGAGGACATGTTTAGGGTGCTGCAGGAGGTCAGGAAGCCCACTACTAGGAAATCCTGCCATCCAAATGGAAGAGGTTTTCCATCTGGTATGTTTCACACAGCCTAGACCCACTGGCTGTGGATGTTCCAGTGGTTCTACCTTATTTGTGTGAATTGCTCAATGCTGGGTTGGCTTATTCCTCTGTAAAAGCCCATTTATCAACCATTTGTGACTGTCTGTTTTTGTCACCTGTCCCTCCTCCTTGGGATCTAAATTTTGTCCTGGAAAAACGACTGTGGGTCCTTTTGAACTTGCAGTTGCAGCATCTTTGCAACATTGTACTTGGATGAATGTGTTGCTACTTGTTTTGACTTCTGCTAGAAGGATGTCTGAACTTCAAGCCTTAATGGCTTCTCCCCCCTTTTTGATTTTTCATAAGGACTGGGTCTCCTTGCATACTAACCCTTCTTTTATGCCCAAGGTTATGAATGAGTTGTCTCTTTACCAATCCATTAATATGCCAACTTTTTTTCCCTTCACTGCAATCTTCCAGTGAGAGGGTCTTACACACCTTGGTTGTGCATAGGCAACTCAGATTTTACTTGGATAAGACTAAAGCTAACAGGAAATCTGATCAGCTTTTTGTTTCCTTTCATCCCAGGGCTCAGGGACTGCCTGTTTCCAAGCACACTATTACCAGTCGGATTTCTAAGACTATTTCTTTTTGTTATATTTTTCATGTTAAAAGCCTACCTTTCCCTGTTAAGTCTCATTCTACTAGAGCTGTGGCTTCTTCTGGTGCTTCCTTCGAGGGTTTAGAAACTAACACTACTTTAGAAGCAGCTACCTGGATGTTCATTCTTTTACAAAACATTGCAAGTTGGTGGCATTTACAGATCCAGAACGATTTTCCTAGAGCCATTCTTCATGGCTTTCTAGAGAGTGCCTCTGGCCCTTCCACCTCCCTCTTTTCTTCATGAGCTTTGGTAGTCTCGCTCGTGTTAATAATGCTGCAGCAGTACAATAGAAGGACATAGAATAGTTGTGTAAAATCTTACCATAACCATAGATGTCCTTCTCTTCTGTGTTGCAGTATTCTATCCCTCCTACCTTCTCCTGGTACATGTTTTCCGCAATGAATGTATGGTTAGCCTCCTTGTGTTTCTAAGACTGTTGTTCCTCCTGGGGCAATCAGTTCTGAGGGTTGTATGTAGGGCTATTACTTTTATGGCCTATGCACACTTGAGGCCTATGTTTGATATCCCATGTACTTGCAATACTAAAAAAACTTTTGTATACTGGCCAGATCTACTCATGTTAAGAATACTACAACATAGAAGAGAAGGACATTTATGGTTATAGTAACGTTTTACAGAACTGTTTTTTATTGCCCCTTATCAGATTGTCTGCATAGAAACATGAGAACCAGATACACAGTTGTCTCCACTACTAGCACTCATTTATTTGTCAGAGGGGAAAACTTTTCATTGTATTCAGTGATGCCCTTCCATTTCAATGTTGCAGTATTTATTACAATAGGGATGCCCTGCTAAAGGTGGCCCAATGTCCGACCAGTATACCAAAGCCTTTAGGTTGCTTTATGGTACGCCATATGTCACATGTATGCTCCTTGTATAGCATAGGGCATAAAGCTGACATCTGGATTTACCATCCTCTGAACTTCTTTGCTGCTAGTCCGAATGCCATCTCTTGATCTTCGGTCTGATCTCCCGTTCCAGTGCTGGTTCACCAAGCAGTTTCAAATAAGTGCCCCATTGGGGGTTTTGTATCTTATCTTTTCCTTTTGTTTTATTGCTTGTGGGGTTTCTTGTCATCCAAGCAGGGTAAATGCCAGTGTGGGAGACAGATTCCCCATAAAGAAAATCATGAGTAGTGTTTTTCTGTCTCTGTGCATCCCACGACCATACGTCCTGTTCACTTTGACATACCTTTGTTCCTAATACTTTCCATAGTTAGCTATCTTCTTTGGCCTTGTATTTGGAGAATCAGTGTCTTAAGATTTTAATTAAAGACACAGTTGAAGAAACTTTCCACTCCAAGAGTCAGCTGTCCATGAAGAGTGTAGCCAAGAAATCTAGGCCAGATTCTACTGCTGTTCAGCTTCTGCAAGACATCTCTCCCAAGGCAGGTGAAAGTCCAGAGGATTGCCCAGATTTACCATTGCATTTTTCTCCTGTGACCATTTTCGAGGTCAGCATGGATCCGACTTTAAGCATGTCCTTTGAGGACTTGCAGAGGTCTGCTTCAGACATTCAAGGGAAACTGCAGCTGGTTATTTCCAAGGGGCCTATGGGTGTTCCTCAAATCTTTGTCAGAGACGAAGTCCCGATTACTATTATTGAATGCCATATGGGGTCAAAGCCTTAGTTCGATAAGTTGGACATCCTCCTGAAGAAAAAGCATAAGACTATGGATATTTCTCCAGCTTCTAAAGATCTGTGGAGTGAATGGCAGTATTTTACTCAGAGGCTTTAAAACCTCCTTAGGGAGTTTCCAGCTCCCCCTTGGTCATCTACTCCCCTTAAAAACCCTGGGAACAGGATTTCTCTGAGGTGGAGGTGGATTCAGATGACAAATCCCTTGCTTACTCATCTTAGATTCCCTCTCCTTTAGGCTATGGGTCTGAGAAAGAGGAATCTATTAATCCTGACACTCCTATAGAGGACATTGCTTTTGGAGGCACGATCTCTAGAATGATGACGTTTTTTAAATGGCATTGTGCCTAGATTTCCGAGGTACAGAAGAGGTATTATGAGCTCCTGCGTATGGATTTTCCCAGACTTTTGGTTGTTTCTCCTGTTTTTGGATGCTTTGTTGGGTGCCTTTTCTGTGGATTCTACGGATCCTGATTCCCAGCCCCCTGCCCCCAAGAAACTGGATAGGTTTTACTGGACGCCTGAGGACTGTACATTTCTATATAGGTGTCTTTTGGCTGACCCTTTTCTGGTGTCTGTGGTTTCTGACAAGCCATCTCAACTGAAGCCTTCTACCAAGTTACTTCCTTCTGATAAAGATAGCAGAACTAATGAAAGGCTTTGTAAGAAGATTTATACCTCTGCTACCTTAGCTTTTAGGGCTGTCAATTATCAGACCTATATGTCTAGGTAAATTTTTGGCCCTTCTTTCCCAGGTCTGTAAGGTAGTTTCCGAGCTTCCTGACTCTGAATGGAAGATTTCTGCTCTTTCCCTGTTAGGGTCTTCTTCCCACGTGGTTCGCCATTGTATTAAGTCTAGTTATAATGCAACAGATGCTTCTTCTAGAGCTGCTGCGTTTGGTTCTGTAATGAGGAAATATTCCTGGCTTCAGCCTTTGCCTGATGACAATAAGGCTAAGTGTAGGATGTTCCTCTAGACAATAAACACCTATTTGGTGAAGCTGATTTAATTCTCTTCAGGATAAGGGCAAGGCCTTACAGGAATGTAAACTTTTTTTGTTTTTCCTGAGCCTGTCAGAGAAATTACCCCAATAGGCCAACCGTTGATTGCAGGCATTCTTGCCCTCCCCCCAAGGGTAAGAAGAGTGGGAAGTGGGCTCCTCCTGCTAAAGCTACTCAGACTTCTGTGCCCCAGATATTTTCTGTTCCTGTCAAACAAGGTGCTATCATGTTCATCTCAGTCACATTCCTCTTTCATTTCATCTGTCCCTTTCTCTTCCTGTTTGGTTACAGGTTAGTCAGGACTCCTGGGTTCTGTCCATTATCTGCCAAGGGTGCTTTATGGTCCAGAAATGTCTTCCCCTTATATGGAAACTCCTCAGCCCCCTCAGGAGCAGTTGCCCTCCTTCCCAGGGGTGCTTTGGGATCTCTTGACTCAGAGAACTATTCAGGAGGTTCCAGTTTCTCAATGATTTTATTGCCCAGGAAAGAGGGCACTTGGAGACCTATTCTGGACCTCTCTTATCTAAACACCTTTCTGAAGGTCCCTCCTTTCCATATGTTGTTCCTTCAGACCTTGCTCCCTCTTCTGCTTCCTCATGCTTATATGGTGTCTCTGGACCTCAAAGATGCTTATCTTCATATTTCAATCCATCCCCTTTTCAAGGAGATTTTACATTTCTCTGTTACTTCCTAGCATTTTCAGTTCTCTGTTTTGCCCTTTGGCCTTTCTACTGCCCAAGGGTATTCACCAGCTGCCTTGCTCCTGTGATTACTTTTTCCAGGCTAAGGGGGGGTTCATGTCTTTCCCAACTTGGATGACCTCCTTTTACAGGCATCCTCTCGAGAGACTTTGTTGCAAAGTCTTCATTTTCCCATTTCCCTTCTGCAGAGCTTGGGGTTAACTATAAATTTCTAAATGTCCTTTCTCATGATCATGTTTTTCAGGGGTGCAGGATCCAGACTCTTCCTATGCTGGCATCCTTACCTTCTCCCAAGGCCTTAACTCTCATTTCCTTTTTTTAGTCCCTTCTTTCTCTGACTTCAGTAACAGCCAGGGAATTTATGAGAGCTCTGGGGCTTTATGGCTTCCATTTTTCCTATGCTCCCTGTAGCCAAACTCCATGTGAGGAAATTCTAGTGGTTCCTAAGGTCAGTCTGGCTTCAGCATTCTCATCCCCTCAAATTTTTAGTTCATCTTCTTCCATGTCTCAAGAAGGAACTTCATTGTTGGATTTAGCAGTTGACTCTCAATCCAGGGTGTGAAGAAATTAGACAAACATATTTGTGCTAGTATGTCTGTCTGAAATTTTGTATGTAATTTCATATTGACCTGTATTGTATACCAGCATGACAAGCTATGATATTGCAAATAAGTTCTTACATGTTGATTTATAATCTGTTTGTACAGAATGTTTTAAAGACATGAACAGTATCTTTTTACATTTCTAACTGTGAAGAAAAAGATTCTAAAAGCAAACTTTCTCATTCAGCTGATCTGCAGATGATGTCATCAGAATGCTAACATGCAGATGATGTCATCAGAATGCTGACAGTTGCTTATGTGTTATTGTCAGAAGCTGAAAGACAGAAAGGAACTTTAGTAAACAGATGTTGATTGATTTTCAAAATATGAAATAAAAATTAGAACTGGAACAGTTGTTACATTTAGGCTAGTCTATAAAAGAGCCTGCCGACGTCAGTTATAGAAGTCAATTGTCAATTGTAGTTACAGCACTGACAGTTATAGATGTACAGTGAATACCCAAAAAGGACTCACCAAGAACTGTAAGCCTGCCTTTGCTGTGTTGTAGTAATTTAGTTTAGATCAGGGACAGCATTCTTTAGTCAGATAGGAAAATTATAACTAATCAGTTAAATCAGAGTTTTTCTGAATGTTAGATTTATGTCCTACAGTATTGATTTCATTTTCCTGGTGTTTGAGTTCCGTTTGTTTATTGGAAATTACTGTTTTATATTATTTAATCATTTGCTCATTATTAAGTATTTTTTCAACTTACATTGTGGCTTGTCAATCAGTGTTTTCTTTAGTGATTTGAGAGTGCTTATACTTACCTTGATAACTTCTCAGGCCACTCCAAAAGCCTGGCTGCTTAGGTCATTTCCTACTATCTGTTTTAATATTCATAGTTGGCCACCCTTTTAAAGGACATGAAGACAGTCTGACTGGTGGTAGCATTATCTTATTATTTTGGGGAAGGGACACAGCTGGAAATCTGTGTCAGGCTTTCCCAGTAGCGTTTGGATGTGTGAGACTTAATTTATTTAAGTGTGAGTGCATCAGAGGTCTTAAACTGGGACACATTGCTCTGGAGTGTGTAAAAAGGAGTTACATTATGGGTGGACAGAAGTATACAGTCTAGTCTCAGGCTATAGAGCATGTTCCTGCTGTGCACTTAGGGGAAAATTGTGAAATATTACTCCTGTTTAAGTGACTGTCTCACATTGGAGTCAGTAGTGAATATTGAAGCCCCTTAGTTACTGACCAAGGATAGTAGGGAACATTTTATTTTTATTTTTTATTTATTTTACATTTCTTGACCGGGCTAGTCTAGCTGGATATATTTCCATTTTCAGTAGAGGCCCGGGGAGAAAAGCTCCACAGAATATGTAAAAAACATACAACATTTGAAGTCAAATACAACAAAAACAACAGGATAAATGTAAAGACAAAAAAGAAAAGTTAGCATGCAAAAACAATTTACAAATAGGAACTAATATCATTACCTATAAACAAACTAAACTATAGAGAATCAAAAATCAGGGAAAGGTGAGTAGGGAGGAGAAGTGGGAGGACAGTAAGAGGAGAAGAGAAAAGTAAAAAAGAAAGGATAAGAAAGGGTTAAACAGGCTTTCAGCAAAGAGGAAAAGAGGTAAGTGAAATAAAAGAAAGTTGTTCAGGGAAAAGGGAGAGAGATGCGGGGGAAGTAATGAGATAGAGAAGGGGTAGGGGACATCACATTATTTAGTGGCAGTTCAGTGGGATATTATCTGGGCCTCACATTAATTGGTGTCAGCAGTGTGGGATTTTTAATTGAACTTCAGTAGCCTGTGGGCAGTTGTCATTAAGGTGTGCACTCTCAACAGCCACAAAGTAAACATACAGAATCTCAGTTCACCACAGTTTTATTTATTTTAGTTAGTTAGTCAGGGACATCAAGCAAAGATGTCAGCAGAAGACTATAGTAAGGTGATAAAGAACCAGTTGGCCAAGGAGTGTGAAGCCAAAGGACTGGTGCATCCCAATCTGACTAAGGAAGCAATGATTTCAGCCTTAGGTTCAGCTAAGATCAGCCTTTCAGAGGATATCCAGTTTGGTAATGAGGATGTGCAGCCTGCTGAGACAGGACAGTCCACATTTTCTTCGGAGGACTTGAGAATCTGTCTGGAATTACAGAGACTGTACCTGGAGGTCAAACGTCTTGAACTGGAATCAGCAGTGAGACCTCGCCTGGAGGCCTGACGTCTGGAGGCTGAGGAAAGGGAGAAATAGCATCAATATGAACTGGAGGCTGAGAAGACGCAGCGTCAATAAGAACTGGAAGCCAAAGATCTTATACTGGAATCCTCACAGAGACTGTGCCTGGAGGCCACACATCTGGAGGCTGAGGAGAAGCAAGGTGAATATGAACTAAAGGTCAGACATTTAGAAGCTGAGGAAATGTGAGACAGTGCCTGAATGAAGTGGAGCTTCTTACCCTTTGAGAGGGCCATGGAGGCAACAGGGAAGTGAATAACCGGACCCCAGAAGCAATAAAGGTCAGTAAACTTTTTTCCTCAATACAGGGATGAGGATTACTTTTGACAGTTTTCTTCATATATTTGAGAGGGTATATAGACAGTATGATGTTTGACCGTGAGCTCTGGGTTTGGCTCCTGGCTCCCTTACTCCAAGTTAAAGGTGTTCAGGCCATGTCAAAACTGTCTGATGTAGATTGATTGAATTATGAAAAAATTAAGAACTGTCTTCTAGATTGTTTTAAACTAATACCTGAAGCATGCAGAAAAAGGTTTTGTGAAAACAGATGCAAGGCAGATGGAAGTGTACGTGATTATATTGCTGATTTAAGTACTTTCACAGATGGGTGAGGGGTGTCAGGTCACCACTTTTGAGGGACTGGCAGACCTTTTGGTGAGGGGAACAAGCCCTCAGCACTTTGCCTGATGACATGAGAATCTGGTTAGCAAACCGAGAGTGTAAATCTGCGGAGGAGCTTGGGAGGAAAGGGGATCTCTACTTAGCAAGCAGAGCACCAATGCATAAGAAAGGAATACCCAATGCTGTATATGGACATAAGGGAACCCATTGGGGGCAGTCTAAACCACTCCAACAGAGTACACTAGTAACAGGGAAAACTACTAGTCCAAGTACATGGTTAGGGATTAGGTGTTTCAAATGTAACCAGTGGGGCCACATAGCAGCCAAATGTCCATTAAGGCAAGGTGAGAACAAAAGGTGAGGGAACCAGCAAGTGCTGATGACAAACTGCCAGTGTTAAGTTGTTTGGAACAACAGGGGTGCCAAACTATCACCAAAATATATATCCCATCTTAGTAGATGTTGAACAGGTTACTGCTAAGAGAGATACAGCTTCTGATATAACATTTGTGAACCCTGCAGTGGTTAGAGAAGAGCAGTACCTGCTTGGACAGTCCACTCCAGAAAGAGCTTTGGTCCCTATTCCAAATACCTTTAGTTAGGGTTCATCTTGAATGGGTGGGTGGAAGAGGAAACAAGCAGGTAGATGTGTTTGAGGATATTCCTACATATGTCCTGATAGGGAATGACATTGATGATGCAGTATGTTGTGCGCATGCTGTGACATGCAGTCAGACTTGGAGACAGGCATGTTGGTCCTGTAGCCTGGGGAGACCCAGACAGATCTCATGCCTGAAGCTGGGACTGGTGTGGTGGCTGTTTCAGAGAAAGAGCTGTCCTGTAGTAATACATCAGAAAGTGAGCCACAGATGCTGGTAGGTTGTGATGTTTCCTTGGACATGGTGACTGCAAGGACGGAGATGAGTGACAGTACCTAGATTGACAGTGAGGTACAACTGTTGGAAGTTACTAAGCTTCCTGTAGAAGGGGAGCTTGTGTTTGAGAAGTTTTCTGCAGATGTCCTGATAGGAATGACTGTGATGATACAATGCCTTGTGTGCATGCAGTCACACATAGTCAGAGGAGGAGCTATCCTGTAGCAGTACATCTGAAAGTGAGTCACAGCTGCTGCTAGGTACTGATGTTCCCTTGGACACAGTGACTGCAAGGATGGAAGGGAGTGATAGTACCCAGAGTGACAGTGAGGCACAACTGTTGGAAGTTACTAAGCTTCCTGTGGAAGGGGAGCTTGTGTTTGAGAATATTCCTGCAGATGTCCTGATGGGAATGACTGTGATGATACAGTGCCTTGTGTGCATGCAGTCACACATAGTCAGAGGAGGAGCTATCCTGTAGCAGTACATCTGAAAGTGAGTCACAGCTGCTGCTAGGTACAGATGTTCCCTTGGACACAGTGACTGCAAGGATGGAAGGGAGTGATAGTACCCAGAGTGACAGTGATGTACAGCTGTCAAAAGTTACCAGGCTTCCTGCAGAAGGGGAGCTTGGGAGGGTCACAAATGGAGAATTGAGAAAGGCTCAACTTATAGACCATACATTACAAAGATTGAGGGGAGATGGCTAAGGAAGCACCTGAGGCTCGAGGAAGAGTGCAGCCTGTATACGGGAACAAAGGTTTGTTGTATAAAGAGTAGACTCCTAAGGGATGGCTGGAAGGTGAGGTAGTACAGCAGTTGCTAGAGCCTAGAGTCTACCATCTGCCACTTTTAGCTATAGTTCCTAATATTCCTTTTGCAGGTGATATTGATGTAGTGAAGGTGGCAAATGCTTTGCTAGAAATTTTCAGCAAGGTATCTTTTCCAAGGGAGTTACTCACTGACTAAGGTGCCAATTTCATGTCAGACCTGCTGACTTGTTTATGGAAGTGTTGTGGGGTGAAACATTTAAAGACCACCCCTACCATCCCCAGACTAATGGTGTTGTGAAGAGGTTAAAGTCTACATTAAAGACTATGCTACAGGCATTTGCAGACCAGTTTAAAAGGGCAAAGGTAACCATTAAACCTAGGAAGTGTCAGGTGGGTATGGCAGAGATCACTTGCTTAGGACACAGAGTGGGGAGTGGTACAATTAGGCCAGAATCTGTCAAAGTGGAAGCTATTCAAGCATGGCCAGTTCCTGTTACAAAAACACAAGTAAGAGCTTTTCTAGGGACAGCAGGGTACTGTGGAAAATTTGTGCCCATTTGGGTGCAATGGCTGCACCCATTGCTGACCTAACTAGGAAAAATAAACTAGATAAGGTAGTGTTGACCACAGATTGCAAAGAGGTTTTCCAAAAACTTACGGAGATTTTGGGAGGGCCCCCTGTGTTTGCCAGCCCAGATTATAGTGCAGAGTTTGTTGTGCAGTTGGATGTTTCAGATTGTGGGGTGGGGGCTGTGCTCAGCCAGGTTTCCTCAGAAGGAGAAGAACACCACAGTTAATAATGCCAATGAAAATGGATTGCCCAGGAGAGGAGTGGGTTGATATTCCAAAAAAGACCCATTTTTCTGAAGCGTCATTTTTCAAGGGTCACTTGAAAACTGTGCTTGAGTCATAGGGGGGAGAAATGTGAAGAAATTAGACTGTTATTTGTGCTACCATGTCTGGCTGAAGTTTTGTATATAATTTCACATTGACCTGTGTATTTTATGCCAGCATGATTAGCTGTGATATTGTAAATAAGTTCTTACATGTTGATTTATAATCTGTTTTTACAGAAGGTTTAAAGACTTGAACAGGGTCATTTTACATTTCTAACTGCGCATGTTTGTGAGGAAAGATTCTAAAGGCAAACTGTCTCACATTCAGCTGATCTGCAGATGATGTCATCAGAATGTTCATAGGTTCATACTAGGCTATCTGCCCTAGGGCATTTATAAGCCTAGCCAGAGTGTGTTTGGCGTTCGCCACCCATTTTAAATTAATTTTGCTATGCCCTTTTTCGAGGTTAGTATACTGTGCCTCTGTCTAACAGTGACACAGAAGTGATACCCAGGGTAAATCTACGATCTCCCATCCACTCATCAAGATTCCTCTTGAAGAGAGTCAATGAGGGACTCTGCCTAACCTGGGCTGGGATTTTATTCCATAGTGAAGGGAGCCTCTGGGTTATGAATCTGTCCCTCCAGCATATCCTATTTATTTCAGTGCTGAGGTTCAAGTCTCTCAAGCGTGTAGCTCAATGGGATTTGGATTTTCTGAGGTGCAGCATGTCCATTAATTCCGGGTTGGACATGCGTCAGGCACAGATCACCTCTGAGCAGGTGGTATGCCACTGAGTAGAGCTGGAGTTTCTTTAACCGGGCAGCATATGGCATCTGTTTGAGCCCTTTGATCCTCTTGGTGAGGTACTTTTGGGGTCTTTCCAGTTGCTGCAGGTGTCTGGTAAGGTACATCCCAAAAGGGGCATTGTACTCAATTATGGGCCTGATGAGGGATGAGTAAAGAGGCACGATGACCTCCCCTGATCTAGATGTGAATCCCTTCATGATTAGGTGGGCTATATAAAATGTTTTTCTAACCAATTTGGCCACATGGTTGTCCAATGAGAGATTGCTATCAACTTGGGTCCCCAGGTCCCTAATTACTTCTTCTGTACTTAATGGATTACCACCTATGTGGTAATTTGTGGGCACTTTGTTTTTGCCAAAGGGGATGACTATACACTTTTTGGCGTTTAGCTTGAGGCCATGGCTCTGGCACCAGTTGTCTGTTTCTATGAGGCCCTTTTGGAGGATGCTTGTGTCAGCTGGAGAGTCGATTATGGCACCCAGTTTGCAGTCAACTGCAAACTTGGTCAGCCACAGTCCTTCCGTGTTGGCCTGTACCTCCGAGAAATATATACCGAACAAGAAAGGTCCCAGGACTGAGCCTTGCCGGACGCCACTTGTAACTGGTTTGGAGTCTGACATGGCTCCAGCAATTCTAACCATGTGGGTTCTGTCCTTGAGCCAGTTTGCAACCCATCTAGTGACACAGGGGTTTATATTTAAGCTGGTGAGCTTATCTATAATGCCTGAGTGGGGTATTGTATCGAAGGCTTTTGCGAGGTCCAGGTAGGCTGTGTGGACCACCTTCCCCTCGTCAATGGCCTTGGTGACTGTTTCAAAGAAATCAACCAGGTTTAAGAGGCAGGATCTGCCCTTAACAAAGCCGAACTGGGTAGGATCCAGTGTCTGTAGGTCCGCAATATCTTTATTTATGAGGTCCATGATGATCCTTTCCATAGCTTTGCAGACTAAGCTAGTCAGGCTTATGGGGCGATAGTTTCCAGGATCCGTTGAGGCACCACCTTTGTGGAGAGGGACCAGTGTTGCTGTACGCCACTCTTTGGGTACATATCCTGTAGTAAGGCTGAGATTGAACAGTAGTTTTATGTTTGGGTTTAGTTCTTCTTGGAGTTCATGTAGGATGCAGCCCGGGATACCGTCTGGTCCCATTGATGCTGTGTTTTTTGCTTTGGAGAGGGCGGCTCTTACCTGAGCATCTGAGATGTCAGGGGGGGTAGCACTCTGCTGGGATAGATATTTGCCCTTTTGGTGGGGAGGGGGAAGAGAAGTTTGCACTGAACCTGTCAGCTAGGATGTTGGCAATGTCTGTGGGTTCAGTGTATTTTTTGTCATTTTGGACTAATTCTGAGCATATCTGTGAATTCCCACCCAGGTTCCTAACATAACTAAAGAAAGCCTTGTGATTATCCTTAGTGTCCTGTGCAATTTTTCTCTCGAAGCTGGCCTTAGATGATTTTATGAGTGCCCGTAGTTTTTTGCTAATACTGATCAGAGATGCCTTCCCTTTTTGGGATTTTGCTCTATCATGTAGTAGCTTCCTCCTTCTATTGTATAGTTTGTTTATGGCTGGGGTCCACCAGACAGGATGTCTGCCTTTGGAGGATTGGGTCTTGGTTTTATTTGGGATTGCATGATCCATGCATTCCTGAAGGTGCTCATAGAATGCGTTTATAAAGGATTCTGCGGTCTGGGCCATATATTCCACAGGCCCGGGGGATTTGAAGGATTCCACCTCGGTTTTGAGGAGTGTGAAATTTGCTTTAGAGAAGTTTTTCACTGTGATTTTCTGGGCAGGGCGTGGGGTCGGGATGTGAATATCCAGGGAGATTAGTTTATGGTCTGATCTCACCAGTGAGGAATACACTTCTGGTCTGGAGCATAGAGTCCCCATGTTGCTGAAGATCAAGTCCAGTATGTTTCCCCTCTTGTGGGAGTGGTAACAAGTTGTTCCATAGCATTTGAGTTTATAAATTCTAGGAACCTTTGGGCTAGGGTGTTGGAGCTAGATTAATTCTCCCAGTCTATATTTGGGTAGTTGAAGTCGCCCAATATAATGGTGTTTGGAGAGACCTTCATATTTTCCAGTGTTCTCAGGAAGGCCGAGTGGGGTTCCTGGGTTTGGGAGGGTGGTCTGTAGCAGGCTATAAACTGGAAGGCAGTTTTACCCACTGTTAATTGCACATGGATAGTCTCTGATGCTTCGTGCTGTGCCACCAACCTGGAGGTGTGGGTATCTTTGACGAATATTGATACTCCCCCTCCTTTTGTGGTTCGGTCCAAGTTTTGGGGCCGAAAAGCATGGTATGAGGTATAACCTGGTAGTGCTGTGATGCTCTCGGGAGCCTTGAACCAGGTTTCTGTTACTGCACAGATATCGATGTTCTCCATGCTAAGGAGAGTTTTGAGTGTGTGCATCTTGAGGTTTAGACTTCTGGCGTTGAGTAGCATTACTCTTAGTTTCTTATCCCTTGTGATACCTATGGAGGTGGGTTTGTCTTTGAGCCTTGCCTAAAAATGGCACTATGGGGGTAGCAAGAGCCTTTGCCAATATCCGAAAGCCCAGGGGTGACAGGTGCAAGCTGTCCCTAGCGAAGCATCGTGGCTTGTCGAGCATGTCATCCCAGGCTGACAGGCATTGGATCCCTTTGAATGACACCAATACTTAAGCCAATTGTTGAAATTGATCATCTTGTATTCATATTGTGGCATCATTCTTGGTGAGGGTAAGATGCTACTCAAGGTCAGGGTCATACCGGCCTGGGCCACATGCTCAGAGAGCTCCTCTATGTCTCTTTACATGTAGTCCAGGGAGGTACATCTCAGGTCATTCACACCAGCATGGACAATGACTGAGTCATATTTGTACTTGCCTTGGAGTGACCTGAGTGCTTGTGTTATGTGGTGGATCCTAGCTCCCGACAGGCAGCTCACCATGACCTTCTCCTTGTTCAGCCTGGTGAGCGGGACATCAGTGTGCCTGATGATAGAGTCACCTATTACAAGTGTATCTGGTGTGTTGTTTAGGCTTAAGGGCTGTGACTGTTCGGCACACTGGCTTTGTGAGCTATGTGTTGCACGTGTTTTGTTTTGGGGTAGCGGTTGCTTTCCGAGTATGTTTTTGTGTGTTTATGTGTTTGGTTTGCTGTTGTGGTAGGTCTATGTGAGAATGGAATTGTAGTGAGTGTGGTTTCCTTCTCCTCCTGACTGGTTACGCCAGTACTGAGTTGAGAGAGCTTAGCCTCCAGTTTGGCTATATGGTTACATCTCTCACATGTGTTGGAATTTGTTGGGAGGAGGTGAGGGTTGTCTGTGTACATGAGGCAGTTGTAACATTGCCTCAAGATTCCCAGATTCACCATCTGGACCGGAGAGGAGATTGACAACTGACCTTTGGACATGCTAGAATAGTACTGGGAATTCCTTTATAATTGAAAAAAAGGGCCAGTGGGGAACAAGGTACTCAAGGGGAGTTTGTGAGGGTGTAGTGCTTTTGATTTTTTAGTGCTGACTTATATAATTGCTTTAGTGAGCAAGTGCCAGGTAACGTAAATGCAATGTGTTACAGGCAATTTAAATGCAAAAACAACAAACAGTAACTTTCTTTCAAGTGAAACAAGGAAATAAGTACAGTAAGCAATGCAGATATCACTAGGGATCCACAGAAGCACTGAAAAGCCGCGTTTTATGTGGAATTAGCATTTCAGGGAATAACAAGCAAACAAACAACAAGCATACAAACAAAGCTAGATTCAGCAGGCCTGGATCTAGTCTATGCTACAGCAAACAAGGTGTACCAATTTCAGTAAGAAACAGTTCAAATATGCAGGCACTATAAGCCTTTAACCAGAAATTCCCAGCTCAGAAGGGCAGAGTCCAGCCTCTCCTCCCACAAGAGTGCAGACAACGAACCTTCTTAATGTAAAATAACTGGCCTGAAGTCCAAGTGCTTAAACCAGAACTAATACACTTTTAGAATAACAGACACTGAGCCCTCAATCAGCAGTTCCCAACTTTGAAGGATGTAAGCTACATGTCCTGCCACCACAGTGCAGGCCACAAATCTTCCTAATGTAAAACAACTGGTCTGAAGCCCAAGTGCTTAATCCAAAAGACTTAGAATAATAGCTACACTTTAATCAAGTTACTACCAAGCAGTAATAAATACAATTGAATACTTTAAAGAATGTCTGGATTAGTGCTCAAGTTATACAAACAAAGCTAGATTCAGCAGGCCTGGATCTAGTCTACGCTACAGCAAACAAGGTGTACCAATTTCAGTAAGAAGCCGTTCAAATATGCAGGCATTATAAGCCTTTAACCAGAAATTCCCAGCTCAGAAGGGCAGAGTCCAGCCTCTCCTCCCACAAGAGTGCAGACCACGAACCCTTTTAATGTAAAATAACTGGCCTGAAGCCCAAGTGCTTAAACCAGAATGAATACACTTTTAGAATAACAGACACTGAGCCCTCAATCAGCAGTTCCCAACTTAGAAGGATGTAAGCTACCTGTTCTTCCACTACAGTGCAGACCACAAACCCTCTTAATGTAAAACAACTGGTCTGAAGCCCCAGTGCTTAAACTAAAAGGCTTAGAATGAGTTACACCAAGCAGTAATAAATAAAATTGAGTACTTTTAAGATGACGCAAAAGCAAAATAAAGTAGGAAAAAAACACAAATAGAGTAAAAGCAGATAATTTTTTTTGTGTGTTGCTGTCAGAAGCTGAAAACAGGAAGGAACTGGAGTAAACAGCTGTTGATTGATTTTCAAAATATGAAATGAAAATTAGAACTGGAACAGTTGTAACAGGCTAGTCTATAAAAGAGCCTGCCAAAGTCAGTTAAAGAAGTCGTCAGTTGTAATTACAGCGCTGACAGTTATAGATGTGAAGTGAATACCCAAAAAGGACTCACCAAGAACTGTAAGCCTGCCTTTGCTCTGTTGTAGTAATTTAGTTTAGATCAGGGACAGCATTCTTTAGTCAGATAGGAAAATTATAACTAATCATTTAGAGTTTTTCTGAATCTTGGATTTCTATCCTACATTATTGATTTAATTTTCCTGGCGATTGAGTTCTGTTTGTTTATTGTAAATTACTGTTTTATATATATTTTAATCATTTGCTCATTATTAAAAATTTTTATTAACTTACATTGTGGCTGGTCAGTCTGTGTTTTCTTTAGTGATTTGAGAGTGCTTATACTTGCCTTGATAACTTCACAGGCCACTCTGAAAGCCTGGCTGCTTAGGTCATTTGCTATTTGTTGTAATATTTAATTTTCATAATTGGACACCCCTTTAAAGGGCATGAAGCCATTCTGATTGGTGGCTGCTTTACCGTATTATTTTGGGAAAGGGACACAGCTGGAAACCTGCTTCAGGCTTTCCCAGAAGTGTTTGTATGTGTGAGATTTAATTTATTAAGTGTGAGTCTATCAGAGATTTTAAACTGGGACACACTGCATTGAAGTGTATAATAAGGTGTTGCATTAGGGGTGGACAGAAGTATACAGTCCAGTCCCAGGTTATAGAGCATGCTCCTGTTGTGCACTTAGGGGAAAATTGTAAACTATTACTCCTGTTTAAGTGACAGTCTCACACTGGAGTCAGTAGTGACAACTGAAACTCCTTAGTTACTGACCTAGGATAGTAGGGGCTTTCACATTATTTGGTGGCAGTTCAGTGGAATATTATCTGGATGTCACACAGGGCTCCCTTTTCCTCCACCTTTTCTCACTTAGAAGCTGTTCTTAGATGCTCAGATGCTTCAGATTTGGGATGGGGAACAGCATTTGGCTTCCTAAAGGTGCAGGGAATCTGGTCACCTCTTCAACAGAAAGAGCGCATCAAAGTCAAAGAGATAAGGACTGATGTTCTTCGTGCTTCACTGTTGCAGTTATCACATTTGGGGTTATCCTTGCCAGGATAGCCCTCAGCCAGCCCGAATACCAGAGGCTTAATATTTCTGCGTTGGTTGCTGTCGCTTCAAGACTGATGTCAGGTCGTCAGTAGTATAAAGTAAGGCAGCCAATGTCATTACATCAGTCTTTCTTGCCATGGAGCCTAAAGCAGAAGCAGTTTGCATGAGTGCTGGTTGGCCGCTACCTGAGTTTCATCTACTGGATTGAAGCTGAAGTCTTCTAAAGTTAAGTACCCTATTGGGGATCCTTTTTTCTTGCACTAACCAATGTCAGAAAAAGTTAACAATTGTCTTGATGGTGGAAAGCAAATACCACACCAAGACTTTCATTCTTACTGCATCACTTGTTTAGGCCCAGACCATGATGTCCCCCGCTGTCATTTCTGTGCTTTGTTAACGACAAAACTATCCATCCTCGGGCCCTTATTGTAACTAGATATTTTTGCTTACATTCCTCGAACTCCGATATGGCTTCGGTAAGGCATCTGACAGCAGATCTTCCAAAAAAACAAAGATAAAGACAGAGACAGACCGCACAGGTCCAAACCTACCGACGACACTCTTGTTAAGCTAGTTCAGTTCTCCAGTCCTCAGTGAGAAGCTTTTGCAGCCCCTGATGCTCGCTTCTGTGGATTTCCAGGCCACTACTGAGACCCTTTCGTAGTCCGGTATGCTGCAAAACTCTTCTTCGACTAAGGATCCTGCGGTCGTCTCTACCTTGGATGGGTCCAGAGCTGCTGAGCAGGCACCGGCTTCCAGGGAAGTCCTTCACACTACCGATTCTTGACACAAACTGCCATCTTTCACGACTACTGTTCTTTCAAAAACGACCTATTTTCTTAGGCCTAGGGTATGAACCACACCCAAGAAACTGACGACCCAGTCTCTGGCACCTACTTCCTTGCCTCAGTCTCAAATGCTTAAAATGGCAGAAGACCTAACTGCTGATCAGGGGAAGCCAAGCTACTCCCTCCAAAAGTAAAAGAGATCTGTCCCCCGTAGTTTTGTCTGAACAAGAGTCAGATGACTCTGATGCATCTGAATATGAAGACATGCAACCCCTCTCTACTTATGAGGATTCTGATGCAGAGGATTCCATCCCTTCAGCCTCTCCCCCAGAGGATTTTCCTTTGGGGAAATCCTTCATACCTTAAGGCAGCATTTCCAATGGGAAAGTCAGGACTACCCTTAGTCTAAAAAGAGACTCAGGGAATTCTTAGATCTTCCACAGCACAGACCCTTGGCCATCCCCCCAGTCCTAGATGTTGTGGAGGATGTTTTCCTGGAATCCAACTCGACTCCTGACACCCTCCCTCCCTCCTGCACCCAGAAAACCAGACAGGTACTACAGAGTCCCTGACTCACACAAATTTCTTTTTAAAAATCCTGATAACCAACAACCACAAGCCTGGAAAAACGAAGCAGGATGTACCGAAAAATAAGTTCTTTATTGAGCCACAACGTTGTAATGAAAGCACACCATGGTGTGCTTTCATTACAACGTTGTGGCTCAATAAAGAACTTATTTTTCGGTACATCCTGCTTCGTTTTTCCAGGCTTGTGGTTGTTGGTTATCAGTACATTTTGGTCTGGTTTCTGCTTCGTTTTTGGTTTTTAAAAATCCTACTGCTGACCCTGATGTAATTTCTCAAAGGCCTAAAGGGATTAAAGCAACCTCTGCTAAAAATCCCACCCCCTCAGATAGGGATTCCCGAGCACTAGACAGATGGGGTAAAAAAGTTACACCTCAGCTACTCTTGCTCTCAGGGCACTAAATTGTCAAATTGTCAGTTCCATTATGCTAAAATTTCAGCAACATACCCTGGAACTCCTCAAACAAAAAAAAGTCTTCCTTTCCAGCTTATGCAGAATCCAGAGAGTTACAAGAATTAATGCATTCTGCAAGTCAAGTAACTAAACACACCTTGCACTGTGGTTTTGACACCCTAGAAGCTTCTTGTAGGGCAGCAGTCACCGGATCTTCATCAGAAGGTATGCATGGCTTAAAGAACAGCCCTTGCCAGACCATGTCAAATCTAAATTGTTGGATACCCTCTTGCACAAAGACAACTTATTTGGCACTAAGGCAGAAGAGGTCTTAAAAAAGATGGAATAAAAAGCTAAATCTATGTAGACAGTTAAGGATTTCTGACAGGTCCAGCCACCCAGGTTCAGCAGGCATTGTCCCACCAAGCACTGGTCCTTTCCTGCTCCCACTAGGCCAGTTCAGCCCAGACCCTGGGGAACCAGACCCCCCCAGACAACAGCCACAGGGAATGAAGAGATCTAAGCAGTGGACTACCTCCACTTCAAAAAACAGGGAGTTCTAAGTCACCCCCTAATGGTAAGAACTCACAATGTCTCACCTCCCCACCCCCTCCCTCTGCCCACCTTCGCTTACCCCTACGAGGAAAACTCTCCTTTCATGCAAGCATCTGGCCCACCATTACTAACGACCGCTGGGTTCTCAACATAGTGTCCCAGGGATACAAATTTTCTTTCCACACCCTTCCAACTCCAAAAGGGTTCCCAGATCTACCTCCAAACCAGTGTGGGCAGAGGTGCAAAAGCAAGTCCATTCCCTGCTCTCTATGAGGGCAGTAGAGCACATTCCTGCAGAACAGAAAGGCCAAGGTTTCTACTCCAGACTTTTTCTGGTACCCAGAAATGAGGGCACCTGGCACCCCATCCTCGATCTATCTATTCTAAACATCTTCCTGGTGATCCAAAATTCAAAATGTTCACCCTCCAGCAGCTGGAGGTAGTCCATGCTCTCCAAGCATGCTTGGTTAGCCACCCTAGATCTAAAAGAGGCCTACCTCCACATTCCTAGATCTAAGAGAGGCCTACCTCCACATTCCTATCAGGGAATCATGCAGGAAATATCTCCATTTCAGAGCAGGATCTCAGTACTTTCAGTTCTCTGCACTTCCCTTTGGCTTATCTACTGCTCCCAGAGTTATCACAAAACGTCTGGCTCCAGCCATTGCCTTTTGCAGACAATGGAATATCCAGATTTACCCATACTTAGATGGCTGCCTAATTCAGGCAGCCAGTCAGGAAAAGCTGCTCAAGCACCTGACCTTTGTAAAGTCCCTGCTAACCTCCATAGGGTAACACAATCAATGAAAAGAAATCCAAACAGGTGCCCACCCAAAGGATTATATTTCCGGGAGCAAGCCTGAACACAGCATCCCAGGTGGCATTCCTTACACCAGAAAAGCAAATTATCCAGACAGTGTACTCCTCTCAACTAGCCACTAGACCCTAGCTATCTGCAAGGAACATCCTGCAAGCTCTGGGGTTCAGGGCATCTTGCATACTACTCATTCCATATGCCAGACTGCATATGAGGAAACTTCAATAGTACCTAAAAAGCCTTTGGTGTCAACACTCTCAAGACCTGGAGACTCATACCTATAATTCCTTGCCACTGAAAAAAGACATTCTCTGGTGGGCAACAGCATGTTCCCACAACAAGGGACTACCTTTCTCACCACCCCCCTGCCACCCAGACCCTCACCACAGATGCATCAGACTATGCCTGAGGTGCACACCTGGATGGCAGGTGCATACAGGGCCAATGGAGCTCACAGCACATCCCTCTGTACATTACCCAAAAAGAGATGATGGCTGTCCAGCATGCCTTGATAGCTTTCAAGCCCCTTCTCTCCTCAGGGGCTCTCCTGATCAAAACAGACAACACGACTGTAATGTGGTATATCAACAAGCAGGGAGGGACTCACTCCTACCCTCTACGCAGGCTGGCCATGACCCTTTGGCACACAGCCTCTGCCATGCAACTCCACCTGTTAGCACAATTCCTTCCAGGTTCTCTCAACTCTCTGGCAGACCAATTAAGCAGAAATCTTCTGGACCCACATGAGTGGCAGCTCAATAGAAGAACCTTCACCCTAATAACTCAGAAATGGGGCACCTCGAAGGTCGACCTCTTTGCCTCCCACACCAACCATCAGCTCAACAAATTCTGCACCAGAGGGCATCACCTCATGGCTTGGAAAGTGGATGCCCTGTCCTTCCGCTGGGTCAATCTATCATCCTATGCCTTTTCTCTGCTACCTCTCATCCCCAGGGTACTGCTCAAAATAAAGGAGGAAAAAACAAGGACAATTCTTATAGCTCCAGACTGGCCTCACCAGTACTGGTACCCCTTGCTGCGCAGCCTGTCCCCACTGCCACTATGGCATCTTTCTCAGATTCCAAACCTCCTGATCCAGAGGGAAGGGGAATTCATGCATTTCCAACTGCAGGCACTCAATTTGGCAGCTTGGCTTATTTCCTAACCCTAAATCAATCTGCCAACCTCAGTAAAAAGTTTCTAGATGTTATAGGTGAGGTCAGATGCCCTAGTACTAGAAAGTCTTATGCTGACAAATGGAAAAGGTTCTGCACCTGGATTCAGGCTAAGGAAGCCAATACGGCACAGCCCTCCCTCCCTCTCATCCTGGACTACTTAGCTGACCTGCTACACAGTGGCCTCTCTTTTTCCTCTATTAAAATTCATGCCTCTGCTATCTCTGCTCATTTTCCCACTGAGCAACCCCTTATCTCACATCCTTTGATCAAACAGTTCCTAAGAGGGGCTAGTAACCTGAGGCCACCCATAAGAGAAACAAAAAGAGGAACCTTGTTGGCAGAAACCACGCAAACCAGTCCTGTTAAGTCCTTAACGCATTTATTAGAAAAACCAACAGAGCGTTTTCGCCACGGAACACCGTGGCTTCTTCAGAGGTATACAATTCAAACATAAAACACTCAGTTTATGTCAGGTAAACCAGGAAGTGACATCTTCCTGTTTCCTGGGAACGGCAGCATATTTTTAAAAACATATAAACATCTTAAAATGTCATATAAGACAGTTTAAAAAGTGCATAAAACGCACCAAAAGGAACAAGGCTCAGACATATTACATCTTGTGAATGACCAGTACAAATGTCATACAGGTATTTTGTATACGTTGCCGTAAAACTAAAAACAAAACAAGGAGAAAAACAGGGAAAGAAACATCCCCTAATAAATGTACATGGATGTGCAGGACTACTAAACAAGTGTCTACCATCCTTGGCTTGTAACTGGATAACTAAAATGTATATAGTTACCAATAAAGCCTATGCCAATCAAGCAAGAAGCCCTACGTAATGTTAAATAAATATAATAAACATGACAACATTAATCCCTTGGGTCCATAGTAAATACATTTAACCCAGTCCTAAACACCTGTGTTTTAATGAATAGAGATAACAGGTAACTAACCATAATAAAGGACAGAAGCAGGACTTCATCTAACATACAAGTACAACAAGCTCTATCTAAGGTAGCTTTTCAATTTAAGAAACAGGGGCTATGTTGCAGTTACTGTTTAGACCAGGATGACTAAAAGCGTCTAAACGCAACTGCCATTCGAGCTCCCGATTTTCCAATATTAATGAAAAAGGTCCACCTCTAACCTTTAAAGGGACGTGATCGATGGCCATGAATTGGAAACTATGACCTGGGTTCGAGGCAATATGCTTTGCCAGTGCGTTATCATCTTTACTGTTCCTGATTGCATATAAGTGCTCATACATTCTATCTCGGATTCGCCTGTCCGTTTTACCAATGTAGAACCCTTGGCAGCAGTTGCACATAGCAATGTAAATAATAGATTTGCTCTCACAATTGAGAGCAAACCTAATATCATACTTTTTGTCCCTTACTTGAAATGTCTCCCCGGTACGAACATTATTACAAAACTTACAGAACCCACATCTAAACATGCCTCTCCTTTTATAAAATGTGCCTTGATGTGCGTCCCTTTGTAATAATTCTTTGAGGTTTTTGGACCTTCTAAAGATAAATCTAGGCTCAGAACCTAATTTTTCAGCCAATAAGGCATTGGAGGAAATAAGGTGCCAGTTCTTTCGGACAATATCCAGAATACCCTTAGAGTTATTACTAAAGGTAGTAATAAAACTCAAGGAAAAGTCACTTTCTACCTCTCTAGATTTTCCCATAACCCTCACTTCCTTAATCACGGGAAGCATTCCTTGCCCTATGTTAGTACTAGGGTCATTGTATATAACATTTTGCTTAAACAATAAAGGTTTATAAAAACCATTGTTCCTTTTGAAAGTAACTTCCCCTATGAGTTCCAGTACCATTTTGTCTGGATACCCTCGGTTCGTAAACATCTCTCTTAATAAGGAACATTCCTTAGTAAAGTCCACCAATGTACTGCACATTCTTCCTGCCCTCACCAGCTGTCCTTTCACAATAGATCTCTTCTGTTTATACGGATGAGAGCTGGTGAAGTGCAGGAACGAATTGCAGTATGTAGATTTCCTATATACAGTGGACGTCAATGTCTGATCAATGGTGTCCTTCACTAGTTTAACATCGAGGTAGTCTATCTCCCTAGTTGAAAATTTAAATGTAAATTTCAGAAACTCGGTGGTGGAGTTAATGGTTTCCACGAATGCTGCAGCTTCTGCTTCCGAGCCCCTGAACAATAAAAACATGTCGTCCAGGAACCGGGTGTAAAATGTAACAGGTACCATGAGACCAGGGACCCTTTGTAGAATGTTGGCCTCCCAATATCCCATGACATAGTTTGCCACTCCAGCCCCACACGGGGAACCCATCGCCACACCACGCTTCTGTAAAAAGAAATCCCCATCAAAGGTAAAGTAGTTACTGGTCAAAACAATCTCCAGTAACTCAGTGGCCAGATCAACCTCCAATTTAGAAGCCCCAAAACCTTGTAACATAGTCCCAATCCACTCTACCGCTTCTTGGTGCGGTATGGAGGTGTATAAATCTATGACGTCTATGGTTAAAAAGTTGTCATCATTATTGTACGGTACGCAGTTAACGCTGTCCAGGAACGTCCATGAGTCCTTACATATACTAGGAATCCCTTTGATGTATTTGTCCAGAATATGTGTGATAAGCTTCGAACATGGATAGGTAATGGACGACCTACCGTCAATCAACGCCCTCATAGGGGGATTGCTGATACTCTTATGAATTTTAGGGATTCCGAACATGACGGGAATCTTTGAACAATTGATATCGATGTAATTATACAAATTCATATCAATTTTCCCCGTCAAGAACAGGTCCCTAAAATATCCCCTAATCCTCTGGGTGCTACCATTGACTTCATTCTTTGAAGATTTTGTATAAGCATCACTCTCCAATAGTAAAGTCATCTTCTCATTGTATGTTGAGTTATGAAAAATCACTAGCCCACCACCCTTATCAGGTTTTAACACACGTACAGGCAACCGACTAATCTCATCCAACAATGTCATCTGTTCTCTGGTGATGTTAGAGTGTTTGGACCTAGTTCTATCATTGATGTTATTCACTAAGAATCGTTTAGACGCTTTTAGCCATCCTGGTCTAAACAGTAACTGCAACATAGCCCCTGTTCTTAAATTGAAAAGCTACCTTAGATAGAGCTTGTTGTACTTGTATGTTAGATGAAGTCCTGCTTCTGTCCTTTATTATGGTTAGTTACCTGTTATCTCTATTCATTAAAACACAGGTGTTTAGGACTGGGTTAAATGTATTTACTATGGACCCAAGGGATTAATGTTGTCATGTTTATTATATTTATTTAACATTACGTGGGGCTTCTTGCTTGATTGGCATAGGCTTTATTGGTAACTATATATATTTTAGTTATTCAGTTACAAGCCAAGGATATTAGACACTTGTTTAGTAGTCCTGTACATCCATGTACATTTATTAGGGGATGTTTCTTTCCCTGTTTTTCTCCTTGTTTTGTTTTTAGTTTTATGGCAACGTATACAAAATACCTGTATGACATTTGCACTGGTCATTTACAAGATGTAATATGTCTGAGCCTTGTTCCTTTTTGGTGCGTTTTATGCACTTTTTAAACTGTTTTACATGACATTTTAAGATGTTATATGTTTTTAAAAATATGCTGCCGTTCCCAGGAAACAGGAAGATGTCACTTCCTGGTTTACCTGACATAAACTGAGTGTTTTATGTTTGAATTGTAAACCTCTGAAGAAGCCACGGTGTTCCGTGGCGAAAACGCTCTGTTGGTTTTTCTAATAAATGCGTTAAGGACTTAACAGGACTGGTTTGCGTGGTTTCTGCCAACAAGGTTCCTCTTTTTGTTTCTTGTTTGGTTTGGTTATTTTACACTTTTTTCTTTGCCACCCATAAGAGCACCGACCCTAACTTGGGACCTTAACTTTGTGTTAGAAAAGCTCACCCTGCCCCCCTTTGAACCAGGTTCTTCTGCAGAGCTAAAAGTTATATCCTGGAAGACAGCTTTCCTGCTGGCCATCACTTCAGCCAGAAGAGTCTCTGAGGTGCAAGCACTCATGGCTGTGGAACCCTTCATCTTCTTGTATGCTGACAGGATATCCCTCAGGACTAACCCATCCTTCATGCTCAAGGTGGTGTCCAGTGTGCCTCTCAACCAAACCATTCATTTGCCTACCTTTTTTCCTAATCCACAGAACAAGAGGGAAAGGATCCTGTACTCTCTAGAAGTGCACAGACAGCTCAGATTCTAACTAGACAGAACTAAAAGTCTGATCAATTGCTGGTTTGCTTTGCTACAGGGGCAGAAGGCACAGCCATCTCCAAACACACCATTTCTAAATGGATAGCACACTGCATCAATTTCTGCTACAAACAACATGGAAAGCCCCCCCCCCCCCGGGGGGGGGGTCAGGACTCAGTTCACCAGAGATGCCTCTACCTCTGCAGATTTCCAAAGAGGAGTCCCCACCAGGGACATCCTGAAGGCTGCCACCTGGACATCTGTCCACACTTTTACCAGACATTACCAGCTGCCTCTCTTCTCAAAATCCAGGGCAGGGTTTGTCTCTGCAGTCTTGCAGGGAATCATAGCCAGCCCCTAGTTTCCTTGACTGCCTCCACCCATTTCCTCAGCTTTGGAAATTAACCCAAATGTGATGACTGCAACAGTAAAACACGTAGAACATAGTACAGTTGTGTACACTTACCATAAATGTAGATGTTTGAGTGTATTTACTGTTGGAGTCCTGGTTTCCATCCCTCCATCCCCCTTTTTTCTTCTCTCTCCTTACAAGAGCCATATTGGTATTACCTTCTACTGGTGGGTTCTTCCACCAGAACCTGGCTCCTACTTGGGGGCTAATGAAGGGTTAGGGCAAGAAAAGCTGATGTAGTGGCGTTGGCTGCCTTACTTTATACTACTGACGACCTGACATCATCCTGAAGCGACAGCATCTGACACAGAAATACTAAGCCTCTGGTATTCGGGCCGGCCGAGTGCTACCCTGGCAGGGATAACACCAAATGTGATGACTGCAACAGTGAATACATTTGAACATCTACATTTATGGTAAGTGTACACAATTATACTTTCTGCTGCCACTTCAGGTCTTTCATCCTTTCTTCTCCTCAGGACCTTTCAAGGTGTTTACAGACAATACTACAGTAATGTGGTATGTCAGCAACTGGGGGGGGGGGGGTCAATGTCTTATCTTCTTTGATGATTAGCTCTCCTAGTTAGGAAACTAGCTATCCAGTATCAAGTGACACTTAAGGCAGTCTACATTCCTTCCAGTCAAAACATTGTGGCAGATTCTCTGACCAGATCCATAACTCAATCCCAAAATGGATAATTCACAGGGATGTGTTTCTGGCTATTTTCCACCAGTGGGATACTCCTCAAACAGATCTTTTTGCCTCCCCTTTGAACAGGCAACTACCACTATTTTGTGCCACGAGTCCCAAGTCCTCTGGTTTGGAGAGTGGACGCCACCTCTATTTCTTGCAAAGGTATGTTTCTTTATGCCTTTCCTTCCCTTCCCCTCATTCCAGACATCGTGTTCAAAATTCAGTAGGATGTTCCCAGAATAATGTTGGTGAATCCCTTTGGGCTGAGACAGCATTGGTTCCCTCTTCTTTTGCATTTAGCCAAGGGCAATCATCACAAGTTACCTCACTGGGTAGACCTACTCAGAAAAGAGAAGGGATATCTTATCCATCCCCACCCATCCACCCTTCAACTGACACTTTGGGTGATATGATTTTGATTCTTAATAGACACCTTTTTCTCAGGAGGTGCTTAGGGTCCTTTAGATAGCCAGGAAACCCACTTCTAGGAAATCCTACTTATCCAAATTCAAGAGGTTTTCTGTTTGGTGTCTGTCTTGTAACCTGAATCTATTTTCTGTGGATGTTCCTTTGGTACTCTCTTATCTGTGTGAACTGCTCAATGCTGAGTTGGCCTATTGTTCTGTTAAGGCCCACTTATCAGCTGTTTCTGCTTGTCTGCCTTTATCACCCCCTTTAGCTTCTAGATTTGAAGCTAAACAGTTCCTTAAAGGCATCGTTCACCTTAGGCCTGTTCATTCTCCCTGGGATCTTAATTTTGTTTTATAAAAATTGACCCAGGCTCCTTTTTGAGGCTGTAGCCTCAGCTTCCTTGCAACATTGCTCTTGGAAGACTGTGCTTTTGTTAACTCTTACTTCTGCCAGACAGGTGTCTGAGCTTCAAGCCATTATGGTGTATCCTCCTTTTTGAGGGGTTCATAAGGACAGGGTGTCCCGTCATACTAATCCTTTTTTATGTCTAAGGTGGTGAATGAGTTGTCGCTTAATCAGTCTATTCATTTGCCCACTTTTCCCTTCTCCACAATCTGCCAGTGAGAAGGTGCTGCACACATTGGATGTACATAGACAACTCAGATTTTATTTGGGTATGGCTAAGTTTTCATATATCTGATCAGTTCTTTGTTTAGTTTCATTCTAGGTCCTTAGGATTGGCTGTGTCCAAACAAACTATTTCCTCATGGATTTCTAAAGCCATTTCTTTTTGTTATTCCTTTCATGGTAAGAGCCTTTCTTCTTCTGTTAAGGGTCATTCTACTAGAGCTGTGGCTTCTTCTGGTGTTTTTTTTCCAGGGGTTTTGATACTAACTCTATTCTTGAGGCAGCTCCCTAGACTTCTGTGCATACATTTACCAAGTACTACAAGTTGCATAGAATTTCCAGAGCTAGTCATCTTTCATGGCTTTCTACAGAGCTCTGTTGATCTTTCCTCCTCCCTGTCTTCTTGAGCTTTGGTACTCTCCCTATTGTAATAATTATTGTAACAGTGAAATGGAAGGCATAGTACAGTAGTGTAAAATCTTACCATAACCGTAGATATCCTTCTCTTCATTGTTGCAGTATTCAGCCCCTCTCTCTGTCCACAGTCCACTTCTCTTCTGGATGTACTGATTACCTCTCTGCTCCTTGGACTTGTGTTCCTACTGGGGCTGTCATTTCTGAGGATGGTATGTTCGGCCATCACCTTTATGCCTTATGCTATGTGCGGAGTATACAAGTGATGTATGGCTTACTTTAAAGCCACCTAAAGGTTTTGGTATACTGATGGACGTCAGGCTACCCTTGACAGGAGATCCCTATTGTAATGAATACTGCAACAGTGAAGAGAAGGACATCTACTGTTATGGTAAGATTTTAAACAACAGTACTTTCTTTTATTTATTTCCTTCTCCTTAAAACTTATTTCAAGCCAAGGGCCTTAATCCAGTCATTTCCCTATGCAAAAGTAAGAAAAAGCATATAATTTTTTCTTGTGCTCTTTTCTTCAGGCTTTTCTTCTCTTTTTAGACTGCAGTGCCTACATTTCTTAAAACTGAACAAACTGAAAATACAAACAGGAGGTCTTCCACCAAGGTAAACTGCTCACACAAAGCACAAATCCAAGGAAAAAAACTGTTACCAAATAATATGGAAATAATTTATTCTTCAGATAAATACGATGGCAGGTAAAAAAAAAACAAAATAAAATCCAAACACTGTATTGTAAGCGCTTTCGTATTGACTACCCTTCTTCAGGCAGATGAAGATACAAACAAAAAGCATTTTAAACTATAACTAACCAATCAGTGTTCAGTATTGAACCCGCCTTTTCTTTAAGGCTGGCTTAATAGGAATGACTTCATTGACACCAGGCTGTCTATGTGCTGTCAGTTCTATAATCCATTTAGTCTCTTCACATTCTGTTCTGTTAACAGTGTCGCCCCCTCTGTTTCCTTGAGGTATGAGGCTAATAACCTGAAATTTAAATGCATGTCCTGAAGCAGCTAGAATGTGTCTGTAAAGTACATTATGTTCATTTTTGAGCCTAATAGCTGATAAATGATTCAGAATCCTAGTTTTTAGCATGCAGTTGGTTTTGCCTACGTAATAACTACTGCAGAACTGACGTGTCTAGGTATATCACATTCATGGATCTACAATTTGTGTTCATTACAAAATTATAAATTCTACCTGTATGGGGATGGGTGAATGCAGTTGAGGAGCTGATATAACTACATGCCTTGCAAGAACCAAATGGCCTTGTCCATTTTCTCATAGTCATCTGTCTAGAAACTCTACCACCCTCTCTATTAAACAAATCCTTAAGGTTCTTATTCCGCCTGAACCCAAATGACAGTGTAGCCCCTGCAATAGTAGACAACTTCTCATCTGAAGTAAGTATTTTCCAATTATTTCTAATAATATCACAGACGCCATGTATATTGCTACTATAGGTGAGCATGAACCTGGGGCATCTATTTGATGAATTACCAACGGTGGAAAAACTCCTATCAGATCCACCTGAACTAAACCATGGTCACATTTTACTTCGACTATAAACCTTCTGTCTGGCTAGAATCTGCCCCACTTGCAGTTTATTATAACCCCTATCCACAAAATGATCTTGTAACTCATGCATTTTTGTCTCAAAATCTTGCTCTTCAGTACATAACCTGGAAATCCTATCCAATTGACCCTTAATAATATTATTGAAGGTGAATTGAGGATGCATGCTGTCTCGTGCAGGCAAGCTATTTTCCAACATTACTTTCTGAAAAGTGTCGTATTAAAGCCCCTTGCATCTTGTATCAATCTGATGTCTAGAAAATCTATCTCTGTAGTTGAATGCTTCATAGAGAATTTCAAGAACGTGGTAGATGTACCCATATAGTTGACAAAGTCATTCAGCTCTGTCTCATCCCCCCCCCCCCAAAAAAAAAAAAACTATTATTTTGAATAATTTATCAGCTATTAGGCTCAAAAATGAGTATAATGCACCTTACAGACACATTCTAGCTGCTTCAGGACATGCATTTAAATTTCAGGTTATTAGCCTCATACCTCAAGGAAACAGAGGGGGCGACACTGTTAACAGAACAGAATGTGAAGAGACTAAATGGATTATAGAATTGGCAGCACATAGACAGCCTGGTGTCAATGAAGTCATTCCTATTAAGCCAGCCCTAAAGAAAAATCGGGTTCAATACTGAACACTGATTGGTTAATTATAGTTTAAAATGCTTTTTGTTTGTATCTTCATCTGTCTGAAGAAGGGTAGTCACCCGAAAGCGCTTACAATACAGTGTTTGGATTTTATTTAGTTTTTTACCTGCCATCGTATTTATCTGAAGAATAAATTATTTCCATATTATTTGGTAAATGCTTTTTTTCCTTGGATTAAAACTGAACAAGGAGAAAGAAATAAGAAGAAGGGAAAAAAATGGACATCTGTTTACTTTAGTATCCCATTTATACACAAAAATAACTGAGGAAGCTTTACTTTATAACATGCAGTTTGTTACACATTATAAAAATACTATTATAGTATTAAGAACTAAATTTTGTTTTTCTTAAAGTTAGTTCTTTCCTTCTACTTCATCTCCCCTAAATGTTCTTCCAGACATTAATGACAAGAAGTAGGGCATATGCTTTGGAGCCACTACAAGTTTAACAAAGTCAAAGAAGTCCAATATTTCCAGGTTTCATAAATGTAATTAATGCTTTGTAATCTCACATTTATTTTTCAATTTCTGAGTTGCTGGTTTTCTTCCTTCATCTCCCAAATCCAATCTCTGCTTCATTTCAACGTACTCTTGGTTCTAGACAACTCTTTTTTTTCTGTCTCAAGCATTTTCCTTTGAAACATTGAAAAATATTTCATTGGCATAGTCTCTGGGTTTTATTACCAGAAAAGCAGAATCTCCTTTTTGATAGCTCACTTTTTGTTTGACAGACTTTTGTATTTCCTCCTTAGCATATTCTGCATCAAAAATGATCTTGACCCTCTAGGAAAGAATATTGTGAAAATAGCTGGATACAGCAGCTTGAATCTGAAGCCTGCTTCTCAACATCCCTGATTCCTGGAATACATGTTCTGCTCTCTTCTGCTTGGTGTACAGTAAGTAATAATGTTCCACACTTTAGTGCCTCCCACTTTTAGTACTTTGTCCTTTTACCATAGTTTTGTCAGAATCAGCTCCTTCTGCTGGTAGGAATGCATCTTTAGTATAAAACGTCTAGATTGCTCTCTCATGACCAGGTTTGGAGCACACACACACAATGTGTGATTTCAAGTAACAGCTCCTGCAGTGGAATACCAGTCCAGTTGTTCATAGGTTGGAACTAGGCTATCAGCCCTAGGGCCTATACAAGCCTAGCCATAACAATTCCCTGGCTATTTCTTCCCACACTATTTACTTCCCTGGACCCCTGTCTAGCAGGGCGACTGACGTGATCCCTGGGGTGAATTTCCTTTCTCCCATCCAATTGTCAAGGTTCCTTTTGGAGGGCCAAACAGGCACTCTGCTTGACATGTATGGGCAATCTATTCCAGAGTCTGGGGAGTCTCTGGGTCAGGAACCTATCCCTCCAGCATGTTTTGTTTATTGTGATGACAAGGTTTAGATCCCTGGAGCATGTGGCTCTGTGGGATTGGAATTTCATTAAGTGTAGCATGTCCAACAGCTCTGGGTTTGACATGGCCTTGTATGTTAAGCAGAGATCACCTCAGAGTAGATGATATGCGACAGAGTATAGCTGGAGTTTTTTTAAGGCGGTCAGCGTAGGGCATCTGCTTTAGGCCTGTGATTCTTTTAGTGAGGTATTTCTGCGGCCTTTCCAGTTGTTGCAGATGTCTTGAGAGGTACATACCAAACGAGGCATTGTATTCTATAATGGGTCTAATGGGGGATGAGTACAGTGGGACAATGACCTCCTTTTTTCTGGATGAAAAGCCCTTAGTGATGAGGTGTGCCACAGAGAAGGATTTCCTGACTGTTGTGGCAATGTGGTTATCAAAGGTGAGACCACTGTCCACCTGTGTCCCTAAGTCTCTTATCACACTTTCGGTGTTTAGTGTACTGCCACCTACATGGTAATTCATGGGAACATGTTTTTTCCCAAAGGACATAACTATACATTTCTTGGCATTGAGCTTGAGCCCATGGCTCTGGCACCAAGCATCTGTTTCTGTAAGGCCCTTTTGTAGAGTATCCACAACATTTGGGGATTCAATAATGGCTCCCAGTTTGCAGTCATCTGCGAACTTTGTTATCCAGAGTCCCTTAGTGTTGGCCTGTACTTCAGAGAAGTAGATGCCAAACAAGAGCGGTCCCAGGACTGAACCCTGAGGTACTCCACTTGTCACTTGTCTGGAGCTGGATTTGGAGTTGGCTACTTTTACAGTGTGGGTTCTATCAGTAAGCCAGTTAGCAACCCATTGAGTGACGTAGTGATTAATGCCCAGCTTAGTAAGTTTATCTATGATTCCAGAGTGGGGGATGGTGTCAAAGGCCTTGGCAAGGTCTAGATAGGCTGTGTGGACCACCTTACCCTTGTCCATGGCTCTGGAGACTGATTTGAAGAAGTCAATCAGGTTCAGGAGACATGATCGGCCCTTCACAAACCCAAACTGGGTGGGGTCCAGTGTTTGAAGGTTGCCAATGTCTTTGTTTATAAGTTCCATGGCCTTGCAGATAAGGCTCGTCAGCCTGATGGGACAGTAGTTTCTGGGATCCAAGGTGGATCCCCCCTTGTGGAGTGGGATAACTGTAGCTCTGCGCCACTCAGTGGGCACGAAACCTGAGGTGAGGCTATGATTAAACATGACACTTAGGTGAGGTGCCAGTTCATATTGTAGTTCATGTAGTACACAGCCCGGGATGTCATCTGGTGCCATGGATGCTGTATTCTTAGCTTTGGAGAGTGCGTTTTTTACCTGTGTGGCCGTTATTACCGGAATTTGGCAATCTTCCGGTATTGAGATGGGCCATTTAGGGGGTGAGAGGGGGGTGAAGTTGGCACTGAATCGATCTGTCAGGATATTGGCAATATCCTTGGAATCAGTATATTTAATGCCATTCTGTTTTAGCTCAGAGCAGATCTGAGCATTGCCATTTAGATTCTTGACATAGTTATAGAATGCCTTGTGGTTTTCTTTGGAATCTTTGGCAATTTTATTTTCGTAACTAGCTTTGGGGATTATATGAGGGATCTCAGCTTCTTACTGAGGCTGGTAAGGAAGTTTTTTGCATCCTGGGATTTTCCTCTTTTCTGCAACAGTTTCTTCCTTTTGTTGTAAAGTTTGTTTATGGCAGGGGACCACCAGATTGGCTTCCTTTTTTTGGATGAAAGCATCTTGGTTCTATTGGGATGGCACGATTCATGCATGAGCCGATGTGCTCGTACAGTGCCTTAGTGTAGGATTCAGCAGTTGAACTTTCAGTTCCCGTCTGCATGGGTGTCATGAAGTTTGTCACTTCTGACTTGAGTAGCATGAAGTTGGTTTTGGAGAAGTTTTTTATGGAGGTTTCCTTACTGGGGGTGGAGGTGGGATGTGGATGTTAAGGGTGATTAGCTTATGGTCAGACCTGACTAACGAGGGGGGTGACCATAGGTGTGGAGCATTGATTTTCCATGTTGGTAATGATCAGGTCTAGGATATTGGAGCCCCTGGTGGGACTATGGATTAGTTGATCCAGGGCGTTGGGATTTTTGAATTCCAAGAACTGTTGGGCAAAGGTGTTGGTACACGAGTAGTTCTCCCAGTTAATGGCAGGGTAGTTAAAATCACCCAGTATTAGGGTGTTTGGTACTATCTTAATATTTTCCAGTATGTTTAGAAAGGTGTAGTGAGAATCTTGGGGTATGGTGGGGGATCTGTAGCAAGCTACAATTTGGATTGCAGTTTTACCTAGTGTTAGTTGCACCTGGAGAATTTCAGACGCATTGTGTTGGGCAACTAGCCTGGTGGTGTGAATATCCTTGGTGAATATTGACACTCCTCCACCTTTAGTATTTTGGTCCTGCTTTGGTGGCCGAAAAGTGTGGTAAGAGTTGTAGCCTGGTACTGCAGGGGTGCTCTCTGGAGCCTTGAACCAGGTCTCAGTTACTGCACAGATATCGATGTTCTCCATTTTTAGGAGTGCCTCGAGAGAGTGCATTTTGAGGTTTAGACTTCTAGCATTGAGTAGCATTACCTTCAGATTTTGCATGCTTGTACCTGTTACGGTGGTGGTTTTGTCCTTTGAACTTTGCCTAAAAAAGGCACTATAGGGGTGGCAAGAGCTTTAGCCAGTAACCTGAATCCCAGGGGTGACAGGTGCACACCATCTCTGGCAAAGCATCGTGGTCTGTCAATCATGTCGTCCCAGGCAGACAGATACTGGATCCCCTTTGGATGACACCAGAAGCTTAGCCAATTGTTGAAGTCAATCATTTTGTCCTTATATTGTGGTATCATTCTGGGCGAAGGCAGGATGCTACTCAGGGCTAGGGTCATACTTGCCTGGGCCACATGATCTGAGAGCTCTTCCATGTCTCTTTTCATGTAGTCCAGGGAGGTACGTCTCAAGTCATTCACTCCAACATGGACAATGACAGAGTCATATTTGTGCTTGTTGTGGAGTGATTTGAGTGCATGCATTATGTGGCGGATCCTGGCACCTGACAGGCAGCTGACTGTAATTTTCTCCTTGTTCAACCTGGTGAGAGGGACATCAGTGTGCCGGACTATAGAGTCACCTATGACTAAAGTGTTACGTACATTGTCTTGCCTTAGGGGCTGTTGCTGGGTGGCACACTGGTGTTGTGAACTATGTGACACTCTGGTTTTGACTGGTGTTTGTTTGCGTTTCAGCTTCAGAGGTCCTTGTTGCTTGGGCAGGTTACAGTTAAGGGCCTCTGCATATGTGGATTTAGTGTTGCTATATGTGGGTGTTGGTGGTGTGGGTTTAGAAGGGCTATGTGTTGCTTGAGGTGTAGTGTGGGTGTTAACCTTCTCCTCTTGACTGTCTAGCACAATCTTGGGTGGAGAGAGCTTTGCTTCCATTTTGGCTATGTAAGTGCATGTCTCACAGGTTGTAGTGTTGGGTGGTAGGAGGACAGGGTTGTCTGTGTACATGAGACAACTGCTGCATTGCCCCAGTATGCCCAGATTCACCAGGTGGACAGGAGAAATCACCGGAAGCTGACCCTTGGACATGCCTGGTTTGTTTATTTGTGCTTTCATAAAATTAGTATAGTCTAGTGCCTCTAGCTTCTCTGGCACAGCAGAAAACCTCCAGTTGTCCCTACGTACTCTGTCCTCTAATTCTATTATTTTTTGGTAAATCTCTTCTTGTGCAGTCTCATACTTAGCCAGCCTTTCCTTAATTCTGACCTCTGATTTTTGCAGTTTTATAATCTCATCTGAATATCTGTTTAAAGCTTCTTCCATTTTTTTTCCAGCCTTTTGTTATTGGAGTTGATATACTCCTTCAGTGTTTCATTCTGGGCAAATTTGATTTATTTTTTATACTAGGTTACTGGAAGTCATGTCTTGCACCAAAGCTGGAGCTTGCACTGCTTTTTGCTAAACAGCTGCAGGATTCTTCCCAGTATGTGTTTTCTCCTCGGTTTTTGTGATTGATTTTCTTTCGGGTTCTCTGAATTTATTTTTTGCTGGCATCCAGGCTGTGCAGTTACTAGCCAGTTACTGAAATTTACCCCAAAAGACAAGTTCACTGGTTCTCTATGTTTTTTGCACTGGTAGAGCTGAAATTAAGCTGTTAACTCTGTGTGTATTCATCTTGGAAGTAGTGAGCTGTGCGTGGTTATTGAGTACTCTTTAGGAAAGTCTTACTGAAATGAGTTACATCATCATCTACTGGCATGGTCTTTAGCATATTACAGTTGTAGAGCTTGATTGTGGAAGTCACTTGACTTAAAGTATTTTATATTTTGCACCTGGTTGCAGTTTTCCCTGTTGTGCATATGTTGGCATGGGTTCTGACAGCATACATTGGTAGATGGGTCACCAATACTGTCATGAAGGCATCCAGAGTCATTTATGTTATTTGATTTGTTAGTAAGTATCCAGTCTAAGATGGAGTCTCTGTGTGTTTATGTATCCTGGTTGTATCTTTTATTATTTATGAGTAAACAGATTCATTGATAGGGTGTGTGTGTGTCTTTATGGTCTCTGTTTATGTTAGGGTCACCCATTGTAATGGTTTCATGGGTAAATTAGTATATAGCCAGTGCAGAAGTTGTTGTGTTGTTGTTATTTTGTCCCAGTGAGATGTAAAGCCTGGTGATGTAGACGGCTTTTCTATTAAGGTTGACATGTGCTATGAGGTATTCTGCATTGTTAAACCTGGGTAAAGGGTATGGGTAAAGGTTAAGTTTTAGGAATTCTTTTGTATATAATTGCTACTCCTCTGCCTCGTTTGTTTGTTCTATCAGGCCTGAAAGTATTATAACCTGGAGGTAGTATTTCATTGCCTTATGTGATGTTTTAGCCAGGTTTCAGTGACCACTTCTGTATCACTGTTGTATAATGCTAGTCATGCTTGGAATTCTTCTGGTTTATAGCAGGTGTTTCTGCGATTAATATAAAGTAATATTATGTCAGATCTCTCTGCAGCTAGAGATGTTGAGCTGAGGTGGATATTGATGTGGTTTGTGATGTAGTAGTAGAGCCAGAGTTTGGATAAACATCTCTGCTGAGTTTTAGATGAGTGGTAGAGATAGAAATACTACTTAGATTTGGATTTGTTTATAAGGAGGTGGTGCATTGTTCTTTAGGTTAGGTTTTACATATTTGTAGCTAAAGAGGTTGTAGGCATTTGGCAGGTGTATTTGTGATGAAATGGAAAAGTAAGATGCTGTTATGAGTGGTGTATGGGGGTGTGGGTTGGTAGGTGATTTGCTTCTTTGGAGAAATGCAAGAGACTACCCTGATTACTGTCGTTTTCTTTTATTTTTTGTTTAACCCTTTTATGAATATTAGGTTTTAGTTTGTTTGCTCTTTTCCTTAACTTCCACAGTTTCCCGGATCCAGCAACGCTTTTAAATGGCATACTGAGGCCATTTGGCATAAGCTGGGACTGATTTGTGAATAACTTATGGAAATGATGCTCAGCCATGCTGAGCTCGAATAACTGCATCGCAATGCAGACGTGCATCCCCTGTTGTCGACATAAAGGCATTCTGCTTGCTGCAGCCAAGCTGTAATCCGCTCACGAACAGTTGTTAATACCATTCTGTCCTCAGCTGCACTCCAGCATGCTATATTTTCTGTACTGTGCATGCATTTCTAAGACAGTTTAAGGCCCAGCAAGAGTCGGTCTGCTCTCCTGACATTTCATGGTCCTTACCCTGCAAAAGTCCTACCACAGTTGATATTAATGGTGCCATGCAACTTTAAAATAAAGCACTCACTGAGATATTCCTGTGTAGTGCCTTGTGTCCCCCAAGGTAATGGGGCAGAATTGTATCCCATTGTATCTGAACAGTCTTGAACACATGCAGGTCAAACCTGTAATATTACAGTCAAGGAATGAACACCTATTTATGATAAAAAACAAAAACAACTCATTCCACTGCAAATAAAAAAAAAAAAAAGAAAAAGATTACTGCTCAAGAGCCTGAACTGATATTCCCATTCCTAGCAGGTTTACATTTCATAAAAAAAGAGTGGTCGTACAATAACACAGGGAAAAGAAAGGAATGGATCTCATCGGTACATTAGTCTGTCATCATACATGTTCTGATAATACACCATACTTTTCCCCAGTTGCCACTTCAGTCCAAGGTAGCTGCCTTATGAGGGTATGTGGGCTGGGCAGATGATGTCACACCACAGTGCATGTGGTTCACTCCCTAATGTACCTCACCTCATTCTTGCTGTCATCCAGACAGATTTGGTCTAAGTGAAGTGGTTCATTAAAGCCTAAGGTTATAGGTTCATAGGTTCATGGGTTCATACTAGGATATCTGTCCTAGGGCATTTATAAGCCTAGCCAGAGTGTGTGTGGCTTTCACCACCCCTTAGGATGAGAATACTATACCCATTAGTTTGCTGTGCCTCTGTCCAGCAGTGACACAGAGATGATTCCCGGGGTAAACCTACGCTCTCCCATCCACTCGTCAAGATTTCTCTTGAACAGAGTCAGTGAGGGGCTCTGCCTCACATGGACTGGGATTCTGTTCCATAGTGTAGGGAGTCTCTGGGTGATGAATCTGTCCCTCCAGCACGTCCTATTTATATCCGTGTTGAGGTTTAAGTCTCTTGCTCTCGTGGCTCTGGTGGATTTGGATTTTTTGAGGTGGAGCATGTCCATTAATTCGGCTGGACATGGCCTTGTATGTTAGGCACAGATCACCTCTGAGCAGACGGTATGCGACTGAATAGAGCTGGAGTTTCTTCAGTCGGGCATCGTATGACATATGTTTGAGCCCCTTTATCCTTTTGGTGAGGAACTTTTGGGGTCTTTCCAACTGCTGCAGGTGTCAGGTAAGGTACATTCCGAATGGGGCGTTGTACTCAATCATTGGTCTGATAAGTGAAGAGTACAGGGGTACAATGACCTCTCCTGATCTGGATGTGAATCCCTTCATGATCAGGTGGGCAATGTAGAAGGTCTTCCTAACCATTTTGTCAGTGTAAGTGTCAAAAGAGAGGTTACTGTCAACTTGGGTCCCCAGGTCCCTGATAACTTCTTCCGTGTTTAATGGATTATCACCTATGTGGTAATTAGGGGTTACCTTGTTTTTCCCAAAGGGTATGACTATACATTTTTTGGCATTTAGCTTAAGGCCATGGCTCTGGCACCAGTTATCCATTTCTATGAGACTTCTCTGGAGGATGTCTGTGTCTGATGGAGTGTCAATTATGGTGCCCAGTTTGCAGTCATCTGCAAATTTTGTCAGCCACAATCCCCCTATGTTTGCCTGCACTTCAGAAAAATAAAAGCCGAACAAGAGGGGGCCCAGGACTGAGCCCTGTGGGACACCGCTCGTGACCGGCTTAGAGTCTGACATGGCACCAGCAACTCTAACCCTGTGTGTTCTGTCCTTGAGCCAGTTTGCAACCCATCTTGTGACATATGGGTTTACATCTAAGCTGGTGAGCTTTTCTATGATGCCCGAGTGGGGTATTGTGTCAACGCTTTTGCTAGGTCAAGGTAGGCTGTGTGAACTGCCTTACCCTCATCAATGGCCTTAGTGACTGTTTCGAAAAAGTCGACCAAGTTCAAGAGGCAGGATCTGCCCTTGACAAAGCCAAATTGGGTAGGATCCAGTGTCTGTAGGTCCCCAATGTCTTTATTTATGAGTTCCATTATGATCCTCTCCATAGCTTTGCAGACAAGGCTCGTCAAGCTTATGGGGCGGTAATTTCCAGGGTCCGTAGAAGCACCACCTTTGTGGAGTGGGACCACAGTTGCCGTACGCCAATCTTTGGGTATGTATCCTGTAGTAAGGCTAAGATTAAACAGCAGCCTTATGTGTGGGTTTAGTTCCTCATTGAGTTCGTGTAGCACACAGCCGGGGACACCGTCCGGTCCCATTGATGCTGTGTTTTTTTTGCTTTAGAGAGAGCAGCTCTCACCTGGGCATCTGAGATGTTTGGGAGGCTAGACTCTGGTGGTATAGATATTTCTCCTTTTGAGGGGGCAGAAATTTGCGCTGAACCTTTCTGCCAGTATGTTGGAAATGTCTGTTGGTTCAGTGCTTTTTATCATTTTGGACTAATTCTGAGCATATCTGGGAGTTTCCACCCAGGTTTCTAACATAGCTAAAGAAGGCCTTATGATTGTCTTTTGTGTCATTAGCGATTTTTCTCTCAAAGTTGGCCTTGGATGATTTTATGAGTGATCGTAGTTTTTGCTAGTATTGATCAGAGATGCCTTCCCTTTTAGGGATTTTGCTCTGTCATGTAGTAGCTTTCTCCTCTTGTTGTAGAGTTTGTTTATGGCTGGGGTCCACCAGACCGGGCGCCTGCCTTTGGTGGAAAGGGTCTTGATTTTATTAGGGATTGCTTGATCCATACATTCCTGGAGGTGCTCGGAGAAGGCATTTGTAAGGGTTTCAGCAGCGTGGGTTGTGGTTTCCACTGGCTCGGGGGCCTTGAAGGATACCACTCCAGTCTTAAGAAGTGTGAAGTTTGCTTTTGAGAAGTTCTTCACTGTGGTCTTTTGCTGGGGTGGGGCGGGATGTGGATCTCCAATGAGATTAATTTATGGTCTGATCTCACCAATGAGGGATATACTTCCGGTGTGGAGCATTTTGTCCCCATGTTTGTGATGATCAGGTCTTGTATATTTTCTCCTCTTGTGGGAATGGTGACTAGTTGTTCCATAGCATTTGAGTTTATGAACTCCAGGAACCTTTGGGCTAGGGTGTTGGGGCTTGAGTAATGTTCCCAGTCTATGTTTGGGTAGTTGAAGTCACCCAATATGATGGTGTTTGGAGAGACATTCATACTCTCCAGTGTCTTCAGGAAGGCTGTGCCCCAAGACTGCTGGCCAACGAGACCAAAATCCTCTTCTTCCATCTGCAGTTGTTACCTGCAGAAATTGGATGTGAGTGCAGCGGATGTTACAGGGAAGAAAACCAATGTTAGGCAGAACCTATGAGATCATCTCTTTAGTGATATGCTTCCTCTGCTTAGGTAAGCAGCGTTTCAACAGGTACAGTGGCCTGCAAAGATGGAGGAGGGACCCGTCGCCAGATGAGTTTCGAAGTACAGGACAGAGGGCCTGGGTTCGATAGTAAGTACTGTATTTTATTTCTTATAGGAAATAGTTTGATACACTAAAGGTATAAAATGTAACTTATGTTTAAATATGTGTGCATCTCTCACTGTCTGTAAATGCTTTAAAAATGCACACACATATATATATATATATATATATATATATATATATATATATATATATGGTTCCACTTCATAACGTTAAAAGCTCTACCATCTAATTGCAAAACAACAAGATGAAATGATCAAAAATTCAAAACATCTAAAACTCATAATATCAAATCTCACAACATTGAAACTTGTATCTTTCAGCTTTTCCCGGTTAGGGGTCGCCACAGCGGAACTCCGGTCCGCTAATGATTGGCAGTAGATTTTTACGTGCCGAGTTGCCAGCCCTGACACACAACCTTCAACAAAGGTACGCCCATTCACGCATGTCTCCACACAGAAGACGCTCTAGCTGAGAATCGAACAGGATGTCTTACTGTGAGGTGACAATGCTGCCGCAGCACCAAACATTGAAACTACAAAACAAATACAAATAACATCCCACACACTTTTTAATACATTTCTGCAGGGGGGAAATCCCCCTTGCAACCCCCACCCCCCACCCTCATAAATTAAATATAACAACTCCGAAATCACACTACAGTGTGGGAAAAAGTTAATTTTCTAACCCCATTGTATCGCGATCAATATAAGGAATGTACACATAATGTCTAAATCACTACCTGTATGGCCTAAACACACGTACAGAGTGGCATAATAAATTCTATATAGAGATTAACAGAATAAACTATAACATTTACATATTTCACGATACACTACTCAATTTTATACATTTTCGATGTTGTGAGATTCAATGTTATGAGTTTTAGATGTTTTGAATTTTCGATTTGGTCTCACTATTTTGCAATTAGATGCTATGAGCTTTCGACATTATATAGTGAAACTATATATATATATATATATATATATATATATATATATATATATATGGGTCCCCTTTATAATCTCGAAATACTGAAAGCTCGGACTTCAGTATCTCGAAACTATAACGTCGAACAGCCCACAATCCCGAAACACACAAACACGAAAATCTAAAATCCCGAACATTAACAAACTATAAACCACATAACACGCACATAATTCAACCCATAACACACAAACTGCACAATCCTACACTACATCTACATAGGGGGCAAGCCCCCCCTGCATCCCCCATGTGGGGGGCTGCGCCCACCCACACCACCCTATTTATATATACCAACTCCAAGATCGTAATAACAGTCAAGAAATGCATTACTCATACGCAGACATTCCACACTCCCTTGCACATACACACACACACACACACACACACACACACACACACATAAACAAACACAACCTCCCTACCCTAACCCACACGCACAACTTACAGTAACACTCACATACACTCACTTACCTTTACTTCTGTAAAACATCCCGGCCAAACACTTCCCATCCCGTTGCTGAACTACATAAGCACAGATTGCAGATATTCAAATTCGCACTTATGCACTTTCAAGTTTCTGCATTTTCGCCTTTAAAGTCTCAAGATACTGAAATTCGAGCTTTCAGTATTTCGGGATTGTAAAGCAGAACCATATATATATATTTATATACATACACACATATATATATATATATATATATATATATATATATATATATATATATATATATATATATATATATATATGTATATATATATATATATATATATATATTTTTTTTTTTTTAACATTTATTGACTGGGAAAGTCCGACTAGGTTCCACAGATCTTGTTTTCAGCAGAGGCCCAGGGAGAAATGCTCCAGAAGCATGTCTTTAGAATACTATATGTATATGCATGTATATACATGTATATATATGTATATGTATGTATATACACATACATATATATATATATATATATATATATATACACACACACGCATATATATAAATCAAGTGTGTCTGTGTGTGTGTGTGTGTGTGTGTGTGTGTGTGTGTGTGTGTGTCCATACATAGATATCTATCAGTATTCTGTTGTCAGGCTGTACTTAAGGCCCTATAAATGTAATGCTTCTTAAATGTTGCACAGAAGGTGTTACTGGTGCTCTGTCAAAGTCATTATTGAATTAGATTGAAATATACACTTGTAGTATTTATGAGCCATTGTAGTTCACTCACAGCATCTGTAATTTTGTTAATTTCTGTATGTTAATAACTTTCTAAAGTTTCCTCCTTAGTTGTTGCTACATTTGAAGTTGTATTATAATTACTACCATTTTTTGCAGCACTGTAAACTGATTAGAGTTCTGCTTGTTCATGTTTCCAGAACTTTTGTAACCTATTAGAAATGGATGCACACACCAAGGCACCATGACTAGCCTGGTGGAAGGGTGAGGCATGTGCAGAAATAAACTGTGCGCCCTATAATTTTACGATTGTGTTAGTAGAAACACAATGGTTTAGGCCATGATTAGTGGCATGCAAAAATAATAGTGTAACAAATAAATGACAGTGGTATAGTCACCTACTCAGAGGTAAATATTAATGTGAATAATTGTTTGCACTTTAGACTAGTCAGCCTGAAAATATTTTCAGGTTAGCAGCAGATGCAGGACTGTGGGCTATTTACTGAGGTTATCATTGTAACAATGGTTTTAAGAAGGAATTCAAAGTAGGAATTGGAAAAACCCATACTCTCCACAGACACACAGTGTCGGAATGTATCCGCTCGGGTATCAACTTCAAGCAGAGGGAGACAATAATCTCCACAAATTAAACATAAAAGTCTCCTAACCTTTTCACGTTAACAGTCAATCTGATGTTGTCTCTTCCATCTGTCCTGAGCCAATGAGTTATCAGATCGGTGACAGATATGACTTCGGTCATGCTAAAGCTTTAGATCTAGTGGTCAGTCTCCTCTCCTTACCCACAATCCCCTTGTGATGAGGAAGTTAACTCAGGTCTTGTTTGCTGCAACAAGCTACAGACATGATCTTTGGTGCTATGGTGCTAGTTTAGAGATAAGTGGTATTTTGGATATTACCTTTAATTATCCACCCATTTTTACAATCATTGATCTAAATACACTTTCCTACACTTAAATTTGTCTTTAGTGTGTGTATATACATATGTGCGTCTGTGTGTGTGTGTATACATATATATATATATGTATATATATATATATATATATATATATATATATATATATACACACACACACACACACACACACACATATATATATATATATATATATATATATATATATATATAAAACGTGCATACATATAGTTTTAACTCTGTTCCCTTTTTTTCCTACTATACTCTCGTTCCTCTTAATAAAAAAAAAAATCTTTGCCTGCTGCCTTCTCCCTATTTTAGCATGCCTGATAAGTTGGCTGGTTTTAATAATTATGTGGTGTGCAACCACAAACTTCCAAACTCCAATGCACACACCAAGTTTCCTCGGTGCTTCTCACTTGGATTCACCATACAGTAGTTGTGAAGCATTCAGTTATAGGATTTCTGTTGTATGCTACAAGAAGCAAATACTAAAGGGCTTCTCCCTGATTTTGCTGGATAAGGTACACCCTTCTGCTTCCTTGGCCACTTTGGTTACTTCTCCTTACACCAAGAAACTAGCACAGTGTGCTACAACTGATATATCTAAAGAAAAGGACAAAGGAAGAAAAAAGGATAAGTCTAAAACTGCAACAAAAGAGATCACCAGAACACGTATCTTCCTCAGCTCCAGCACATAAACATTTGAAAACTTCAGAGCTATCTTCATCTGCGAAGCCAATTCTGATCGGATCTGACACTCTGTTATCTTTAAAACCAAGATTCTCTCCGGAACCAGTGTCACCCAGACTGACATCTCCAGTTTTACAAGAGAGATCTTTTCACCACTATGGGTCTCTACATCTTCATCCATGAGTTCAGCCTTGTCTTCTAGGAGTCTCTACAAAGCAGATGTGGATATGATGATGGAATATCTCTGGACCAAATCCAGCTGGGGGCCCTCCCAACTCTGGCCAATGCCAGGTCCGTTGTACAGGTAGCTTCCCCTTATCCTGTGATTGCTCCTTTTCTGATCCACCCTTCAGGATCTGAGCTCCTGGATGCAAGTTCTGTCTGAAGTAGGTCTAGTTTAGAGTTGAGAAACTGGTTGTCCTTGACTCCATAGATTTCTTCGATTCATTTAGCTCCGACTTTTTTGAAGTAGACAACATAGCTGAGCCAGACTGTTGGCACTGATTTCGAGATGGTGGATTTGAACCCCAGATCTTAGGATTGTTTCCTCCCCTTCTGTGCTTTAGTATTAAAATAGTTCAGCTCTGATGTCAGCCTTGGATCTGAGTCTAATGGTTCATAGGGGGTGAGCCTCCATTAGGAACTTTGGCTCCTACAACTAGGCTCCCCTGATTCGTCTACAGTTTGACTTTCAAAAGAGTACTCTCCCTACAAACAGAGAAAACTTTCTTTTTGAGCTTGGAGCCATCCAAACCCCACAGAATTTCCCTGAGTCCAGATCCTACTCATCTTTGCTCCATTGGGACAGGCAGTAACCAGAAACCTCAAACCAACTGTGATTGAAGAGGCCTGTTCAGCTTCTGTGTCCTCCCTGAAACACCAGAGAAGTAAATAAGAAGCAAGTGCAAAAGGAGGCACCTCAAACTCTTTGACAACAGATACAAACTCTGATGAAGGAAAAGGCTCCCGCAGATCCCCCTTGAGGATGCTACATTTGAAGAAGTCTTTGAACTGCTTAAACAAAAAGGGGGTAGTCCTCCCAAGCACTCTCTCTAGGAGGGTAGTTTTTTTTTTTTTATTGAGACTTTTGGTACTGGCCTATCTATATCTTGGATGGTTCATCCCACTGATGAGATGTCGTCCTTATCCTGAGTGGGTGTTGAAGAACTGGGACACCACTGAACCTGTTCCAAAGAAACCTGACAAGTTCATTCCCCAAAATGCCATAGTGGAATCCATTAAAGACCTGTCCCATTCTCATTTTGGAGATATTAAATATGACAATGAAGAAATGGGTACAACAAAATGACTCGCTCAAACAGCAGAAAGTAAGCATTCATTTCTTAAACTGTTGCAAGAAAATGTAACTACAGATATCTGCATCTCAGGACATGATGAGAAAAATGACCTTTTTTGCAGGCATTAGTTACAGTACACTTGAGTATGTAATTTGTCAATTATCTGCATTATGTTACAAACATTTTCCCAACAGTTATAAATGAAAACTGAAGCTTTGTAAGAAGCACAGTCACAGCAAAGAAATGTTTTAATTCAATAAAATACCAACAAATTAAGCGCTTTCATCCAGCTAATTCAGAGACTTCATCAGAATCAATTTGGTAATTTCAAAAACATTAAACATCCCTCCTACTAATCACCTGACTTAGAAACGCCAAAAAAAAACAAACAAACAAAAAAAAAAACAATTATTAATTAAAAAAACAAGTCTGTGTAAACATTCAAACCTAATAATGTTATACCTCATGCTTCAAGGTTTGGAAATGTTCCATGAGTTTTTATCAGAATGTGGTGTTTTTAGTAACAATGAAATCAATGTTTGGATACATTATTATTAGAGTTACTATACAGACCCCGACTAACCCCTTTTCAATTACTACGTATCACTGAAAACCTTGGCTACATGTAGAAACTTTCACTATCATAACTCTGATACATCAACTGTTTTAGAAGATTGAATGGATACATTATTAGAGTTACTGTACAAACCCCGACTAACCTCTTCTCAATTACTACATATCACTGAAAACCTTGGCTACATGTAGAAACTTTCACTGTCATAACTCTGATACATCAACTGTTTTAGAAGATTGATTACATGTCTCTTATCTATTGGAATGTTCTACTGAACGATATGATAACTTGCACAACTATGTACTACTAAAAATGAATGTGTACTCGCATAATAGTTAATAATTGTAAAGTTTTACTGTATGTAGTTTAACCTCAAAATGCACGCACTCGAGGTACTCCTCAGTATGGAGAACATTGACATTTGTGCAGTAACAGAAACCTGGTTTAAGGCTCCTGACAGCAACCTCAGCACTACCAGGCTATAACTCATACCATATCTTTTGGCCACAGAACCAGGACCAAAACACAAAAGGGGGGGATGTATCCATATTCATAAAGGATACCCACACCTCCAGGTTAGTGGCGCAGCACAATGCATCAGAGATTATCCATGTGCAACTAAAAATGGGCAAAACTGCAATCCAAATTGTAGCTTGCCACAGATCACTCACCATGACCCAGGACCTCCATTACGCATTTCTGGAAGCACTGGGAAATATGAAGGTCTTACCAAACATCCTAATACTGGGTGATTTCAATTACCCAAACATAAACTAGGAGAACTACTCAAGTACTAACTCCCTTGCCCAACGCTTCCTAGAATTTATAAACTCGAACGCCCTGGATCAACTGGTTAACACCCCCACCAGAGGGAACAACATACTGGACCTGGTCATCATCAACATGGGCAACCGGTGTTCCACGCCGGAGGTCAAACCCTTGCTGGTTAGATCAGACCATAGACTAATCACTCTGGATATCCACATTCCGCCCCCATCCCCAATCAAGGAAACCACCATGAAAAACTTTTCAAAAGCAAACTTCACATTACTTAAGACTGAGGTGGAAAGGTTCACAGCCACCATGCTAAAGGACAATGCTGTCCAAGCTGCTGAAACCTTTACAAAGGCACTCTATGTGCATCTGCAGGAATGCATGGATCGTGCTATCCCAAGTAAAACCAAGACTCACTTCTCCAGGAAAAGGAAACCAGTCTGGTGGATCCCTGCCATAAACAAGCTATACAATAGAAGGAGGAAACTAGTAGAGAAGAGTAAAATCCCAAGAAGGAAAGACATCCCTGATCAGTATCAGCAAGAAACTATGATCCCTCATAAAATCATCCAAGGCTAGCTTCGAAAGAAAAATTGCCAAGGACTCCAAAGATCACCACAAAGCGTTCTTTAGCTATGTCAAGAACCTAAGTGGAAACTCTCAGATCTGCTCTGAGTTAGTGCAGAATGGCACAAAATACACTGAACCGACTGATATTGCCAACATTCTGGCAGAAAGGTTTAGTGCAAACTTCACCCCCTAAACAGTCCATAACCATACCAGAAGAATGTAGGGCTGCATCAATCACTGACACACAGGTTAAAACAACCCTATCCAAAGCCAAAAACACAGCTTCAATGGGACTGGACCGTGCCCCAGGCTGTGTCTTACAAGAGCTCCAAAATGAATTAACCCTCCACCTTAACACACTGTTCAAACTCAGCCTCTCCACAGGCTACATACCTACAGAGTGGCGCACAGCAACAGTTATCCCGCTTCACAAAGGTGGAGCCACAATGGACCCCAGGAACTATTGCCCTATAAACCTGACTAGCCTGGTCTGTAAGGCTATGGAGCGCATCATTATGGAACTCATTAAAAGAGACATTGGGAACCTCCAAACCTTGGACCCTACCCAGCAGTTTGGCTTTGTTAAGGGTAGATCATGCCTCCTAAACCTGGTGGACTTCTTTGAGACAGTTACCAAAGCATTAGATGAGGGAAAGGAGGTCCACACAGCCTACCTAGACCTTGCAAAGGCTTTCAACACCATTCCCCATTCTGGTATTACAGACAAGCTCACCAGCTTGAACATAAACCCCTACATCATGAGATGGGTTGCCAACTCTCTCATGGGTAGAACCCACATGGTGAGAGTTGCAGGCTCTAGGTCTGAATCTAAACCGGTTAGAAGTGGCGTCCCCCAGAGCTCAGTCCTAGGACCTCTCCTGTTCGGTATATACTTCTCAGAGGTACAGGCAAGCACAGGAGGACTATGGCTAACCAAGTTCGCAGACAACTGCAAACTAGGGGCCATAACTGATTCACTGGCTGATACAGACAACCTCCAGAAGGGTCTCACTGAGACAGATACCTGGTGTCAAAATCATGGCCTCAAGCTAAATGCCAAAAAGTGCATAGTTATCCCCTTTGGAAAAAACAAAGTACCTGTAAACTACCACATAGGTAGCAGTCCCCTAAATACAGAAAATATAATAAGGGATCTGGGGACTCAAGTAGATAGTAAGCTCTCCTTTGATAATCATATTGCCAAGGTGGTTAGAAAACCCTTCTATGTCGCCCACCTAATCACAAAAGGGTTCGCATCTAAAACAAAAGAGGTTATTGTGCCTCTCTACTAATCACTCATTAGACCCATCATAGAATACAACACCCCATTTGGGATGTACCTTACAAGACACCTGCAACAGCTGGAAAGACCACAAAAGTACCTGACCAAGAGGATTACTGGCTCAAACAGATGACCTATGCAGCCCAAAGCAAAATACTCCAGCTGTACTCGATTGCATACCGCTTACTCAGAGGTGATTGCCTCCCCAACAAAGATGCC
>NC_056729.1:1866512795-1866527795 GCF_019279795.1 Protopterus annectens
CCATCATATTGGGTGACTTCAACTACCCAAACATAGACTGGGAACATTACTCAAGCCCCAACACCCTAGCCCAAAGGTTCCTGGAGTTCATAAACTCAAATGCTATGGAACAACTAGTCACCATTCCCACAAGTGGAGAAAATATACTAGACCTGATCATCACAAACATGGGGACAAATGCTCCACACCCGAAGTATATCCCTCATTGGTGAGATCAGACCATAAATTAATCTCACTGGAGATCCACATCCCGCCCCCACCCCTAGCAAAAAAGACCACAGTGAAGAACTTCTCAAAAGCAAACTTCACACTTCTTAAGACTGGAGTGGTATCCTTCAAGGCCCCCGAGCCAGTGGAAACCACAACCCACGCTGCTGAAACCCTTACAAATGCCTTCTACGAGCACCTCCAGGAATGTATGGATCAAGCAATCCCTAATAAAATCAAGACCCTTTCCACCAAAGGCAGGCGCCCAGTCTGGTGGACCCCAGCCATAAACAAACTTTACAACAAGAGGAGAAAGCTACTACATGACAGAGCAAAATCCCTAAAAGGGAAGGCATTTCTGATCACTACTAGCAAAAAACTACGATCACTCATAAAATCATCCAAGGCCAACTTTGAGAGAAAAATCACTAATGACACAAAAGACAATCATAAGGCCTTCTTTAGCTATGTTAGAAACCTGGGTGGAAACTCCCAGATATGCTCAGAATTAGTCCAAAATGATACAAAAATCACTGAACCCACAGACATTGCCAACATACTGGCAGACAGGTTCAGTGCAAATTCCCCCCCCCCCCAAAAGGAGAAATATCTATCCCACCAGAGTCTAGCCTCCCAAACATCTCAGATGCCCAGGTGAGAGCTGCTCTCTAAAGCAAAAAACACAGCATCAATGGGACGGACGGTGTCCCCGGCTGTGTGCTACATAACTCAATGAGGAACTAAACCCACACATAAGGCTGCTGTTTAATCTTAGCCTTACTACAGGATACGTGCAAAGAATGGCGTGACGGCAACTGTGGTCCCACTCCACAAAGGCGGTGCTTCTGGACCCTGGAAATTACTGCCCCATAAGCTTGACGAGCCTTGTCTGCAAAGCTATGGAGAGGATCATAATGGAACTCATAAATAAAGACATTGAGGACCTACAGACACTGGATCCTACCCAATTTGGCTTTGTCAAGGGCAGATCCTGCCTCTTGAACTTGGTCGACTTTTTCGAAACAGTCACTAAGGCAATTGATGAGGGTAAGGCAGTTTACACAGCCTACCTTGACCTAGCAAAAGCGTTCGACACAATACCCCACTTGGGCATCATAGAAAAGCTCACCGGCTTAGATGTAAACCCATATGTCACAAGATGGGTTGCAAACTGGCTCAAGGACAGAACCCACAGGGTTAGAGTTGCTGGTGCCATGTCAGACTCTAAGCCGGGTCACGAGCGTGTGTCCCACAGGGCTCAGTCCTGGGCCCCTTCTTGTTCGGCATTTATTTTTCTGAAGTGCAGGCAAACATAGGGGGATTGTGGCTGACAAAATTTGCAGATGACTGCAAACTGGGCACCATAATTGACACTCCATCAGACACAGACATCCTCCAGAGAGGTCTCATAGAAATGGATAACTGGTGCCAGAGTCATGGCATTAAGCTAAATGCCAAAAAATGTATACTCATACCCTTTGGGAAAAACAAGGTAACCCTAATTACCACATAGGTGGTAATCCATTAAACACGGAAGACGCTTATCAGGGACCTGGGGACCCAAGTTGACAGTAACCTCTCTTTGACACCCACATTGCCAAAGTGGTTAGGAAGACCTTCTACATTGCCCACCTGATCATGAAGGGATTCACATCCAGATCAGGAGAGGTCATTGTACCCCTGTACTCTTCACTTATCAGACCAATGATTGAGTACAACGCCCCATTCAGAATGTACCTTACCCGACACCTGCAGCAGTTGGAAAGACCCCAAAAGTTCCTCACCAAAAGGATAAAGGGGCTCAAACATATGTCATACGCTGCCCGACTGAAGAAACTCCAGCTCTATTCAGTCGCATATCATCTGCTCAGAGGTGATCTGTGCCTGACATACAAGGCCATGTCCAACCCGGAATTAATGGACATGCTCCACCTCAAAAAATCCAAATCCACCAGAGCCACGAGAGCAAGAGACTTAAACCTCAACACGGATATAAATAGGACGTGCTGGAGGGACAGATTCATCACCCAGAGACTCCCTACACTATGGAACAGAATCCCAGTCCATGTGAGGCAGAGCCCCTCACTGACTGTTCAAGAGAAATCTTGACGGTTTGATGGGAGATCATAGGTTTACCCCGGGAATCATCTCTGTGTCACTGCTGGACAGAGGCACAGCAAACTAATGGGTATAGTATTCTCATCCTAAGGGGTGGTAAAAGCCACACACACTGTGGCTAGGCTTATAAATGCCCTAGGGCAGATAGCCTAGTATGAACCTATGAACCTATGAATGACTCCTAACCATGCAGATTGAATGTTATTTAATCAAAAGGTGCTTCAATACAGTATGACTTTATGGGTGCCCACACTTATGTAACCAGCTTACTGTATGTTTTGTAATTTTTTTTTTCCCCTAGGAGATCTGGTGGTTTTGCAGTTGAATTGTTCAGGTTATAGGTCACATTACAGGTTGGTACAGTTCTGAAATTTATTATGGTCTCATTTGTTTATGTCACAAAACCTGTCATTTTTACAGGGGCTTGTGCACAGACGCACAATTTCTGAAATTTTGCAGTTACCAACATTAGAAGGTTGACAGACTAACACACAGACACAGACACAAGTGCCCCTTGCTTGCATGCACACACACACACACACACACACACACACACACACACACACACACACACACACACACACGCATGCCCTCCCCTTATTGTGATAGCAGTAAGTTTTTTTTTAGTTGTACTGTTAGGCCTCCAGGAAAAAAATGCTAACAGTCCCACTATGAGAACAGATTTAGCATTACAGCTTCTCTCCCCTTGAAAATGACATTGAATGCGGGTTTCAAAGCTGTGGTGATAAAAGAAAATGGATCTGGATACACCTTATCTTGTGGCTGATTTCAAATAGGCAACTTGCACACATACGTTTGTTCTTTGATTCACATTCCTTGTATGCACAACCACAAAAAAATATACATTTTTCCCAACGACCCCTTCATTACTTTGTCTGTGTCAGCACAAACAATAAAAATAAACATTTTCTGCAACGACCCCTGAAGTCTGGTTTGTCCATGTATGCACAAGCACCAAACATGACACATTTCCCCTAACAACCTTCTCAGCAGTCTGTCCATGTGTGTACAAGCACCAGCAAATGACATCAAAATGAATCATTTCCCCCAAAGGGTTCCCTAACTTGCTTTTACACGTATGCACAATCACCAAAATAAAATTTCCCCAGTGGCTTCTTTAGTACTGTTTGCATGCATAGTAAGCACCAAATGACATCACAAGGAATCATTTCTCCCAAGAAGTCCTTCTGTACTTTTGGCATGTATGCACAAGCACCAAAATTATACATATTTCCCTTCAAACCCTTCATTACTTAGTCTATGCAAGCGCAAGCAATATAATTAAACATTTCCTGCAATGAGCCCTTCAGTAAGGTCGGTCCATGTATGCACAAGCAATATAATTAAACATTTCCTGCAATGAGCCCTTCAGTAAGGTCGGTCCATGTATGCACAAGCAATATAATTAAACATTTCCTGCAATGAGCCCTTCAGTAAGGTTGGTCCATGTATGCACAAGCAATATAATTAAACATTTCCTGCAATGAGCCCTTCAGTAAGGTCGGTCCATGTATGCACAAGCAATAGAATTAAACATTTCCTGCAATGAGCCCTTCAGTAAGGTCGGTCCATGTATGCACAAGCAATATAATTAAACATTTCCTGCAATGAGCCCTTCAGTAAGGTTGGTCCATGTATGCACAAACAATATAATTAAACATTTCCTGCAATGAGCCCTTCAGTAAGGTCGGTCCATGTATGTACAAGCAATAGAATTAAACATTTCCTGCAATGAGCCCTTCAGTAAGGTCGGTCCATGTATGCACAAGCAATATAATTAAACATTTTCTGCAATGAGCCCTTCAGTAAGGTCGGTCCATGTATGCACACGCACCACAATGAAATATTTTCTCCAACGACCCCTTCAGTCCTGTTTATCGATGTATGCACAGGCACCAAACAGTGAAACATTTCCCCTAACAACCCGCTTTGTAGTCTGTCCCTGTATTCACTAGCACTACTAAATCACATCAGAAGGAATAATTTCCCCAAGGTTTCATTAATTACTTTGTCCATGTATGCACAAGCCCAAAAATGAAATATTTGTCCCCAATATAACTTGTCTATGTAAGCACAAGCGGTAAAAATAAACATTGTCTCCAATGACCCCTTCAGTCAGGTTTGTCCAAGTACGCACAAGCACAAGAAATGAAAAATTTCCCCTAACAACCCTCTCAGTAGTCTTGTCATTGTATGCACAAGCACTACCAAATGACATCAAAATGAATCATTTTCCTCAATGTTCCCTTATTTATTTTCAGTGTATGGACAATCACAAAAATAAAGCATTTTCCCCAACAACGACTTCATTACAGTGTTTAAATCTGTCGTAAGCACCAAATGACATCAAAATGAATCATTTCCCCCAAGGATCCCTTGTGTACTTGGTCCATGTAGGCACGAGCACCAAAATTAAAGAATTTTCCCAATGGCCCCTTCATTGTTTTGTCCATGTAAGCACAAGCAATAAAAAAGACATTTTCTCCGCTGACCCCTTCATGTCAGGGTTTGTCACATATGCACAAGCAGCAAAAATCTAACATTTCCCCTAACAACTCTCTCAGTAGTCTGTCCATGAATGCACAAGCACCACCAATGACATCCAAATGCATCATTTCCATAAGTGGTTCCCTTAATTACTTTGTCGATGTAACGCCGAATGTGTGATAAGAGAACTTGGGACCCAGGTAGAAAGTAGTCTCTCCTTTGATAATCACATCACCACAGTAGTCAGGAAATCCTTCTATGTGGCACACCTCATCACAAAAGGGTTCTCATCCTGGAAAAGAGAGGTCATTGTTCCCCTCTACTCGGCACTCATTAGACCCATTATAGAGTACAACGCCCCTTTTGGAATGTACCTCACAAGACATCTGCAGCAGCTGGAAAGGCCACAGAAGTACCTCACAAAGAGGATTACTGGCCTCAAACAGATGCCCTACACTGACCATCTCAAAAAATTCCAGCTTTACTCTATAGCATATCGCCTACTCCGAGGTGATCTCTGCCTAACATATAAAGCTATGTCAAACCCAGAGCTGTTAGACATGCTACACCTAAAGAAATCCCATTCCCTTCAAGCTACATGCTCTAGGGACCTAAACCTTGTCACCACAATAAACAGGACATGCTGGAGGGATAGATTCCTATCCCAGAGACTTCCCATACTCTGGAACAAGCTACCCATCTATATCAAGCAAAGTTCTTCACTAGCACTCTTCAAGAAAAATCTTGATGAGTGGATGGGAAATAGGAAATACACCCCTGGGATCACTTCTGTGGCTCTGCTCGAAAGGGGCACAGTAAATTTACTTTCTTCAGTGGCGTAAGCCAGGGAACCTTGTTGGCTAGGCTTACTTAGGCCCTTGGGCAGATAGCCTAGTACCTACCGATGAACCTGTGTATGCACAAGCACAAAAATGAAACATTTTCCCATAGCAACGTCTTCAGTGCTTTGTTTGCATGCATAGTAAGTAAAAGTGACATCAATATGAATCATTTACCTCAAGGATCCCCTGTACAGTTTGTCCATGTTTGCACAAACACAACAAGGAAACATTTTCCCCAGCAACTTCTTCAGTTATCTATTTGTAGGATTAGTAGGCACAAAATTATATCTGTGTGAATAATTTCCCCCAAGGAGCCCTTGGCGACTCAGTCCATGTATGCACAAGCACCAAAATTAAACAATTTTCCAAACAACCTCTTTATTACTTTGTCTATGAAAGCACAAACATTAAAAAGACATTTTGTCCAATGACTCCTCCTTGGTAGGTTTTGTCACGTATGCACAAGTACCAGAATGTAACTTTTCCCCTAACAACCCTCTGAGTAGTCTGTCCATGAATGAGCAAGCAGTACCAAATGACATCTAAATGCATGATTTCCCCAGATGCTTCCCTTAATTACTTTGTCCATGTATGCAGAAGCAGTACCAAATGGCACCAAATGCATCATTTCCCCAGATGCTTCCCTTAACTACTTTGTCCATGTATGCACAAGCAGTACCAAATGACATCCAAATGCATCATTTCCCCAGATGCTTCCCTTAATTACTTTGTCCATGAATGCACACGCAGTACCAGATGACATCCAAATGCATCATTTCCCCAGATGCTTCCCTTAATTACTTTGTCCATGAATGCACAAGCAGTACCAAATGACACCAAATGCATCATTTCCCCAGATGCTTCCCTTAATTACTTTATTCATGTATGCACAAGCAGTACCAAATGACATCCAAATGCATCATTTCCCCAAATGCTCCCTTAATTACTTTGTCCATGTATGCACACGCAGTACTAAATTACATCCAAATGCATCATTTCCCCAGGTACTTCCCTTAATTACTTTTCCCATGTATGCACAAGCAGTACCAAATGACATCCAAACACATCATTTCCCCAGATGCTTCCCTTAATTACTTTGTCCATGTATGCACAAGCAGTACCAAATGACATCCAAATGCATCATTTCCCCAAATGTTTCCCTTAATTACTTTGTCCATATATGCACACGCAGTACTAAATTACATCCAAATGCATCATTTCCCCAGATGCTTCCCTTAATTACTTTGTCCATAAATGCACAAGCACTACCAAATGACATAGGTTCATAGGTTCTTACAAGGCTATCTGCCCTAGAGCATTTATAAGCCTAGCCAGAGTGTGTTTGGCTTTCGCCACCCATTTTAAATTAATTGTGCTATGCCCTTTTTCGAGGTTAGTATAATGTGCCTCTGTCTAACAGTGACACAGAAGTGATACCTGGGGTAAACCTACGATCTCCCATCCACTCATCAAGATTCCTCTTGAAGAGAGTCAATGAAGGACTCTGCCTAACCTGGACTGGGATTTTATTCCAGAGTGAAGGGAGCCTCTGGGTTATGAATTTGTCCCTCCAGCATGTCCTATTTATTTCAGTGCTGAGGTTTAAGTCTCTCGAGCGCGTAGCTCAATTGGATTTGGATTTTTTGAAGTGCAGCATGTCCATTAATTCCGGGTTGGACATGGATTTATACGTCAGGCACAGATCGCCTCTGAGCAGGCGGTATGCCACTGAGTAGAGCTGGAGTTTCTTTAACCGGGCAGCATATGGCATCTGTTTGAGCCCTTTGATCCTCTTGGTGAGGTACTTTTGGGGTCTTTCCAGTTGCTGCAGGTGTCTGCTAAGGTACATCCCAAAAGGGACATTGTACTCAATTATGGGCCTGATGAGGGATGAGTAAAGAGGCATGATGACCTCCCCTGATCTAGATGTGAATCCCTTCATGATTAGGTGGGCTATATAAAATGTTTTTCTAACCACTTTGGCCACGTGGTTGTCAAATGAGAGATTGCTATCAACTTGGGTCCCCAGGTCCCTAATTACTTCTTCTGTACTTAATGGATTACCACCTATGTGGTAATTTGTGAGCACTTTGTTTTTGCCAAAGGGGATGACTATACACTTTTTGGCGTTTAGCTTGAGGCCATGGCTCTGGCACCAGTTGTCAGGTTCTATGAGGCCCTTTTGGAGGATGCTTGTGTCGGCTGGAGAGTCGATTATGGTGCCCAGTTTGCAGTCATCTGCGAACTTGGTCAGCCACAGTCCTTCCATGTTGGCCTGTACCTCCGAGAAATATATACCGAACAAGAGAGGTCCCAGGACTGAGCCTTGTGGGACGCCACTTGTAACTGGTTTGGAGTCTGACATGGCTCCAGCAATAATAACCATGTGGGTTCTGTCCTTGAGCCAGTTTGCAACCCATCTAGTGACATAGGGGTTTATATTTAAGCTGGTGAGCTTATCTATAATGCCCAAGTGCGGTATTGTATCGAAGGCTTTTGCGAGGTCCAGGTAGGCTGTGTGGACCACCTTTCCCTCGTCAATGGCCTTGGTGACTGTTTCAAAGAAATCAACCAGGTTTAAGAGGCAGGAGCTACCCTTAACAAAGCCGAACTGGGTAGGATCCAGTGTCTGTAGGTCCCCAAAATCTTTATTTATGAGGTCTATGATGATCCTTTCCATAGCTTTGCAGAAGAAGCTAGTCAGGCTTATGGGGTGATAGTTTCCAGGATGCGTTGAGGCACCACTTTTGTGGAGAGGGACCACTGTTACTGTACGCCACTCTTTGGGTACATATCCTGTAGTAAGGCTGAGATTGAACAGTAGTTTTATGTTTGGGTTTAGCTCTTCTTGGAGTTCATGTAGGGCACAGCCCGGGACACCGTCTGGTCCCATTGATGCTGTGTTGTTTGCTTTGGAGAGGGCGGCTCTTACCTGAGCATCTGAGATGTCAGGGGGGGCAGCACTCTGCTGGGATAGTTATTTGCCCTTTTGGTGGGGTGGGGAGGGGAGAGAAGTTTGCGCTGAACCTGTCAGCTAGGATGTTGGCAATATCTGTGGGTTCGGTGTATTTTTTGTCATTTTGGACTAATTCTGAGCATATCTGGGAATTCCCACCCAGGTTCCTAACATAACTAAAGAAAGCCTTGTGATTATCCTTAGTGTCCTGTGCAATTTGTCTCTCGAAGCTGGCCTTAGACGATTTTATGAGTGCCCGTAGTTTTTTGCTAATACTGATCAGAGATGCCTTCCCTTTTTGGGATTTTGCTCTATCATGTAGTAGCTTCCTCCTTCTATTGTACAGTTTGTTTATGGCTGGGGTCCATCAGACAGGACATCTGCCTTTGGAGGATTGGGTCTTGGTTTTATTTGGGATTGCATGATCCATGCATTCCTTAAGGTGTTCATAGAATGCATTTATAAAGGATTCTGCGGTCTGGGCCATATTTTCCACAGGCCCAGGGGCTTTGAAGGATTCCATCTCGGTTTTGAGGAGTATGAAATTTGCTTTAGAGAAGTTTTTCACAGTGGTTTTCTGGGCAGGGGGGTGGGGTCGGGATGTGAATATCCAGTGAAATTAGTTTATGGTCTGATCTTACCAGTGAGGGATACACTTCTGGTCTGGAGCATAGAGTCCCCATGTTGGCGATGATCAGGTCCAGTATGTTTTCTCCTCTTGTGGGAGTGGTAACAAGTTGTTCCATAGCATTTGAGTTTATAAATTCTAGGAACCTTTGGGCTGGGGTGTTGGAGCTAGAGTAATGCTCCCAGTCTATGTTTGAGTAGTTGAAGTGTGTTTGGAGAGACCTTCATATTTTCCAGTGTTCTCAGGAAGACCGAGTGGGGTTCCTGGGTTTGGGAGGGTGGTAGCAGGCTATAAACTGGAAGGCAGTTTTACCCACTGTTAGTTGCACATGGCTAGTCTCTGATGCTTCGTGCTGTGCCACTAACCTGGAGGTGTGGGTATCTTTGACGAATATTGATACTCCCCCTCCTTTTGTGGTTCGGTCCAAGTTTTGGGGCCGAAAAGCATGGTATGAGGTATAACCTGGTAGTGCTGGGTTGCTCTCGGGAGCCTTGAACCAGGTTTCTGTTACTGCACAGATATCAATGTTCTCCATGCTAAGGAGAGTTTCGAGTGCGTCCATCTTGAGGTTTAGACTTCTGGCGTTGAGTAGTATTACTCTTAGTTTCTTATCCCTTGTGATACCTAAGGAGGTGAGTTTGTCTTTTGAGCCTTGCTTAAAAAAGGCACTATGGGAGTAGCAAGAGCCTTTGCCACTATCCGAAAGCCCAGGGGTGACAGGTGCAAGCCGTCCCTAGCGAAGCATCGTGGCTTGTCGAGGATGTCATCCCAGGCTGACAGGCATTGGATCCCCTTTGAATGACACCAAAACTTAAGCCAATTGCTGAAATTGATCATCTTGTCGTCATATTGTGGCATCATTCTTGGTGAGGGTAAGATGCTACTCAAGGTCAGGGTCATACCGGCCTGGGCTACATGCTCAGAGAGCTCCTCTATGTCTCTTTTCATGTAGTCCATGGAGGTACATCTTAGGTCATTCACACCAGCATGGACAATGACTGAGTCATATTTGTACTTGCCTTGGAGTGACCTGAGTGTTTGTGTTATGTGGCGGATCCTAGTGCCCGACAGGCAGCTCACCATGACCTTCTGCTTGTTCAGCCTGGTGAGCGGGACGTCAGTGTGCCTGACGATAGAGTCACCTATTACAAGTGTATCAGGTGCTGTGACTGTTCGGCACACTGGCTTTGTGAGCTATGTGTTGCACGTGTTTTGTTTTGGGGTAGCGGTTGCTTGGGTGTCTGCTTTGGAGGTATCTGCTGCTTAAGCAGATTTTTATTTAGAGCCTCCAAGTATGTTTTTGTGTGTTTATGTGTTTGGTTTGCTGTCGTGGTAGGTCTATGTGAGACTGGAATTGTAGAGAGTGTGGTTTCCTTCTCCTCCTGACTGGTTACGCCAGTATTGAGTTGAGAGAGCTTAGTCTCCAGTTTGGCTATATGGTTGCATCTCTCACTTTTGTTGGAATTTGTTGGGAGGAGGAGAGGGTTGTCTGTGTACATGAGGCAGTTGTAACATTGCATCAAGATTCCCAGACCTTTGGATATGCTAGAATAGTATTGGGAAGTCCTTTATAATTGAAAAAAGGGCCAATGAGGAACAAGGTACTCAAGGGGAGTTTGTGAGGGTGTAGTGCTTTTAATTTTTTAGTGCTGACTTATATAATTGCTTAAGTGAGCAAGTGCCAGGTAACTTAAATGCAATGTGTAACAGGTAACTTAAATGCAAAAACGACAAACAGTAACTTTCTTTCAAGTGAAACAAGGAAATAAGTACAGTAAGCAATGCAGATATCACTAGGCATCCACAGAAGTGCTGAAAAGCCACGTTTTAGGTGGAATTAGCATTTCAGGGAAATAAACAAACAAACAACAAGCATACAAACAAAGCTAGATTCAGCAGGCCTGGATCTAGTCTATGCTACAGCAAACAAGGTGTACCAATTTCAGTAAGAAACAGTTAAAATATGCAGGCACTATAAGCCTTTAACCAGAAATTCCCAGCTCAGAAGGGCAGAGTCCAGCCTCTCCTCCCACAAGAGTGCAGACCACGAACCTTCTTAATGTAAAATAACTGGCCTGAAGCCCAAGTGCTTAAACCAGAACTAATACACTTTTAGAATAACAGACACTGAGCCCTCAATCAGCAGTTCCCAACTTAGAAGGATATAAGCTACCTGTCCTGCCACCACAGTGCAAGCCACAAACCTTCCTAATGTAAAACAACTGTTCTGAAGCCCAAGTGCTTAATCCAAAAGACTTAGAATGATAGCTACACTTTAATCAAGTTACTACCAAGCAGTAATAAATACAATTGAATACTTTAAAGAATGCCTGGATTAGTGCTCAAGTTATACAAACAAAGCTAGATTCAGCAGGCCTGGATCTAGTCTATGCTACAGCAAACAAGGTGTACCAATTTCAGTAAGAAGCAGTTCAAATATGCAGGCACTATGAGCCTTTAACCAGAAATTCCCAGCTCAGAAGGGCAGAGTCCAGCCTCTCCTCTCACAAGAGTGCAGACCACGAACCCTCTTAATGTAAAATAACTGGCCTGAAGCCCAAGTGCTTAAACCAGAATTAATACACTTTTAGAATAACAGACACTGAGCCCTCAATCAGCAGTTCCCAACTTAGAAGGATGTAAGCTATCTGTTCTGCCACTACAGTGCAGACCACAAACCTTCTTAATGTAAAACAACTGGTCTGAAGCCCAAGTGCTTAAACTAAAAGGCTTAGAATGAGTTACACCAAACAGTAATAAATACAATTGAGTACTTTTAAGATGACGCAAAGGCAAAATAAAGTAGGAAGAAACACAAATACAGTAAAAGCAGATTAATTTTTTTTTTTTTAAGTGGAAAGAGAGAAAGGAGTAGCAGAAACTAAGCTGATTGGCCTTCTCAAATGCTCTCCCTGTACTGGGTAGAATAAGGTAATGACACTAGACTAGGATGAGGGTCCCAGATCAAATTTACACTAGGGGCGGGCAACTGCAAAGCCACCAACTATAAAAACACTATACCAACAGTGAGGGAGGGTGGGAAACAAACTGCAGAAATGTTACTCACAGCTGAAAAGCAGCAGTGAGCCTTTAAATGAAAGTTTTAAACAGCTAAAGGAGCCTCTAGAAAAAAGAGTTTAACTGCACCAAGTTTTCAGAAACAAACAACCCAACAGATGCTTAATAAAAGTGGACAATTTCCAGTTAATACCTCACACACAGTGAAACTAGCTAGAAAAATACACAGTACACAAATTGCTATAAATAACAAAGAAATAAAGAACAAAATAAACAAAAAATAGGATACTTAATGTTATATATTATAGCTCCAAGTTTCCTCAGTGTCCATCCTTCGATCAGTTCAGTGTGAAAAAACATCCAAGTGCATCATTTCCTCAGATGCTTCCCTTAATTACTTTGTCCAAGTATGCACAAGCAGTACCAAATGATATCAAATGCATCATTTCCCCAGATGCCTCCCTTAATTACTTTGTCCATGAATGCACAAGCAGTACCAAATGACATCCAAATGCATCATTTCCCCAGACGCTTCCCTTAATTACTTTGTCCATGAATGCACAAGTAGTACCAAATGACATCCAAATGCATAATTTCCCCAGATGATTCCCTTAATTGCTTTGTCCATGTATGCACAAGCAGTACCAAATGACATCCAAATGCATCATTTCCCCAGATGCTTCCCTTAATTACTTTGTTCATGTATGCACAAGCAGTACCAAATGACATCCAAACACATCATTTCCATAGATGATTCCCTTAATTACTTTGTCCATATATGCACAAGCAGTACCAAATGACATCCAAATGCATCATTTCCCCAGATGCTTCCCTTAATTACTTTGTTCATGTATGCACAAGCAGTACCAAATGACACCAAATGCATCATTTCCCCAGATGCTTCCCTTAATTACGTTGTCCATGTATGCACAAGCAGTACTGAATGACATCCAAACGCATCATTTCCCCAGATGCTTCCCTTAATTACTTTGTCCATGTATGCACAAGCAGTACCAAATGACACCAAATGCATCATTTCCCCAGATGCTTCCCTTAATTACTTTGTTCATGTATGCACAAGCAGTACCAAATGACATCCAAACACATCATTTCCATAGATGATTCCCTTAATTACTTTGTCCATATATGCACAAGCAGTACCAAATGACATCCAAATGCATCATTTCCCCAGATGCTTCCCTTAATTACTTTGTTCATGTATGCACAAGCAGTACCAAATGACACCAAATGCATCATTTCCCCAGATGCTTCCCTTAATTACGTTGTCCATGTATGCACAAGCAGTACTGAATGACATCCAAATGCATCATTTCCCCAGATGCTTCCCTTAATTACTTTGTCCATGTATGCCCAAGCAGTACCAAATGACATCCAAATGCATCATTTCCACAAATGCTTCCCTTAATTACTTTGTCCATAAATGCATAAGCAGTACCAAATGACACCAAACACATAATTTCCCCAGATACTTCCCTTAATTACTTTTCCCATGTTTGCACAAGCAGTACCAAATGACATCCAAATGCATCATTTCCCCAGATGCTTCCCTTAATTACTTTGTCCATGTTTGCACACGCAGTACCAAATGACATCCAAACGCATCATTTCCCCAGATGCTTCCCTTAATTACTTTTCCCATGAATGCACACGCGGTACCAAATGACATCCAAATGCATCATTTCCCCAGATGCTTCCCTTAATTACTTTGTCCGTGTATGCACACGCAGTACCAAATGACATCCAAACGCATCATTTCCCCAGATGCTTCCCTTTATTACTTTGTCCATGAATGCACAAGCAGTACCAAATGATATCCAAATGCATCATTTCCCCAGATGCTTCCCTTAATTACTTTGTTCATGTATGCAAAAGCAGTACCAAATGACATCCAAATGCATCATTTCCACAAATGCTTCCCTTAATTACTTTGTCCATAAATGCATATGCAGTACCAAATGACACCAAACACATAATTTCCCCAGATACTTCCCTTAATTACTTTTCCCATGTATGCACGAGCAGTACCAAATGACATCCAAATGCATCATTTCCCCAGATGCTTCCCTTAATTACTTTGTCCATGTATGCGCACACAGTACCAAATTACATCCAAATGCATCATTTCCCCAGATGCTTCCCTTAATTACTTTGTCCATGTATGCACAAGCAGTACCAAATGACATCCAAATGCATAATTTCCCCAGATGCTTCCCTTAATTACTTTGTTCATGTATGCACACGCAGTACCAAATGACATCCAAATGCATCATTTCCCCAGATGCTTCCCTTTATTACTTTGTCCATGTATGCACACACAGTACCAAATGACATCCAAATGCATCATTTCCACAAATGCTTCCCTTAATTACTTTGTCCATGAAAGCACAAGCAGTACCAAATGACACCAAACACACAATTTCCCCAGATGCTTCCCTTAATTACTTTGTCCATGTTTGCACAAGCACAAAAATGAAACATTTTCCCCAACAACATCTTCAGTGCTGTGTTTGTATGCATAGTAAGCACCAGTTGACATCAAAATGAATCATTTGCCCCAAGGATACCCAGTATAGTTTGTCCATGTATGCACAAACATAAAAAGTAAACATTTTTCCCCAATGACTTGTTCATTAGTCTGTTATTATGCATATTAAGTGCAGAATTGCATCAACAGGAATGATTTCCCTCAAGGAGTTCTTGTG
>NC_056729.1:1866532795-1866722038 GCF_019279795.1 Protopterus annectens
ATGAACTCAGGCATGAACCTGAAACATCATTAGGCACCCTGTTCAACCAAAGCCTGAGTTTTGGCTTTGTCCCACCTGAGTGGAGGACAGCTACTGTCATGCCTTTACACAAAGGTAGAGCATTCACCGATCCAGGAAGTTATAGATCCATCAACCTAACTAGCCTGTTCTGCAAGGCCATGGAACAGATTATTATGGACCTGATTAACAGGGGCTTTGGCAACCTCCAAACACTCAACCCCACACAGTTTGGCTTTGTCAAGGGAGGTCATGTCTGTTAAATCTGTTTGACTTCTTTGAGACAGTCAACAAAGCCATGGACAAAGAAAAGACACTGCACACCACCTACCTTGACCTGGCCAAAGCCTTTGACACTATTCCCCACTCGGGCATAGTACTTAACTCTCTCAACTAGGTATCAATCCAAATACTACCAAATCGGTAGCAAACTGGCTCACTGATATAACCCATCTAATCAAAATAGGGGAAGCCACCTCAAGCAGTAGACCCATAACCAGAGGCGTACCCCAGGGATCGGTATTGGGGCCTTTGTTATTCAGGATATATTTCTCTGAGGTGCAGGTCAAAACCAGTGGGCTATGTCTGACCAAGTTTGCAGATGATTGCAAGCTGGGTGCAGTCATCAGTTCCCCAAGTGATGTGGACGTCCTCCAAAAAGGTCTCACCCAAACAAATGACTGCTGCCAGAAACATGGCCTCAAGCTGAATACCAAAAATGCATCATCATCCCCTTTGGGGAGAGTGAAGACCCCACATATTAGCAAGTTAATAACGTCTTAAGTACACAGTCATTAGTGCGAGATTTGTGCACCCAGGTTGATAGCAACCCGTCTTTTGACCACCATGTTGTTTCCGTTGTACGGAAAGTTTTCTACATGGCCCACCTCATAAGTAAGGGTATCTCATCCAGGGACAGAAAGGTCATGCCATCCATGTATTCTTCCCTTACAGGGCCAATTACTGAGCACAATGCCCCCTTCGGGATGTACCTAGCAAAGCACATGCAGCAGCTGGAGAGATCACAGAGGTTCCTCACCAGGAGAATCCAGGGCCTCAAACATCTACCGTACACAGATAGGCTAAAAGCCCTGACCCTCTACTCAGTTTCATACTGACTCCTCAGAGGCAACCTCTGTCTGGCATACAAACCAATCTCAGACCCCGCCTTGATGAGACTGCTGCACATCCGCAAGTCAAGCTCCACTCAAGCAACCCATACGTGCAACATTGACCTGGTCTGTGATATCAGTAGGACTTGCTGGCGGGTCAGATATGTGTCCCAAAGACTCCCCCATCTGTGGAACAGACTCCCTCGCCACGTCAAGCAGAGTATCTCATTATCCCTTTTTAAGTGCAACCTTGATAACTGGATGGAAAACAGAAAATACACCCCTGGGATTCTACCTGTGTCCCTGCTCAACAGGAGCTTTGGGTGCTGACTTGTCTAAACATGGTCTAAACTCTTGGCTAGGCTTATTAGGGCCTCATGGCCAATAGCCTAGTAACCTCCTATGATCCTATTCATAAACACAGTAGAGTACGGATTATTTTAGTATTTGTATCAGTGTAAATTTTTTTGCTAAAAAGTGAGAAAGCCTGATATCTGGCATAGTAAAAGTATGACAGACACAGAAAAACACGAGGCAAATGCAGGAACTTTTGTGCAAAAGAGATAACTGAAGACATTACTGACGTCACTATCCACAAAGAAATCCCCTGTTCTACAATGTGCCAGTGATGTAAACAAGAATAGATAATGTCCCCAGACTTTCAAGTGACTGCCATTCTATTCTCAGCCATCTTCCCCAAAAACCTGATCATTGTAACAGAAAAGATTGCTTCGCTCCTTTGAGCTGCTTCTCCTTTTGTTAGCGCCCACACAATGAATCCTTGCTGTGAAGCGTACTCATTTATTGATCAGCGCTGTGTCAGAGAAATTAGGTGTTCTGCCATTACTGGTAAAAAAGACATACCACGAAAATACTGTTAATGAACTATGCTAACAGCCAACTGCAATCGCTATCACAAATATAGATCCAAAGATGAGAAAAGATACATTTTGTTCCGCTGCTATGAAGAATGTACTTTTTTTCTTGCCCACTAGACCATCATTGTCTTTTTACAGTTTTTGTGACGAATGTTGTGTACCGTTAATAATTAAAAGTATTTTTTTAAAAAAAACATAGAGATTGGCACTGTTTTAGGGCATCATTTCCTATTTGCAAACATCTCAACAGCTTTCATTGTCCAGTCAAGAAGCCTGAGAGAATGCAGAGAGACAAACACAAATGGGGGAAGAAAACTTTGAAACCAACATTTTATTTTACAGGGGAATGAAGAATTCAGTGACAGTCTACTTGGGGAAAAGGTGGGGAGGAGCGGTCATGATGTCACCAGAGGGGGTGGGGATAAGAACTCAGTCTGAATTTTAAACCTGGTATTAAACCTAGACTTTACAGTTAAACTGAAGCACCAAGCACTTTACCACTTCTGCCATAAGTATAAACACAGTGTATTACTTTTTTTTATGAAGACACTTATGTGCTCATCTACCATCAATAAATAAAATAGCAGCACTATTCCTCTCAACTCTTCCTGGTTGCACAGAATGTTCTCAACATGTTTGATCTCCTTGTAAATTACCGAAGATTTACACTCAGTCAATAATGCTGTACTTTATAGCTTCCAAATTTCCTTTTAGCAACTACACATTGGCGGAAAGGCTATTTTCTTATTAGCTTTTCAAGAGAATTAGCATGATATTTAAAACTGATGCTGTTTCGGTTATTTTTATTAGCGCCAGAACATTGATGTAACCGATGAGTGCAGTGACATATGATGTTTTGAAATTGTACTGACTTACCGCAAGTGAAGTTAAACAATCCTGGTAAAGAGCGGGACTTGCATTATCCTTTGGATGTTTATACATAAAGGAAAACAAAACTATTCAAGAAAATAAATAGCAATTCTGCAGTAATTTTACTGTTGAATGGAGCTGTACTGAAATGTACCTTTCTCAGTTAATGTTTCTCAAATGAGTCATGCTGTGCTCCCCTCGTTCAGTTCTCAGGAAAGCCGGTACAGCACAAATAACTGACCATACAAAAGCCTATTTTTTAAGCATATCTGCATACTACTAATTACAGTACATGGTAGATTTTTCAACCTTGTTTATTGGTCGCTGCTGCAAACAATGCACCACGTGCTTTGCTTTGAAATCTTCAAAATGCACGCATTGCTCCAGGAAATGTAACTAAAGCCACCAAATATAAATAAAGAGAAATTGCTAAACCATTAAATTGAGAATTTTAGAGGGGCACTGAAAAATGAATATACAATAGCACTGGTCAGAGCAGAATTAAAGGGGGGAAGTGAAAACAAATTCACCAAGTGGCAGACAAACAGCAGCTCATTTTAAGACCTCTAATAAATGATGAAATACCGTTGTGGGGCATTACAAAAAGAATACTGGTAACGTTTACCTTTTAACACAAAGCTAATGAAAATACGGTTTGCAGTGGTCCGATGGCAAAACAGCCTCTGCAGGCAACACCAACAAAGAAAAGAAGTTCCCAACTTTACACAAATACATTTAAACACCTTATGGTCATGGGAAGGACTAGGGAGCAGTGGCATCACAGAGTAGGCGGATTTATGCATTTAATCTGTAGATTCAGTTTAGGGGGAGGGAACTTTTGGCAAACTATGGCTACTGTATAACAGTCCTGATGTCATAATTTTTGAGACTCCAGCAAACATTTCCACGGCGCGAGAGTTGATTTTTAAAAGTGAAACTAACATAGTACGGTAAGGCATTGGACCTTCAGGGTAAAAAGTTGGATTCCCAGTTTTTAAATACTAAAACGTGCGTTACTTTAAAAGGGATCGTAAAACAGGGATGAAAAGTACAAAAATGTTGAGCATTTCTAACAGGAATTCCGTTGTTCCCCTTTAAGTACTTCACTGTACCAAGAATAAAACGCTGTCATTTGTTCCCCACTTACTTTGCTTTTCTTTTCATTCAAAATACCTTTCAGTGTCAGTTTATTTTTATCATAGGTTCATAGGTGTGTACCAAGCTAATGGCCTGGAGCATTTACAAGCCTAGCCCATAGGATTACCTTGCCATCTTGCCACTCAACCTTAGTTCTTAGTGCTTTTGTCGAGTAGAGCCATTGGAGTGATCCGCGGGGTGAATTTTCTATTTGCCATCCACTCATCAAGATTTCTGTTAAACAGGGCCAGTAAGGTGCTCTGCTTGACATGTATGGGAAGTCTATTCCATAGCATGGGCAATCTCTGGGTTATGAACCTGTCCCGCCAGCATGTTCTGTTGATTGTGGTAATGAGGTTGAGGTCTCTGTAGTGTGTGGTGCGGAGGGATTGGGATTTCATTAGATGTAGCATTTCTAACAGAGCTGGGTCAGACATGGCTTTGTAAGTCAAGCAAAGATCGCCTCTAAGTAGGCAATATGAGACAAGAGAATAGTCAGAGTTTTTTGAGTCTGTCCATATAGGACAAGTGTTTAAGGCCTAGGATCCTCTTCATGAGGTACTTTTGCAGCCTCTTCAGTTGTTGCAGGTGTCTAGTGCGGTACATGCTAAATGGGGCATAGTACTCAATGATTGGCCTAATGAGGGAAGAGTAGAGGGAGACAATGACCTCTTTCTTCCTGGATGAAAAACCCTTAGTAATGAGATGTGCCACACCGAAGGACTTTCTGACCACAGTGGCAACGTGGTGGTCAAAAGAGAGGTTGCTGTCAACCTGTGTTCCCAGATCTCTCTTATAACACCTTCTGTGTTTAGTGGACTACCATCAGTCTGGTAATTCAAGGGAACCGGGTTTTTCTAAAAGGAGATGAAGACACATTTGTTGGCATTGAGCTTAAGGCCATGGTTCTGACACCAGTCGTTGGTCTCATTGAGGCCTTTCTGGATGATGTCAGCATCACTTGTGGAGTTAATTTAATAATAGCTCCCAACTTGCATTCATCTGCGAACTTTGTCAGCCAGAGTCCTTTCATGTTGGCCTGGACTTCAGAGAAGTAGATACCAAACAGGAGAGGACCCAGGACTGAACCCTGTGGGACTCCACTCATGACTGGTCAGCAGAATGACTTGGAGTCAGCTACTTTCACACTATGGGTTCTATCTGTGAGCCAGTTTGCAACCCACTTAGTGATATAGGGGTTGATGCCTAGCTTAGTAAGTTTTTCTATGATTCCTGAGTGGGTAATGGTATCAAAGCCACTGGCCAGATCAAGGTATGCTGTATGAACCACCTTACTTTCATCCACAACTCTGGTGACTGACTCAAAGAAGTCAAACAAGTTGAGCAGGCATGATCTACCCTTCACAAAACCAAACTGTGTAGGATCCAGAGTTTGGAGATTCCCTATATCCTTGTTTATTAGGTCCATGATGATGCGTTCCATAGCTTTGCATATCAGACTCGTCAGGCTAATGGGGCGATAGTTCCAGGGGTCTGTAGTTGCCCTCCTTTGTGGAGAGGGATGACTGTAGCAGTGCGCCATTTGGTAGGGACAAAGCCTGAGGTGAGGCTGTGATTGAACAGGGAACACAGGTGAGGTGCCAGTTCACTCTGTAGTTCCTGTAGAGTACAGCCAGGGATACTGTTAGGTCTCATAGAAGCTATATTCTTGGCCTTAGACACTACTGCTTTAAAATGTGCAGCAGTAATACCGGGTGCCTAGCAATCTACTGGTATTGTGAGTGGTCCTTTGGGGGGAGGGGTGAAGTTAGCACTGAATCTGTTCTCCAGTATATTTGCAATATCTGTTGGCTCGGTATAGGAGATACCATTGTGCAGTAGCTCAGAGCAAATCTGGTAATTGCTATGGAGATTCTTTACATAACTATAGAAGGCCTTGTGAATGTTCTTCGTGTTTCACTGTTGCAGTCATCACACTTGGGTTATCTGTCTGCAGGTAGCCGTCAGTCGGTCCGATTACCAGAAACTTACTATTTTTGGGTCGGTTGCTGTCACTCAGGAGTAACGTCAGGTCGTCAGGGGTATAAAAACAAGCAGCCGACAGCATTACATCAGTCTTTCTTACCGAGGAGCCGGAAGCAAAAGCAGTTCGCACGAGTGTCGGTCGGTCCGGTACCTGAGTTTTCTTTCCCGAATTGAATCATCCTGAAGTCTTCTAAAGCTAAGTACCCCATTGGGGATCCTTTTTTTTTTTTTTTTTTGCTCTAACCGATGTCAGAAAAAGTTAACAATTGTCTCGCCTGTGGAAAGCAAATACCACACCAAGATTTCCATTCTTACTGCATCACCTGTTTAGGCCCAGACCATGACGTACCTCGCTGTCAGTTTTGTGCTTTTTTCAACACCCGAAGTGTTCGTCATCAGGCCCTTATTGTCACTAAATACTTTCGCTCTCAATCTCCGTATTCCGAAATGGCTTCAGTAAGCCATTCGACTACCTATCTTCCAAAAAGACATAAGGGTAAAGACAGACACAAACTGCACAGGTCCAAAACTGCCGACTATGCTTCTGTTAAGCTAGTTGCCAGTTTGCCGGTACTCAGTGAGGTGCTTTTGCAGCCCCTGATGCCCGCTTTGATGGATCCGCAGGCCGCTACCAAGAGCCGTTCTGAGTCTGGTATGCCATGAGGCTCTTCTTTGACTACAGAACCTGCAGAAGTCTCTACCTTGGATGGGTCTGGAGCCGCTTTGCAGGCACTGGCTTCCAAGCAAGTTCTTCTCATTACCGATATTCAACACAAACTGACTAATACTTTCTCTTCTTCAGTTATGTCTAAAACTACTGAGTTTCTAAGACCAAGAGTATGAACTATGCCTAAATAAAACAATGACACAAACTCAAACACCTGATTCCTTGCCACAACATCAAATGCTTAAAATGGCAGAAGACCCGATTATGCTGATTAGGGGAAGCCAGTCTTCCCCTGCTAAGAGAAAGAGATCTGTCCCCAGCAGCTTTAACTAACCAGGAGTCCGATGACTCTGAGGTTTCTGAATATGAAGACATGCCTTTATCTGATTATGAGGGTTCAGATGCAGAGGACTCCATAGGTTCATAGGTTCATACTAGGCTATCTGCCCTGGGGCAATTATAAGCCTAGCCCGATTCTGTATGGCTTACGCCACCCCTTGATTTGGGTATACTGTGCCCTTTTTAAGGTTTAGTTTACTGTGCCTCTGTCTAATAGTGACACGGGAGTAATCCCTGGGACACACCTATGATCCCCCATCCACCTATCGAGATTCTTCTTGAAGAGATTCAGTGAGGTGCTCTGCCTCACATGAACTGGAATTCTATTCCAGAGCGAAGGGAGCCTCTGGGTTATGAACCTGCCCCTCCAGCAAGTTCTATTTATTTCTGTGCTGAGGTTCAAGTCCCTTGAGTGTGTGGCTCTAAGGGATTTAGATTTACTGAGGTGGAGCATGTCCATTAATTCTGGATTTGACATAGCTTTGTATGTCAGGCATAGATCGCCTCGAAGTAGGCGGTATGCAACTGAGTAGAGCTGGAGTTTTTTTAACCGAGCAGCATATGGCATCTGTTTGAGACCCTTGATCCTCTTGGTGAGATACTTTTGGGGTCTTTCTAATTGCTGCAGGTGTCGGGTAAGGTAAGGTACATCGCAAAAGGGGCATTGTATTCTGTGATGGGCCTGATGAGGGATAAATAAAGGGGCACGATTACCTCTCTTGATCTAGATGTGAAACCCTTCGTGATGAGGTGGGCTATGTAGAAGGTCTTTCTAACCACTTTGGCAATGTGGTTTTCAAAGGAGAGATTGCTATCAACTTGGGTCCCCAGGTCCCTAATAACTTTCTCTGTACTTAATGGGTTTCCGCCTATGTGGTAATTTGTAGGCACATTGTTTTTGCCAAAGGGTATGACTATACATTTTTTGGCATTTAGCTTTAAACCATGGCACTGGCACCAGTAATCTGTCTCTGTGAGACCTTTTTGAAGGATGTTTGTGTCAGCTGGAGAGTTGATTATGGCGCCCAGTTTGCAGTCGTCTGCGAACTTGGTGAGCCATAGTCCTCCCATGTTTGCCTGTACCTCGGAAAAGTATATACCGAACAAGAGTGGTCCCAGGACAGAACCCTGTGGGACGCCACTTGTGACCGGTTTTGAGTCTGACATGGCTCCAGCAACTCACTCTGTGGGTTCTGTCTTTGAGCCAGTTTGCGACCCATCTTGTCACATAGGGGTTTATATTTAAGCTGGATAGCTTATCTATGATGCCCGAGTAGGGTATTGTGTCAAATGCCTTTGCAAGGTCCATATAGGCTGTGTGGACTACCTTCCCTTCATCTATGGCTTTGGTGACTGTTTCGAAGAAGTCAACCAGGTTCAAAAGGCAGGATCTGCCCTTGACATAGCTGAACTGGGTAGGATCTAGTGTCTGTAGGTCCCCAATGTCTTTGTTTATGAGCTCCATGATGATCCTCTCCATAGCCTTGCAGACTAAGCTAGTCAGGCTTATGGGGCGATAGTTTCCAGGATCTGTATAGGCTCCACCTTTGTGGAGTGGGACCACTGTTGCTATACGCCATTCTGTGGGCACATATCCTGTAGTGAGGCTGAGATTGTATAGCTGTTTTATTTGAGGGATTAGTTCCTCTTGGAGTTCATGTAGGACGCAACCTGGGACGCCATCTGGTCCCATGGAAGCAGTGTTTTTTGCTTTGGAGAGGGCAGCCTTCACCTGAGCATCAGAGATGTTTGGGAGGCATCCCTCTGCCGGGATAGATACTTGCTCTTTTGGGGGGGGGGGAGTTTGCACTGAACCTGTCTGCCAGGATATTGGCGATGTCTGTGGGTTCAGTGTATTTTTTGTCATTTAGAATCAACTCAGAACAAGTCTGGGAGTTGCATCCCAGGTTCCTAACATAACTGAAAAAAGCCTTATGATTGTCTTTGGTGTCCTGTGCAATTTTTCTCTTGAAGCTGGCCTTGGAGGATTTTATGAGGGACCATCATTTTTTGCTAGTACTGATCAGAGATGCCTTCCCTGTTGGGGATTTTGCTCTATCATGTAGTAGCTTCCTCCTTCTGTTGTACAGTTTATGGCAGGGGTCCACCAGACTGGACGCCTGCCTTTGGATGATTGGGTCTTGGTTTTGTTTGGGATAGCATGATCCATGCATTCCTGGATATGTCTGTAGAATGCGTTTATATAGGATTCTGCAGTTTGGGCAGTAGTTTCCACTGGCCCTGGGGCCTTGAAGGATTCCACTTTGGTTTTGATAAGTGAGGAGTTCGCTTTTGAAGTTTTTCACTATGGATTTCTGGGCTAGGGGTGGGGTCGGGATGTGGACATCCAGTGAAATTAATTTATGGCCTGATCTTACAAATGAGGGATATACTTCTGGTGTGGAGCATAGAGTCCCCATGTTGGTAATGATCAGGTCTAGTATGTTGTCCCTTCTTGTGGGAGTGGTGACTAGTTGTTCCATAGCATTTGAGTTTATAATTTCCAGGAACCTTTGGGCTAAGGTGCTGGGGCTTGAGTAGTGCTCCCAGTCAATGTTTGGGTAGTTGAAGTCGCCCAGTATAATGGTGTTCGGAGAGATCTTCATGTTCTCCAATGTTTTCAGGAAAGCCGAGTGGGATTCCTGACTTTGAGAGGGTGGTCTGTAGGATGCTATAAACTGAAAAGCAGTCTTGCCCACTGTTAGTTGCACATGGATGAGCTCCGATACTTCGTGCAATGCCACTAACCTGGAGGTGTGGATATCCTTAATAAATATGGAAACTCCCCCTCCTTTTGTGGTTCAGTCCGGGTTTTGGGGCCGAAAAGCATGATATGAGGTATAGCCTGGTAGTGCTGGGGTTATCTCTGGAGCCTTGAACCAGGTTTCTGTCACTGCACAGATATCAGTGTTCTCCATACTGAGGAGAGTTTCGAGTGCATGCATCTTGAGGTTAAGACTTCTGGCGTTAAGCAGCGTTACCCTTAGTTTCTTGTTCCTTGTGCTGTCTATGGGGGTGGGTTTGACTTTTGAGCCTTGCCTAAAAAAGGCGCTATGGGGGTGGCAAGAGCCTTTGCCATTATCTGAAAGCCCAGTGGTGACGGGTGCAAACCATCCCTAGCGAAGCAGCGTGGCTTGTCGAGCATGTCATCCCAGGCTGACAGACACTGGATCCCCTTTGAATGACACCAACATTTTAGCCAGTTGTTAAAATTGATCATTGTGTCTTTGTACTGTGGCATCATTCTAGGTGAGGGTAAGATGCTGCTCATGGTCAGGGTCATACCAACCTGGGCTACATGATCAGAGAGCTCCTCTATGTCTCTTTTCATGTAGTCCAGGGAGGTACGTCTCAGGTCATTCACACCAGCATGTACAATGACTGAGTCATATTTGTATTTGCTTTGGAGTGACCTGAGTGCTTGCGTTATGTGGCGGATCCTAGCACCCGACAGACAGCTCACCGTAACCTTCTCTTTATTCAGCCTGGTGAGCGGGACGTCGTCGTGTCTGACAATAGTCACCTATTACATGAGTATCAGGTGTGTTATTCAGCCTTAAGGGCTGTGGCTGCTTGGCACACTGACTTTGTGGGCTATGTGTTGTACGTGTTTTGTTTTGAGGTAGCGTTTGCTTGGATGTCTGCTTTGGAGGTCTCTGTTGCTTAGGTAGATTTTTATTTAGAGCCTCCGAGTATGTTTTTGTGTATTTATGTGTTTGGTTCGCTGATGTGGTGGGACTATGTGATACTGGAATAGTGTTGGGTGAAGTTACCTTCTCCTCCTGACTGGTTACATCAGTTTTGAGATGAGAGAGCTCAGCCTCCAGTTTGGCTAAATAGTTGCATCTCTCACATATATTTGAACCTGATTGGAGGAGGAGAGGGTTGTCCGTGTACATGAGACAGTTGTAACATTGCCTCAAAATTCCCAGATTCACCAGCTGGACTGGAGAGGAAACCATTGACTGACCTTTGGGCATGCTAGAGTAATATAGGAAAACTGAATTTAAGATGAACCAATAGAGGACAGGGTAATCGTAGAGAATATAAGAGTAAGTAGTGCTTATGGTTTAATAATGCTACCTTGTAGGATTACTTAATTGGACCAGTGAAGGGCCTTAGAATAAGAATATGGTGTTTAAATTGAGAGATAGAGCAGTTCTAAGGGAAAAGTGAATAGCAGACTTTGTGGAGCCAGGAATAGTTTAAACCCAATTAGGCGGCGCTGCCCGTTGTTGCGCTATGCACAAAACCACACAAAACTGCGCAAAAAAGGGTTTTAAGAGAGGAAGATGAAGGAGTTTGCAATTGACCCAAAACGGCCAATAAAACTGCAGTTTCAAGTCAGTAACCACTCCCACAGGGGCAGGCAGGCTGCTCAATGTTTTCCACTGCCACTGATCAACAGAGAGACTTCCCTTTAGCCCAAGCAAAAAATGGCCTCCAAGAAACTTACAAACAGTTCAAGAACAGCAAGCCTGTAACTGAACTTTTTTAAATCTCAGAAAAGTGGGAAAAAAGCAAGATTTTTTGTTTTTGTTTTTTCAGAGATAGCAGAGGTTCACAAATATCAACAAGTTATAACAGTGCAGTAAATGACCCCACACAAGAGTGCTAGGCCAAAGAGTGATAAAATGCAAGTTTTGAGAAAAAAACGATTTTAAAAATGAGTGCAAACAGGAAATTCAGTAAACAGCTCTAGGTTGTGCTCTAAATACAGTTACTAATGCAGAAATCAAGTTTAACAAGCCAGAAAATGCTCAAAATAGGTGGCTATCCAGCAAAACTTAGCAAATAAACAGAGGAGAAATACTTAAAATCTCAAAAGTGGCTCCTTTCTTCTCTCAGCATTTTCTCCTCTTGGTGGGTGCTTAACCAACAGCCAACAAGCCTGAAAAGATGCCAAAACCACGAGGCAACCAGGTTTTAAGAGAGGAAGATGGAGTTTGGAATTGACCCAAAATGGCCAATAAAACTACAGTTTCAAGTCAGTAACCACTCCCACAGGGGCAGGCAGGCTGCTCAATGTTTTTCACTGCCACTGATCAACAGAGAGACTTCTCTTTATCCCAAGCAAAAAATGGCCTCCAAGAAACCTACAAATAGTTCAAGAACAGCAAGCCTGTAACTGAACCTTTTTAAATCTCAGAAAAGTGGGAAAAAAGCAAGATTTTTCTCTCTGCTTCCCCTCCAGCGGATTTTTCTTTTGGTGAAGCCCTACATACTTTAAGAGTGCATTTCCTCTGGGAATGCCAGGATTATCCTCAGTCCAAAAAGAGACTTAGATAATTTTTAGATTTGCCACAACATAGACCCTTAGCTATCCCTCCTGTTCTAGATGCTGTGGATGATGTCTTTATGGAATCCAGTCTGACTCCTGATACTTTACCCCCTGCTCCTGGGAAACCAGACAGGTACTACAGAGTCCCTGACTCTCTCAAATGTCTTTTCAAAAATCCTACTGCTGACCCAGAGAACATTTCCCAGGGGCCTAAAGATATAAAAGCAACTATAGCTAAGAATCCCACCCCTTTGGACAGGGATTCCCGAGCTTTAGACGGATGGGGTAAAAAAGCATACACCTCTGCAACTCTCGCCATTATGGCATTGAATTGCCAGTTTCACATGCTGAAATACCAGTGACATATTATGGAACTTATGAAGCAAAAATTATCTACTTTTACAGACTGTTCAGAAAATAAAGAATTACAGGAGCTTATGCATTCTGCAAGCCAGGTCAACAAACATACCCTGCAATGTGGGTTTGATACCCGAGAAGCATCTTGCAGGGCAGCAGTTATTGGTTCTGTACTGAGAAGGCATGCTTGGCTTAAGGAACAGACCCTGCCAGACCATGTCAAATCAAAATTACTAGACTGTCCTTTGAACAAGGACAATCTGGCACCAAAGCAGAAGAGGTTCTAAAAAAGATGAAAGAAAAAGCTAAGTCTATGCAGACAGTCAAAGAGTTTTTGCAAGTGCAACCTCCAAGATTCAGTAGGCATTGCCCCTCAAAACATTGGTCCTTTCCAGCCCCCTTAAGGCCATCTCAAACTAGACCCAGGGGAACAGAACCCCCAAGTTATAGTCTCAGGGTATGCAGAGATCTAAGCAATGGAGTACCTCCACTTTTAAAACAGGGAGTGCTGAGCCACCCCCTTATGGAAAGAATTCACAATGATTTCTCAACTCCACTCCTCGCCTCTCCCCAAGTGCTAGTGCCCCTAGGAGGAAAACTTGCCCATCATACAAAAAACTGGACCTCCGTCACCAAAGACCAATGGGTCCTCAACACTGTATTCCAGGGGTATAAATTTTACTTCCACTCACTGCCAACCCCAAAAGGGTTTCCAGACCTTCCTCCAAACCAGTGCCAGAGGCAGAAAAACAAGTTCAAGCCCTGTTCTCCATACGGGCAATCCAACCTGTTCCTGCAGAACAGATAGGTCAAGGGTTTTATTCCAGACTTTTCCTGGTACCCAGAAAAGAGGGCACTTGGCACCCAATCCTAGATATCTCCATTCTAAACACCTTCCTGGTGGTACCAAAATTCAAAATGCTCAACCTTCAGCAGCTTCTTTCTATGCTGTCCAAAGATGCCTGGTTAGCCACCCTAGACCCTAATAGAAGCCTATCTGCATATCCCTATCAGGGACTCATGCAGGAAATACCTATGTTTCAGGGCAGGATCTATGCATCATCAGTTCTCTGCACTTCCCTTTGGCTTATCCACTGCTCCCAGAGTCTTCACAAAATGCCTGGCTCCAGCCATTGCCTATTGCAGACAGAGAAAAATTCAAATTTACCCATACTTGGACAATTTCTTGATTCAGGCAGACAGTCAGGAAAAGCTGTTGCAGCACCTGACATTTGTAAAGAACCTTCTAATCTCCCTGGGGTACACTATCAATGAAAAGAAATCAAAACTAGTCCTCAGACAAAAGATTGTATTCCTGGGAGCAAGCTTGGACACAGCATCCCAGATGGCATTCCTTACTCCAGAAAAGCAAGCCTGTCTAACAGGCTACTTTGCTCAAATGGCCACCAGAACCCAGCTATCTACAAGGAAAATCCTGCAGGCCCTAGGGTTCATGGCCTCTTGCATTCTATTAATTTCCTATGCCAGAATGCATATGAGGAAACTTCAGTGGTACTTAAAAAGTCTTAGGTGCCAACATTCTCAGGACCTGGAAACAGTCATACCTATCATACCTTGTCTAAGGACAGATTTTCTTTGGTGGGCAGCAGCATGATACCACAACAAGGGACTTCCCTTTAGTCAACCCCACGCCGGCCAGACCCTAACCACAGACGCGTCAGACTATGGCTGGGGGGCACATCTGGATGACAAGTGCATTCAGGGCCACTGGAGCCCAAGTCAAATTCATCTGCACATCAACCAAAAAGAGATTCTAGCTGTTCAGCATTCTCTGATGGCTGTCAGATCCCTACTCTCTCCAGGACCCCTGCTAATAAAGACAGACAACACCACAGTTATGTGGTACATCAACAAGTAGGGGGAACCCACTCTTACCCACTCTGCAGGCTAGCCTTGGCCCTGTGCAATACGGCCTTGGACATGCATGTTCATCTGCAAGCTCAATTCCTGCCAGGCAAACAAAACTCTGGCAGACAGCTTAAGTAGAAATTTCCTAGACCCACACGAGTGGCAATTAGACCCCAGCACTGTCAGCTTGTAACCCAGAAATGGTGGACCTTTTTCTCCTCCCCCTACAATCACAAGCTCTGCGAATGCTGCACCAGGACACCTCACAGCAGGGCCTGGAAAGTGGATGCCCTATCCTTCCAGTGGGTAAACCTCTCAATCTGTGCATTTCCCCCTCTGCCTCTTCTCACAAGAATATTACTCAAGATAAGACAGGAAAGACCAAGGGCAATCCTGATTGCCTCGGACTGGCCATGCCAGCACTGGTACCCACTACTGCGCAGCTTGTCACTAGTGCCACCCTGGCACCTACCCCAGATCCCAACCCTCCTCACTCAGCAGGAGGGACAGATTTTGCATCCGCAACTGCAAACCCTGAATCTTGCAGCCTGGCATATTCTTTGAATTCTCCCCCCAGTGACCAGCCTAAGCAAGCAGGTGCTGGACATCATTCTTGAAGCCAGAAGACCCAGTACAAGGAAATCCTATGCTGATAAATGGAAAAGGTATTGTTCCTGGAGTCACTCTAAAGGAGAGGACATAGCACTGCCCTCCTTACCTCTTATCCTGGATTACCTAGCAGATCTACTCCACAGAGGCCTATCCTTCTCTTCCATTAAGATCCATGCCTCTGCCATCTCGGCTCATTACAACACTGAGCCACCTCTCTTTTCTCTCCCTCTCATCAAACAGTTCCTGAGAGGAGAAAACAAGGCCACCAAGGAGGGCCCTCACCCCTGCTTGGGACCTTATCTTTGTACTGGAAAAGCTCATGCTACCTCCCTTTGAGCCTGCAGCATTAGCAGAGTTAAAATTCCTCTCTTGGAAAACAGGCTTGCTTCTGGCCATCACTTCAGCTAGAAGAGTGTCTGAGCTACAAGCACTTATGGCTGTGGAGCCCTTCATTATTTTTCATGCTGATAGGGTCTCCCTCAGGACTAACCCTTCCTTTATGCCTAAAGTGGTGTTCAGCATAGCTCTCAACCAATCTATCCATTTGCCAACCTTCTTCCCTAATCCTCAAAATAAAGGGGAAAGGATCCTGCACCCCTTAGACATGCACAGACAGCTGAGCTTCTACCTTGATAGGACCAAGCCCTTCAGGAAATCTGACCAGTTAGTAGTCAGTTTTGCACCAGGGGCAGAGGGCAAGGTCATTTCAAATCAAACAATTTCCAAATGGATAGCACACTGTATCCATTCCTGCTACAAACACCATGGGAAACCAACCCCTCAAGGGGGGCCAAAACACATTCCACTAGGGCAACTTCTACCTCTTCAGCATTTCTCAGGGGAGTCCCTACCAGGAACATTCTGTAAGCTGCTGCCTGGAGTTTTGTTCACACCTTCACCAAACATTACCACCTGCCTATCTTTTCCAAATCCAGGGCAGGTTTTGCAACAGCCATCCTGCAGAGCATACTAGCTAGCCCCAACTCATCTGGACTGCCTCCACCCATTCTTCAGGTTTGGATGTCAACCCAAGTGTGATGATTGCAACACTGAAACATGAAGAACATAGTACATTTGTGTACACTTACCATAAATGTAGATGTTTGAGTGTATTCACTGTTGCAGTCCTGGTTTCCCACCCTCCAGCCCCCTTGTCTCTCTCTCTCTCTTTCTCACCCTTTACAGGGCTATTGTTATTTACTTTTTACTGGTGGTGTTTTTCCCACCATAACTTAGCTCCCTATTTGGGGGGCTCCTGACATTTGGGGCAAGAAAAACTGATGTAATGGCATTGGCTGTCTGTTTTTATACCCCTGACAACCTGACGTCAGTCCTGAAGTGGCAGCAACTGATGCAGAAATACTGAGCCTCTGGTATTTGGGTCGACTGAGGGCTACCTGCAGGAAAATAACCCAAGTGTGATAACTGCAACAGTGAATACACTTGAACATCTACATTTATGGTAAGTGTACAACTGTACTTTGTCTTTACTATCTGCTGCAATTCTGTTTTCATAGCTAGCTTTAGAGGATTTGATGAGGGATCTCAACCTTTTGCTGAAGCTGATAAGGGAGTTTTTCGAATCTTGGGACTTCACCTTATTCTGCATCAGTTTCCTCCTTCTGTTCTAGAGTTTGTTTATGACAGGAGACCACCAGATTGGCTTCTTTTTTTTTTTTTTTTGAGGAGAGCATCTTAGTTCTATTGGGTATGGCGAGATCCATGCATTTGTATACTTGTTCGTACAGTGTATTGGTGTATGATATGGTGGTCATGCAACTATTCTCCATTTGCATGGGTGCCATGAAGTTAGCCACTTCTGTTTTTAGGAGCCCAAAGTTAGCTTTGGAGAAGTTTTTCATGGTGGTTACCTTTGTTGGGGGGGAGGGAGGGATGTGGATTTTCAAGGTGATTAGCTTGTGATCAGATCTAACCAGGGAGGAGTTGACTATTGGTGTAGAGCAACGGCCGCCCATGTTAGTAATGACCAGGTAAAGGATGTTGCTACCTCTGCTGGGGGTAAAAATGAGTTGGTCCAGAGCTTTGCAATTAATGAATTCCAGAAAGTATTGGGCAAGTGTATTGGTACATGAATAGTTTTCCCAGTTAATGGAGGGGTAGTTGAAGTTGCCCAGTATGAGAGTGTTAGGTTGGACCCTAATATTCTCCAGGGTGCTAAGGAATGTGGAGTGTGAATCTTGGGACATGGTGGGGGACCTATAGTAGGCTACGACCTGAATTGCTGTCTTACCCAATGTTAGCTGCACCTGAAGTATCTCAGATGCATTATGTTGGGCTACCAGTCTGGAGGTGTGCGCATCCTTTATGAATATGGAAACACCACCGCCTTTGGAGCTTTGGCCAAAGTTCTGGGGCTGAAAGATGTGGAATGAGTTGTAGAATGGTAGTGCATGGGGTGTTTTCTGCTGCCTTGAACCAGGCATCTGTTACAGCACAAATGTCGATGTTCTCCATTTTAAGGAGTACTTCCAGTGAGTGCATTTTCAGATTTAGCCTTCTAGCATTGAGCAGCATGACCCTCAAATTGCATTTGTTTGTAGCTGTTATGGTAGTAATTTGTTCTTTAGAACACTGCCTAAAAAAGGCACTATAGGGGTGGCAACAGCCTTGGCCAGTATCCGGAACCCCAGGGATGACAGATGCAGGCCATCTCTGGCAAAGCATCAAGGTCTGTCAATCATGTCATCCCAGGCAGACAGATACTGGATCCCCTTAGAATGACACCAGTTGTTGAACTCAGTAATTTTCTGCTTGTACTGTGATATCAGTCTGGGTGATGGTAGGATGCTGCTCGGAGCTAGGGTCATATCTGCCTGGGCTACATAATCCAAGAGCTGATGAAGTCTAGTTTTCAGACGAAAGCGCTCATCTTTGTATTTGTGGTTGTGATATAAAAGTTTTATTGCCTCAAAACAGTGGCAGTACTTGGTTTGCATTTTTATATTTGTCTTTGAGTGTGTGCATTATGTGGTGGATACTGGCACCTGACAGGCAGCTGACTGTTATTTTCTCCTTCAACCTAGTGAGTGGGACATCAGTGTGCCTCACTATCGAGTCACCTATGACTAGTGTGTTGGGCATGCTGTTTGGCCTCAGGGGTTTTGGTTGAGTGGCACACTGTTTAGGAGAGTTATGTGTCTCGTGATTAGTGTTGTGTTGTGGCGGTCGAATGTGTTTCTGCCTTGGAGGTCTCTACTGTTTGGTTAGATGTTTATTTTGAGCCTCTGTGAAGGTGGATGTGTGGTTTGTGTTTTTATGTGAAGGCAATGCTGGTGTTTGTTCTAGAGGGTTATGTGTTCCATGTGGTGTGTGTGCAAGTGCTGACCTTCTACTGTTGACCAGCTATTCCGGTCTTGGATGGAGAGTGTGTGGCTTCCAATTTGGATATACAAGTGAATCTCTGACAAGTCTGAATGTTGTAGGGTAAGAGGAGAGGGTTGTCATTGTACATGGGGCAGTTGCTACATTGCCTCAGGATGCCCACGTTCACCAGGTTAATAGGGGACAGCACAAGGAACTGACCTTTGGACATGCCTGGAGGGGTGGGCATTAATAAGTACTGGAGCTGTTTCCTTGTAGAACATTTAGTGTTGGTAACACTTTTGTGTACTACAATAACTGCTACATGAAGTCTGGTAAAGTGCTAAACTAACAAGTTAGTAAAAGTGCAGGAGAGGAGAGAACTATCAGATCTAAGGGAAAAGTTGAAGAACAGACTTTGGCACTGCTCAGAAGCTTACAAGCAGTCTTGGGTACAGCAAATATGTATCTGGACTAGATTAGTTACAGGAAAGGTGGGAAAGAAGTGCAAGTGTGGGATTTTAAACCAGAAAGTTGAAAGAGATGGAGAAACTGCCCAAATGGTCAATAAATTACAATTTCTGAGCCAAAAACCACTCCTCTTGTGGTAGATAGGCTACCTAGTGCTTACCACTCCACTGATAAGTTACAAGGCTTCACTCCAACACAGAAAGGCTTGGGGGGCTCAGAAGCTTACCAACAGTCCTGGATACAGCAAATCTGTACCTGGACTAGGCTACTTACAGGAAAGGTGGGAAACAAGCGCAAATGCAGTATTTTAAACCAGAAAGTTGAAAGAGATGAAAAACTACCCAAACAGCCAAAAACTACAATTTCTGGGTCAGATACCACTCCTGTTTTGGTAGATAGGCTACCTAGTGCTTACCACTCCCACTGATAAGCTACAAGGCTTCACTCCAACACAGAAAGGCTTGGGGGGCTCAGACGCTTGCCAACAGTCCTGGATATAGCAAATCTGTATTTGGACGAGACTAGTTACAGGAAAGGCAGGAAACAAGCTCAAATGCAGGCTTTTAAACCAGAAAGTTGAAAGAGATGGAAAACTGCCCAAATGGTCAATAAACTACAATTTTTGGGCCAAAAACCACTCCTCTTGTGGTAGATAGGCTACCTAGTACTTACCACTTCCACTGGTAAGCGAGAAGGCTTCCTTCTGACACAGAAAGGCTTTGGGAGCCCAGAAGCTTACAGAGTCCTGGATACAGCAAATCTGTACCTGGACTAGACTAGTTACAGGAAAGGCGGGGAACAAACAGAAATGCGGGCTTTTAAACCAGAAATTTGAAAGAGATGGAAAAACTGCCCAAACAGGCAATAAATTACAATTTTTGGGCCAAAACCCACTCCTCTTGTGGTAGATAGGCTACCTAGTGCTTACCACTCCCACTGATAAGCTAGAAGGCTTCCCTCCAACACAGAAAGGCTTGGGGTGCCCAGAAGCTTACCAGCATTCTGGATACAGCAAGTCTGTATCTGGACGTGACTAGTTATAGGAAAGACAGGAAACAAGCTTAGAATTTTTTTTTTTATAGAAAAGCAGCTAAAACAGCAGTAAATACAACTCAAATGCAGTTCAGGCTAGCACACTTGAGTGTGTAGCAATATTACGGCAAATACAGTTTAAATTAATGCAATTAAATAAACAAATGACTAAAACAAGTGCAGAAGACTATTAACAAGCAGTAATAAGTGCAGAGTACGAGCAACTGAACAGATAACAGCATGCAGAACAGGAAACTAAGACAGTTCTAATAAGAACAGCTGAATAAAGTATATATATATATATATATATATATATATATATATATATATATATATATATATATATATATATATATGGATCTACCTGACTAGATCGACACGTCATAACACCGACAAAGCGCCAGAAGATCGACAAGGCAGAAGACCGGAGGAAGACACCGACGCTGAGAACACTGAGATGGGGAAAGGATGTGTAAGTATGCGGTAGTGACGGCCGTTAGGGTGCGAGTAAGGCAAGTGTGCGATGTTGACGGTCTGTAGGGATAGGGGTGGGATAAGTGAGTTAGGGTTAGGGCGTAGGTTAGGTAAAGGTGCGAGTAAGGTAAGTGTGTGATGTTGACGGTCTGTAGGGATAGGGGTGGGATAAGTGAGTTAGGGTTAGGCGCTGTTAGGTAAGGGTGCAGTAGTGATATTTTTTGGGTTAGGGGCGGGTTAAGTGAGTTAGGGTTAGGGCGCGGGTTAGTTAAGTGTACGATAGTGACGGACCTTAGGGTTACGGTTTCGGTTAGGGTTGTAGATAGTTGTGTATGTAAGAGTTAGTGTTGGTTTGTCAGGATTTTGGTGTGCTTGTGTTGTGTGTGTGGGTTTTGGGCAGGGGATTTGTTCTGTTTGTGTTATGATGTGTCGAGTGTATGTGGTGTCGTGTTTGTGAACTGTCGATTATGTGGTGTCGGTGAAGTAGTTGTCGGTGTTTTGAACTGTCGATGTAGTCAGGTAGATCCATATATATATATATATATATATATATATATATATATATGTATAGTTCCCTATCAGAAGCCTGAAACACTATAAGCTTGAAAATCAAAATCCTGAAACCAAAAGCCTGAAAATTCAAAATCCCGAAAACCCAAAATCCTGAAACTCAAAATCCTGAAAACACAAATAATGCTAATATGTCACTATAAAGACACTAATATCTACCAACTGACCCTGACCCTAACCTAACCCTAAGGTCCGTCAATATCGCACACTGACCTGACCGCCCTAACCCTAACTCACTTAAACCGCTAACCTAATATAAAACCAACACACTCACCTGAACAACATGACCTAACACCTCAGGGCTAACAATAGCAAAGCCACAATGACGTCAGTATGTCCATTTTGTGTTTTCAGGATTTTGAGTTTCAGGATTTTGGGTTTTCGGGATTTTGAATTTTCAGGCTTTTGGTTTCAGGATTTTGATTTTCAAGCTTATAGTGTTTCAGGCTTCTGATAGGGAACCATACATATATATATATATATATATATATATATTTTTTTTTTTAGGGAGGGAACAGAGCAGGAGTAAGAGGCTACAGGGGTTGTCCTTCCTAAATGCTCTCTTTGTACACAGTGGATACAGCTGAAGAGATGGGACTATTTGGAGTGCCTGAAATCAGAATATGATCTCACTGCACTCAGTTGAGTGAGCAACTGAGATGGGCCCAGAAGGAGTATCCAAATACGAATTTACAAGAGGGGCGGGCAGTTTCAAAGCCACCAAGATTAATACCAAAACAAGAACAGGAAGGGACGGTGGGGAACTAACTGCAGAGACACAGAGACCACAATTTTCAATTCAATTAATATTCAGTGAAGAAAAATAAATAAAATGCAGTGCTATATGAAAAAGTGCAGATAAAAGTGTACTTAAATTCGTTTATAAATCCAGTTGATTGCAAGTAGATCTTAGCCAGCCAAAGCTCAGATATTTTAGCAGAAATAACACAAGATGTAACACTTGTATGGCAAGACAAACCCTCTAGGCTAGGAGCTAAATACAGAATATCAATGAAATGAAACTACCCCCTACTTCTACCAATGGTTAACTTCTAACAAGTTCTCTGTAGAGACACAGAGACCACAATTTTCAATTCAATTAATATTCAGTAAAAAAAATAAAATGCCGTACTATATGAAAAAGTGCAGATAAAAGTGTACTTAAATTCGCTTATACATCCAGTTGACTGCAAGTAGATCTTAGCCAGCCAAAGCTGAGATATTTTAGCTGAAATAGCACAAGATGCAACACTTGTATGGCAAGACAAACCCTCTAGGCTAGGAGCTAAATACAGAATATCAATGAAATGAAACTACCAACAAGATATTCATCGTGTTTCACTATTGCAGTCATTACACTTGGGTTATCCTGCTGGCAGGCTACCCGCAGTCGGACGGAATTCCAAAGTCCTGGTCCGGCGTCGGTTACTGTCGCCTCTTCCCTGACGTCAGGGCGCCAGGGGTATAAAAGATGCAGCTGACACCATTTTTTTCAGTCTTTCTTGCTGTGCGGTGCCCGAACCAAAAGCAGTTCGCAAGTGCCGGTCGGCCGACTCCTGAGATTTTCGAAATCGAATTTCAGATCCGAAGTCTTCATTAAAGCTAAGTATCCCATTGGGGAAACTTTTTTCTTGCTCCAGACCGATGACAGAAGAAGTTAACAATTGTATTTCTTGTGGGAACCAAATATCTCATAAGGATTTTCATTCTTACTGTATTCCTTGCCTAGGTCCTGATCACAATGTTGCTAACTGTCGGTTTTGTGCTAGATTTAACCAACGCACTATTAAGCGTCAGTTTGATTTTGCCTTTCATTACTTCGGCCGAAGATTTAAATATACAATGCCAGCGGAACAGCCGATGACCGGAGTTCACAAAACGCACAAGGAAAAAGAAAAGGACAGGCATCCGAGGTCCAAAAACCGCGATGAGGCTTCTTTTAAGCCAGTCGCCGGTTCTCAGTGAGGTGCTTTCGCAGCCCCTGACGCCCCTACCTCAGAGCCACAGGCCGCTGACGACTCCCACGTGGAGCCAGCTAGGCCTCTGGATACTCAAGGTATTGGACACTCAGAAACAATTCCCTCAGATGGGTCTGGAGCCGCTGAGCAGCCATCGGCTTCTGAGGGTGTTTTCAGACTTACACAATTATATGTAAAGCCTACTTCAGCATCAAAATCAAAGACTAAAGCAGTTCAAAAGACAAAGAAACAAGTACAGCAATCTCCAGGATAGGCCTCCATGCCTGAAAAACAGATGCTCAAAAGGGCCGAAGACCTAATTACTCTGATCAGGGGCTCCCATCCCCCTCCTGATAATATGACTCTTCAGATCAGGTTTCCTTTTCCTCTGACTCCTCTTCTGATCAGGAATACTCTTCCTCCTTATGAGGATTCTGATGCTGAAGAATCTATCCCTTCAGCCTCTCCTCCTGAGGATTACTCTTTTGGGGAAACCTTGCATACCATGAGGGAACACTTCCACTGGGAGAGCCAAGATTACTCAGAATCTAAGAAAAGGCTTAGAGATTTTTTGTTACTTCCTCAGCACAGGCCCCTGGCTATTCCCCCTGTGCTAGACATAGTGGATGATGTATTTTCAGAGTCCAGCCTTTCACCAGACTCTTTGCCCCCTGCTCCTGTTAAGCCAAACAGGTACTACAGGGTCCCAGATTCTCATAAATGTCTTTACAAAAACCCTGCTGCTGACCCAGAAACTATTTCTCAGGGTCCCAAAGGGGTCAAAGCTGCTACTGCAAAAAAACATATTCCCTCTGACAGGGATTCTAGGGCTCTAGACAGATGGGGGAAAAAGGTCTACACTTCTGCTACTCTGGCTGTGAGGGCTTTAAATTGTCAATTTCATATGCTTAAATATCAGCAATACCTACTGTCTCTGCTTAAACAGAAAATGTTGACAAATTCTGAATGTGCTGAAAATAAGGAAATGCAGGATTTATTGCATGCAACTGAACAAATAGGAAAGCATACATTGCAATGTGGGTTTGATTCTTTGGAGGCCTCTTGCAGGGCCACAGTTCCGGGTTCTGTCATTAGAAGGCATGCTTGGTTAAAGGAACAGAATCTGCCTGATCATGTTAAAGCAAAATTATTAGATGCTCCATTACAGCATGATACTTTATTTGGTGTTAAAGCAGAGGAGGTTTTGAAGAAAATGGAGGACAAAGCAAAATCTATGCAAACAGTAAAGGATTTCTTACAGGTACAGCCACCTAGATTTAGCAGGAACTGGCCTACTAAGAATTGGTCCTTTCCAGTGTCAGACAGGCCACAAAGAGGCAAATACAGATGCCCGAGAGGCAGATCTCAGCCCCAAGGCTCTTATAGGCCTAAACAATGGAGTGCTCTTACCTCCAAAAGCGGAGAAGACAAATCACAGCCCTACAGAAAACAATCCCAATGACTTTCCTCTGCCAGCACCGAGCACTTATCTTTTGGCCGCCCCTTTGGGGGGGGGGGGGGGGGACTAGCACTTTTTTCACAAAATAGGCAAAGGATTACCAAGGACAAATGGATTTTAAATATAGTGTCCCAGGGCTACAGGTTCCACTTTCACACCCTGCCAAAAGCAAAAGGTATGCCAGACCTGCCACACACTCAATGGGCAGAGGCGCAAAAGCAAGTATCATCTCTCATGGACATGAGAGCTATTCAGCAAGTACCACAGCAAGAGCAGGGACAAGATTTTTATTCAAGACTATTCTTGGTGCCCAGAAAGGACAAAGCCTGGAGACCAGTACTGGACCTGTCTACTCTAAACACATTTCTGGACGTTCCAAAATTCAAAATGTTGACTCTACAGCAACTTCTGCCCATGCTGGGTAAGAAGGACTGGCTCGTAACGTTGGACCTAAAAGAGGCATACCTGCATGTCCCAATGAGACAAAATTGCAGAAGATACCTCAGATTTATAGCTGGATCAATGCATTACCAATTCTCTGCACTGCCCTTTTGCTTATCTACTGTGCCCAGGGTCATCACAAAATGCCTGGCACCAGTAATTGCTTATTGCAGACAAAGAGGAATAGAAATATATCCTTACTTGGACGACTGCCTCATTCAAGCAGAGAACAAGGACATTCTACTACAGCATCTGGCGTTTGTAAAAAGATTATTAATTTGCTCAGGGTACACAGTAAACGAAAATAAATCAAAACTGATACCCTCTCAAGAGATAATATTCCTGGGTGCAAGCTTAAACACAACTGCCGAGATGGCTTATCTCACGCCAGACAGACAAAGGCAACTGACTGACTTCAAAATGTTGGCAACAAAGATCCAGTTATCTGCAAGAAAAATTCTGCAGGCCTTGAGATTCATGGCATCCTGCTTCCTACTGATTCCATATGCAAGACTGCATATGAGGAAACTTCAATGGTATCTAAAAAGTGTTTGGGCACAACATTGCCACAGCCTGGAAAATGTGATTACACTCATTCCCTGCCTGCAACAGGAGTTTCAGTGGTGGGCACAAGCCTGTCACCTCAACAAGGGACAGCCATTCACCATACCCACAGCCAGGCAATCAATAACAGACACTTCAGACTATGCCTGGGGAGCCCACATGGCAGGAAAATGTATTCAGGGAGCATGGCCTGCAAGCCAAATGCATCTTCATATCAATCAAAAAGAGATGCTAGCTGTTCAAAATGCCCTGACAGCTTTCAAGGATTTGCTTCATCCAGGGCAACTACTGATAAAGACAGACAATACAACAGTTATGTGGTACATAAACAAGCAGGGAGGCACTCATTCCTACCCCCTAGGCAGACTAGCCATGACTTTGTGGAACACAGCACTGGACTACCAAGTACACCTGCAAGCACAATTCCTGCCAGGAAAGACAAATACACTGGCAGACGAGCTAAGCCAAAACCTCATGGATCCCCATGAGTGGAAACTGGATCCACAAATCTTCACCATGATAATAAGGAAATGGGGATGCCCAGACATAGATCTATTTGCCTCCCCTCACAATTGCCAACTACAGAAATTCTGCACAAGGACTTATCACAGTCAAGCATGGAAAGTGGATGCTCTATCTTTCAGCTGGAAAACCCTTACAGTATATGCCTTTCCTCCACTGCCTCTCCTATCTAAGGTACTCTAAAGGTCAGACAAGAGAAGCTGAAAATGATGCTGATTGCCCCAGACTGGCCATGCCAGCACTGGTATCCAATCTTAAAGAGCTTGTCATAGGGGCCAGCCTGGACATTGCCTCTTATTCCTCACTTACTGACCCAACAGAACAATCAGATCCTGCACAGCCAACTCAAAACCCCAAATCTGGCAGCATGGCGAATACAGTGACAATTCACAACACTCCTCTTTCCAAGGCAGTTATGGATGTTATTCTGGAGGCCAGAAGGCCAAGCACCAGGAAATCTTATGCAGAAAAATGGAAAAGATTCAGTGCCTGGAATCAGGCACAAGGTACACTTGGGACCAAACATTCCTCAAATTTTACAATACTTAACTGAGATGCTAAACAAAGGCCTATCCTTTTCATCAATCAAGATCCATGACTCTGCCATTTCAGCTCATTACAATACAGACCCTCCTATTTTTTCGCATCCACTACTAAGGCAGTACTTCAGAGGGGCCAAAAACTTAAGACCCCCAAGAAGAGCACCAACACCTGCATGGGATCTGAATTTCGTCTTGGAAAAACTCACATTGCCTCCTTTCGAGCCAGCCAATATAGCTGATATAACATTTTTATCATGGAAAGCAGCTCTGCTCCTAGCAATCACTTCAGCAAGAAGAGTCTCAGAGCTTCAGGCATTAATGGCTGTGGAATCTTTTATAATCTTTTATCCAGACAGGGTTTCTCTGAGAACAAACCCTTCTTTTATGCCTAAGAAAGTGTCCAGTGTGGCCCTCAACCAAACTATTAATTTGCCTACCTTTTATCCAAACCCACGGAATAAGGGGGAGAGACTTCTGCATTCTTTGGATATACACAGACAACTACGCTTCTATATCTGGACAGAACTAAAGCTTTCAGAAAAACAGAGCAACTTTTGGTGGCATATGCTGCAGGATCCCAAGGAAAGGCAATTTCATAGCAGATTATTTCAAAATGGATAGGCCATTGCATTTGTTTCTGCTATTCTTAACATGGCAAATCAGTGCCTAAGGGCATTAGGCCACATTTGACCAGAGCAGCAGCCACTTCAGCAGCCTTTCTCAGAGGAGTGCCAACCAAGGACATTTTAGAGGCTGCAACCTGGACTTCAGTGCACACTTTTACAAGGCACTACCACTTACCTCTTTATTCTAAAGCCAGAGAAGGCTTTGCCACTGCAGTTCTGCAGGGCCTTATAGCCTCACCTAATTCTATTTAGACCCAGCCACCCAACCTCAGCTTTGGGATTCTATCCAAGTTTAATGACTACAACAGTGAAACACGATGAACATAGTACAGTTGTGTACCTACCATAAATGTAGATGTTCGAATGTATTCACTGTTGCAGTCCAGGTTACCCACCCACCTTCCCCCTTTCTTTGCTGGGACTTATCTCTACTTCTCTATCTTATATAACCTATGTGGTGATTTGCTTGTAGATGAAGGTAATGTTTATTTTACTGTATGCATTTTTATTGGCATAATTTTTAGCCTACCCTTCGCAGGGCACCTGAAAAACTGAAGAAAATGGCGTCGGCTGCATCTTTTATACCTCTGGTGCACCCTTTTTAAACAGGGAGAAGAGTGACTTTTTTATGTACTGAAGAAGGGTGTGGACCCGATAGCTTTGCAATAAAGGCCTGGGTGACTTTAACCATCCAACCATAGATTGGAAGAAATACTCGTGCCAAAACTCAAATGTCCAGAGATTCCTTGATTTCATCAAAGCAAATGCCTTGGACCAGTTGGTTAACACCCCCACAAGAGGTGACATAACCTTAGACTTGGTTATTACCAGCATGAGTAACTACTGCAGCATCCCTACAGTGTCATCATCCCTGGTAAGATCCAACCACAAAGCAGTAACTTTCGAAGTCACCATCTCCCCTGCCCTCCCCCCAGCTAGGGTCAAACAAAAAAACTTCTCCAAAGCTTGTTACATCCTCCTGAGGGAATGTATAAACAGCTTCACAGACCCCTCTCCCTCCATAAGAACTGGCACATATGTCCAAATCTACACCAAAGTACTATATGAGGATTTATATAGCTGGATGGAATCAGGAATACCAGACAGGATGAAATCCTCCTCCTCTAGGAAGAGTAAACCTGTCTGGTGGCCATCTACAATAAATAAACTCTGTATAATAAAAGGAAAAAAATTGCTATCCAGGACCAAGAAGGAGCAGGTGCTTAATTGGAAGCAGTCTCTCCTCGGCCTGAACAAGCAAATAAGAGCACTAAGTGAAGTCATCCAAAGCGAACTTCGAGTCCAAACAGGCCACATGTACTAAAGACAATCATAAGGCCGCCTTCACATATGTCTGCAATCTCAAGGAAAACCCCAGATCTGCTCAGAAGTGGTGGTCAAGGACACCACATAGACAAACCATGTAGATATAGCCAACCTGCTGGCAGACAAGTTCAGTGAAATCTTCAGTCCTCTTTCCCCCATCAGTAAAACAGGACATCCCCAGTACCTGCCCCCCTCCCTTTATCTCTAGGGAGCAAGTCATCCCTGGCCTCTCTAAGGCAAATGCAGCCTCCATGGGACCCAATAACATCCCAGGCTGCATCCTACATGAACTCAGGCAGGAACTTGCAGCACCATTCAGCACCCTATTCAACCAAAGCCTGCGTACCGGCTTTGTCCTAGCCGAGTGTAGGACAGTTGCTGTCATCCGTTTGCACAAAGGTAGAGGGTCCACTGATCCAGGAAATTATAGACCCATCAGCCTAACTACCCTGATCTGGACTGAATAAAAACAATATTAAGTAAAAATATAGATTTAGTTACTACATGTATTTTTAACCTTTCATGTATAGGTAATGTTTTTTACTAAGTAGGTGGCAACTCCTCTCTAAATGGTTTTATGCCCGAGTGTCTCATTTAATTTATTTAATCCTAATTTTAATATGTTATTTGAAAGCCAGTATGTGCTATTTACCTTGGTAAATATGTTTTATTCCTATTGTCAGGATATGAATGTGTTCTTTCTCTTTAACTTAGTGATTGTGATTAGTGTTAATTAATTGTTTTTTATGCATAATGTTCTTGTACTAATTGAGAGTGTTTCTGAAGAAGTCAGCTGTTGGAGCTGACGAAAAGCGCTTAAATAAATTCTACTTGTGTGACTGCATACTTGCCACCGTCCATGTTATTTTTGTTTTAATAGCTGTTTCGCCAGTTTGTGTTTCTTGGTTTGTAATGGCTATGGGCTCTGGAGGCAACAGCAGTCCATTTAACCCACAAGATACTCCTGTGGTTTTAAGATTAAATTCGGCTGCCAGAGACTCATTGGAAGTGGATAACATCCCGGTCATGGGCAGCACGTTGGATTCTTTACATAGTAAGATTGACCGCATTTTCTCTAGACTTGACCAGCTTGATTTAGATCAGCGAGGTCTGCGGCAATCATTTTTAACTTTATCTGAGTCATTGCGGCAAAATGTGGATACAAGTGTTAGTGGAATTCAAGGATCCACTAACATTCAAGAGGAGACACCGAAGGGTGAATTGCAACTTAATCAAAACAAGGAGTTGGGTGAACCTACAGCTCCTAACAAACTTATTTCCTCTTGTGAATTAAATTGGAGTCATATATCAGGGAGAATAAATGCCGACAATACAAATTTACCAACTACTCGATGTAATATTGTCCAAGTGCCGTTGTCTGGGTGCTTGAACACGAGGAACCATACAGGTGAAGTGAACATGGTTGCGACTAGCCAGCCAAGGGTTTCTGATACAACTAACTTGGTTGAACCACCAGCTTTGGGACCAAATTTAACATCAAATGGATTGAACAACAGGAATTCACAACAATGTGTGACGGGCCGCCAGAGCATGGGGGTAACGTCTGGACTTGAAGGTAAAAATACTCCTGCCTCCTTTGCAGTTTGGTTAAAAAATGGATTTTGTTTATCTGACGAGACTGGTACTAATACTACTATTAATCCAGTTGATCAAAATAACAGTACTGATGTTGATTGCATTAATAATAAACTCAAACTGTTTGATGCTTGCCTAGTAAAACTGAAAAAGTTACAGCTTGAAATTTCATATTTCCGTGAGTGTCTCAATCGGAAGGTGGTACCTAAAGGACTGAGGCGTGTCTCGTACCCCACTGGTCTGGAGACCGCTTCAGCTTTTCATTTGTACTTGGTTAACCTGTTCGACCGGCAAGGGTTCAAACTCATTGAAACTATAATTAAACACTATAGTTTATGGGTGGAAGATCTATCTCAATATGTCACCGAATTGGATGAATATATACAGGCTCATTATGAGTTTGGAAGATACAAATATGAATATGAGCGTGTTTTTACTAGTCTTGATCAGTACATGCATAAATTGAAATCTAATAAAATAAAAAAACTGGATAAAGACAGTAAGGCATATAGTTCAGGAGCTGCCTACCCTACTCCATCACCAGCACAGGTTTGGAGTAAAAGGACTGTTCACTCTAAACAACCTAATCAAACTAATGGTCATCAGAATGAAATTTCCACTGAAAGTGGGGATAATATAAATGATGGTGACTTTGCCAATACTACCCATGGGTCCGGTGCCTCTGATTTCCAAGTGGATGGAATGAGGGGGACCCCTTGGAGTGAAAGGTTACGTAGTGCTCATACAGAAAATAATTTACCTCAGTACCATCAAAAGTTTCAGCATGGCCCCTTACAGGGGCCAGGCCAAAGTAGAAAAACTTTCAACAACCCCACTTCAAGGGCAAACGGACATTCAACAAACACAAGAACTAATTACCCAAGTAAGACCTGACAGTTTACTGAATACCAGTTTCGATGATTGTGGGGAACAGTCCACTTCGAGCCTGTATTTAAACTGCCATAGCGTAGCAGATCTTGACATCGAGGCAGACATGATAAGGACTGCGTTAAATCACCTGCGATTGTTTTGAACAAAGCAGGGGATTTTAAACTTTTTAATTTTAGCACTACTCAGTTTAGTACTGAAATGGTTGACTTCTTATCGAAGGGTTTGACATTTATACCATCTAACCATGGAACATAGTGGACACCATTTTAGACATTAAATCTTATACTAGGAAACTTAATTTTAATGTGTTAATGGGTAACGTCTTTAGTGGTAATCACTGGGATAAGTTTCATGTCCCAAGCACCTATAACCCCCCTTTACACCCTGCATTAGAATTGTTTGAAAAATGTTGTGAACTGGATGTTAAACATGTTAATTCGAGCAGGGTTGGGGGAAACTCCACTATTAACACCAATAAGGAGAAGAGTGATTGTCTACAATTTTTCAGTACACGGGGTTTACGGTTTTGTAAGCCGGATAAAGGTGGGGGATTGGTGGTTTTTAGTATGTCTGACTATCAGCAATGTATGAATAGGTTGCTTAACCCCGAAGCATATACTCCTAGTACCCGATCTGAGGTAAATAAAGCTTATAATATTATTACGGATTGTATAGAAGATTTATTTATCGATGGGAACATTGACCAAAAGATTTACAACTACATGAAAACTCTGTTCCCTAGATACCCTTGCATTTTTGGTATCCCTAAAATTCACAAGTGCATTGAGAATCCACCATTGAGACCTCTAGTGGATAGTAGAGGATCACCAACTTATTCCTGTGCAAAAGTTGTAGACGCTATCCTGCAAAAATTCTTAATTAATGAGTCTCAAATATGTAAAGACTCTTGGTCATTCTTAGATAGAATAGGATCACTGGAGTTTAATGCGAACTACAACTTCCTCACTATAGATGTGAGAGATTTGTATACCAGTATACCCCATGAAATATCACTGGAATGGGTGGTCTTAACGCTGAAGAAATATAATGCAACCACTAGAGAAATTAATTTGGTTTCAGTACTCATTGATTTAGTATTAACTAACAACTTTTTTTATGTTTCTCAATGAGTTCTTCTTGCAAAAAGTAGGAGTAGCTATGGGGTCCCCCTGTGGGGGTAGCATAGCAAACTTAGTTATGGCATACTGGGAATCGGAGTATGTTTTTAAGGGTGACAGGTTTTCTGACACATTCATTTTTTACACCAGATTCTTGGACGATATTTTCATTTTGTTCAGTGGAAATGAAGGTGACAGCAAATTAGTTCTGGATTACCTCAATAACACTATGGATTTCCTACAATTCACGTCCACATTTAATTCAAACACTTTTGCATACTTGGACATTTGCCTGAATAAGAATTATGTTTTGAATACCTTTACAGCTAGGATATTCAGGAAAAACACATACTCTAATACTTTTCTCTACTACACTAGTAGCCACCCCTTTCATCAAAAGAAATCTGTCATCAAGGGGCAACTTGTGAGGGCTTCTAGAATGGTCAGTCTGGATGATGAGTTTATTGATGAGTGTAGTGTAATTAAGAACATGTTCCTTCACAGAGGGTACCCCGAACCTCTTTTAGACACACTTATTCAGGAAGTGATGGACAAAAGACACAATAAGGTTTATGTTCCACTTTTACCCATTGTGTAACCTATAAATTCAGGAATTACCCCAGAGGAAATTAATACTATTAATAATAATAAAAATGTTAACAAGAATGTAACTAAAACTACAAGTTATGTGGATATAAACACCCCTACTAATTTTACTACTACGTTTAGTACACACAGTGACCATTGTTTAGCCATTTTGAGGAAAAACTGGGAGCTACTTAAGATGTACCCAGAGGTTTATCAGAAAGTAGGTGAAGGTCCTAGAGTGACCTTTAGGAAAGGTAGAAACCTCAAATCACTACTAGAAAAGCAGCACTTGGTAGTGGTTAGGAACCCGGGCATGTATAAATGCCTGAACTGTAATTATTGTAAGTTTGTGGAAGAAATAAATTCCTTCCAGGTCAACAGTACAACGTATAGATTGAAGGGTAGATATAATTGAAATTCCACCTTTGTCACATACCTAGCAAGGTGCACATCCTGTGTAGCTTACTATATAGGAAAAACTGAGAGCGTGACAGGATGTATGAACACCTTTACTCTATATTTATTTATTTATTTATTTATTTGCAGTTGGTTTACCAGGATAGTCCATTGGGCCAAAAAGAACCCGTTTTCAATGGAGTCCTGGGGAGAAAAGCTCCAACACATGACAAATTAGGTACATACAAAAGATTGCTAATAATAATTATACAAGAGTAGAAGATAAAACATTTGAGCTCAAAATTCAAGAAACATTCAAAACAATACAATCTGATGAGGATTAATGTGAAGTAAATAAGCTGAGATAGTAACGTGATTTACATTACAGAGTAGTTATTCAGAAGGAACATAACATTTCATTACAGAGTAGTTATTCTGAAGGAACAAAAGATTTGTTAGGTAAAGTTAAGTATCATAAGTATAAAGGAGGTTAAGATATCATATATTTATGAGGGGTGGGAGCAAGAACAGTCCCATTGGGACCTTAGATGTGTATGAAGGGATTTTTTGAACATGTACTGGTTAGAGGTGGTACGAATGGATGGTGGGAGTGAGTTCCAGAGACGGGCAAGGTTAAAGGATAGTAAGTGTTTGCCTGGGGGATGAGTTGGTTTATGAACTTCTAGTAGGTTTTGATTGTTAGACCTTAAGACTCTATTTGGTAGGTGCATTTTGAAGGCAAAAGACAGGGAGGGACAAAGAGAGGGGTTAAGAATGAGCTTATGAGCTAAAGTCAGCTGGATATAGATGAGATGGTTAGGTAGTTCAAGCCAATTTAGTTTTTGGAGAGAGGAACAGTGGTGGGTGGAGGACCTGTGGCTATTAGCAAATTTGGCGATTTTGTTATAGCAGGAGGAAAGCTGTTTTTTTAGAGAGGTCTGAAGATTAGTCAGTAATGGAGCCCCGTAGAGAAGGGAGGGGATGAGAAAGGAGGAAGCGAGAGTGATTTTGGAGGAGCTTGTAAGGTACTGATTCTGACGGTAGAGCATACCTAGTTTTTGATGTTTTTTTTTAATATTTAGTTGTAGATGGGAGTTGAAATTAAGCCGGTTGTCAATTTGAACACCTAGTAGCTTAGTTTCAGACACCAGTTCCAGGGGTGAGTTATTTTGGCTGGTAATTGAGAAAGAGTTTATATCGAAGGAAGTAGATTTGGAGGGGGTAAAGACCATTAGTTTTGTTTTGGAGGCATTGAGTGCTAAGTGATTTATTTTCATCCAATGCTCAGTAATTGAAAAAGCTTCCTGAGTAAGTTTTTGGAGCAGAGAGGAAGAGGTGGCAGAGCAGATGATGGTAGAATCATCTGCATATTGGATGATGTTTGCAAATGGAATGGATTTGTGGAAATCGTTTATAAATATATTAAAGAGGAGGGGACCAAGAATAGATCCTTGGGGAACTCCAGTGGGGGTACTAAGGAAAGAGGAAGTGGCCTTTTTCCATATCACAGCTTGGTATCTATTTGATAAATAACTGGAGAACCAATTTATGGAGGAGGGAGAGAGGTTAAGTTTTGACAGTTTGGTTAAGAGCAGGCTGTGTGAGATAGTGTCGAAGGCCTTGGAGAGGTCAAGTAGTAAGGTAGAGACAATGTGGCCGGAATCACGTGCTCTATTAACAGTCTCAAGAAAGGACAAGAGGGCTGTCATAGTGCTATGATTTGGCCTGAATCCGTGTTGTGTAGGGGTTAGAAGGTTGTTATCTAAGAGATGTGGTAAGAGTTGAAGTTGGATACACTTTTCCAGAAGTTTAGATAAGGGGGGCAGGATAGCAATAGGACGGAAGTTGTTGACGTTGCAATTGTTGCAAACTTTATGCAGGGGGATGATAAAGGATTGCTTCCACAGTTGGGGCACTGTGCATTTATGGATGGAGTGGTTGATTAGAATGCTAATGGGATAGGCAATTGCTTCTGCGGCTATACTTAGGAAGTAAGAGGGAATGTTGTCAGGAGCGTTAGTACATGGCTTCAGTTTCTGAAGGAGTTTCTTTATAGTGGAAGTGGATATGGGTTTTGATGAGAATAGAGAAGAATGGAGAGAGAGAATTTGAGGAAGATACGGGTGATGAGGGGGTTAGAGTAGTGGATGAGGTGGAAGATAGACAGTGAGAAGATGAAAATGAGGAGGAAGTGGTAATGAGGGGAGGGTTGTTTGCGGGAGAGGGTGGGGGTGTATTAGATAGTGAGGTGGAGCATGTGAAGGAGGAGGTGAGTTTGCTAATAGAGTCAATGAAAAAGGAGTTGAACTGCGTAGCTAAATCTAAGTCTGGGCTCTTTGGGTCTGGGGTTGGGGTATGTGGTTTGCTGGGGTTAAGGAGGGTAGAGATCCCCTTCTAGAATCTTTGAGGGTTAGTTTTATTATTGTTTTGGAGTGTGAAGAAGTATTTTTGTCTGTCAGAGATTATAAGCTTTTTTACTTTATTTCGAAGAAATGTAAAGTAATATAAAGAAGTGTAAACTTGAAAATGCAAAACACATATCTTGTCACAAGGATCATGCTTTCAAATTTATGGTTATAGACCAAGTCAAAGTTGACACTAGGGGAGGTCCAAGACCTCTCAAACTTGAGGAACTTGATTTAGCCTGGCAGGTGAGATTAAATGCTTATAGCTTCCCGGGGCTGAATGATTCTTGTTTGATTAGTAGTGTGTTAAAATTAAACAGCCTTAAAAGGTGAACTAATATGGAGTGAATAAAAGCAATATTAAGTAAAAGTATATATTTAGTTACTACATGTATTTTTAACCTTTCATGTATAGGTAATGTTTTTTACTAAGTAGGTGGCAACTCCTCTCTAAATGGTTTTATGCCCGAATGTCTCATTCAATTTATGTAATCCTAATTTTAATATGTTGTTTGAAAGCCAGTATGTGCTATTTACCTTGGTAAATATGTTTTATTCCTATTGTCAGGATATGAATGTGTTCTTTCTCTTTAACTTAATGATTGTGATTAGTTTTAATTAATTGGTTTTATGCATATATAATGTGCTTGTACTAATTGAGAGTGTTTCTGAAGAAGTCAGCTGTTGGAGCTGACAAAAAGCACTTAAATAAATTCTACTTGTGTGACTGCATACTTGCCACCGTCTGTGTTATTTTTGTTTTTAAAGTTCAGTGAAAACTTCAATCCTCTGTCCCCCATCAGTAAAACAGGACATCCCCAGTACCTGCCCCCCTCCCTTTATCTCATGGGAGCAAGTCATCCCTGGCCTCTCTAAGGCAAATGCAGCCTCCATGGGACCCAATAACATCCCAGGCTGCATCCTACATGAACTCAGGCAGGAACCTGCAGCACCATTAAGCACCCTATTCAACCAAAGCCTGTGTACCGGCTTTGTCCCAGCCGAGTATAGGACAGTTGCTGTCATCCGTTTGCATAAAGGTAGAGTGTCCACTGATCCAGGAAATTATAGACCCATCAGCCTAACTAGCCTGATCTGCAAGGTTATATAGTGGATTATCATGGACCTCATTAACAAGGACATTGGCAACCTCCAGACACTTGATCCCACACAGTTTGGTTTTGTCCAGGGGATGTCATGCCTGTTATATTTGGTCAACTTCTTTGAGACAGTCACCAAGGTCACAAACGAGGGGAAGATGGTGCACACCACCTACCTTGACTTGGCCAAAGCCCTTGATACTGTTCCCCACTCAGGTATAATAGATAAACTCTCTCAACTAGGCATCAATCCATATGTTATCAGATGGGTAGCAAACTGGCTCACTGATAGATACCACCTAGTCAAAATAGGGGAAGCCAACTCAAGTAGTAGACCCGTAACAAGCAGTGTACCCCAGCGATTTGTCTTGGGGCCTCTGCTGTTTGGGATATACTTCTTGGAGCTGTAGGCCAAATCTAGTGGACTATGGCTGACCAAGTTTGCAGATGACTGCAAGCTGGGTGCTGCCATCAATTCCCCTAGTGATGTGGACATCCTCCAAGAGGGTCTCACCCAAACAAATGACTGGTGCCAGAAACGTGGCCTCAGATGTGACGTCCCCACAAATTATCACATTGCATGCTTAGGACCTTATTATCAATCAGTTGAGGGACTTGGCCACCCGGGTTGATAGAAAACTAACTTTTGACCACCGTATTGCCTCCATTGCACAGAAAGCTTTCTACATGGCCCACCTTATTAGTAAGGGTATCTCATCCAGGAATAAGGTACTCATAACATCCCTGTATTTTTCCATTATAAGACCCATTATTGAGTACAATGCCCCTTTCGGCATGTGCCTCACAAAGCACATGCAGCAGCAGGAAAGACCACAGAGGTTCCTCACCAGGAGAATCCAGAGCCTCAAACATCTACCCTACACAGAGGCTAAAAGCCCTATCCCTCTACTCATTCTCCTACAGACTCTTCAGAGGTGACCTCTGTCTGGCATACAGAGCAATCTCAGACCCTGCCCTGATGGAACTGCTGCATATCCGCAAGTCAAGCCCCACTTGAGTAACCTGCAGACGTGACCTCAACCTGGTATGTGATATCAGTAGGACTTGTTGGAGAGACAGATTTCTGTCCCAGAGACTTCCTCTTTTGTGGAATAGACTCCCTCTCCACGTAAAGCAGAGTATCTCATTTCATGTGCAACCTGGATAACTGGATGGGAAACAAAAAATACACCCCTGGGATTCCACCTGTGTCCCTGCTGGACAGTGGCATAGGGTGCTGACTTGGAACATGGGCTAAATTCTTGGCTAGGCTTGTAAGGGCCTCAGAGCCAATAGCCTAGTAACTTCCTATGATCCTATGTATGTACATCTCTTGTAAACTGTGTTAGATTCTTTAAGCATTAAAATGTTTCCTGAGTACGAGACAATGGCTGCATTGCCTCAGGATGCCCATACCTACCAAGCTGGCCACAGAGATTAGGAAATTGCAAATCTATGTTGTCAGGACCTGTATTAGAGTTAGGCTATTATGGTTTAAGATTTTGTTTTTACCGGGAACATCTGAGTGGTGTGTAGGGTGGTGCCTTGATGTCAGATACTGCTTTGATCTGATTTTAGTGCTGTTTGAGGCTGACTACCTGCCTAATCTTAGCTCCACACAAAGCCTTTCTGTTCTGGGTTTAAGTCCTGAGTATTAGCTTTATAGGTTTGCTGCTATATAGGGTACTGCTAACTACTACTGAGCAGTGAACAGCTCTGTGGAAATATGCCTAATTTGTGCCATGCAGAAAAAGGATAAAAAGTAACATCCATGCCCTCTGCCCAGTATACCTCTACACTTTGAATTCCTTGGAGTGCTTCCCAACTCAGTGAGATGAGGCAAACACCTTATCCCACAAGATGGATGATTCTGGAACTTCTTAATATAAAAGCACAGTAAAGTAGTTCTCATGTGTAGATTAACACCAAACAACTAAGTCCCTAAAAAGCCATCAGGCTGATGAAACAGTCTCACTTTAAACTTCTCCATGTGTTTCCCAACTTGAACTGACCAGGCTATTTTACTACTGCCACTAGAATTGCACTCCCAATCTTCTTAATGTAAAAACACAATTTAGGTTACCTACAAGTGAAAAGATATCAGAAAAAAGTCAAATAATTAGTTACTACAGATAATCGCCACATTAAGCCCTCTTGTGTGTTCCCTAACGTGGACAGACTAGGCTACTTTTCCACTCCCACTAGAACAGTAGTCCCAGTCTTCTTAATTTAAAAACTCAGTTTGGTTACCCACAAATGAAAATGTATCAGAAACAAGTCTAACAACTAGCTAAAGTAGTTAAAAGGCAATTTAAATCAGACAAACATGCACATCTTAAAGCAATTTCAAAGTACACTAACAGTTAAAGAGGAGGGGCTTCCCAGTTTCTTCTTTTAGTAATCAGTAAGAAGAGCAGAGGTGCTTCTAGAAACAGATAGACTGAGACTGTGAAGGAAGGCACCTGTAGACCCTTTCTGGAACTGTCTCATCTCAACACCTTTCTGAAGATCCCTTCCTTGCAGATGTGATCCCTTCAGACCCTGTTTCCTCCTCTTCTCTCCCGGGCTTTTTTGGTGACTCTGGATCCCAAGGATGCTTATCTTCACATCCCAATTTATCCCCTTTTCAGGAAGCTTTTGCTTTTCAGTTCTCTGCTTTGCCCTTTGGCCTTTCTAATTCCCAAGGGTTTTCACCAAATGCCTCGCTCCTGTGATTGCTTTTTGCAGGTTGAGAGGAGTTCATATCTTTCTTTATGTGGATGTCCTACTCATTCAGGCTTCCTCCCCCATGACCTTGTTTCAACACCTTCACTATACTGTTTGTTTCTTGCAAAGCCTAGGGTTTACAATAAACCTCAGAAATCAGTCCTGGTTCCTTCTCAGTATCATGTGTTTCTCAGTTGTAGGATGCAGACCATCCCTATGCTCTTCTCCCTCCCTCCTCCTAAGGCTGTCTGATTGTCTTATTTTTATTTGCTTCTTCCTCAGGTTTTAGTTATGACCAGCGAGTTTCTCCGGTCTGTAGGATTCATGGCCTCCACCATTCCTAGGGTACCTCTATCCAGGCTTCATATGGAAAAACTACAGTGGTTCCTAAAGTCAGTTTGGCTGCAGCAACGTCATCCTCTAGACCTAGTTCCTCTTCTCCATGCCTTAAGCTTGAATCTCAGTGATGGATTAATCAGCCATCTCTCAACCCAGGATTTTCTTTTCAGCTCCCAGTCCCCATCCAGGAACTTTTTCAGATGCCTCAGACATGGGGTAGGGAGCTTCTCTTTGTTCCCTTAGGGTCCAGAGTCTGTAGCCCCCTTGTCAGTGGTAAGGCCATATCACTGTCTAGGAGATGAGAGCTCTCATTTTTGTCCTTCAGGCTTTTCATTCTGTTTTTCTTCCAGGGCTTCTCAAAATCTTTGCAGGCAATACCACAGTAATGTGGTACATCAACAAGTGAGGGGGACATGGGCCTACTTTCTTTGCAGGCTGGCTCTTCAAGTTTGGGATCTAGGTGTCCAGTATCAAGTGACTCTTCCGGTTGTATATATTCCTTCAAGGCAGAACATAGTGTCAAACTCTCTGAGTAGGAAATTACACAAGCTTTACGAATGGATGCTTCACAGAGTTGTGTTTCTGAACTTTGTCCATCAGTGGGATACTCCTCAGGTAGAGTTTTTTGCCCTCCCCTTTGAACAGACAACTTCCTCTTTATTACACCAGAGTCCCAAGTCCTTTGGCGTGGGATATGTATGCCCTCTCTTTTTTGGAAGGGGTACACCTTCCCTCCCCTTCCTCTCATTCCAAGGGCCCTGCTCAAGATAAAGGAAGAATCCACTGAGATCTTGTTGGTGACTCCCTTTTGGCCCAGACAGGATTGGTTTCCTCTTCTGCATCTAGCAAAGGGCAGTCATCACAAATTACCTCACAGGGTGGACCTTCTCACACAAGGCAAGGGGTCTCTCATCCATCCTCAATTGCCCAATCATCAACTGAGATTGTGGCTGATAGGGTTTTGATCCCTTTTAGGCACCTTTTGTTCTGAGGATGTGCTTAAGGTACTACAGGAAACCCACTACTAGGAAGTCCTATGTATCCAAATGGAAGAGATTTTCTGTTTGGTGCCTTGTTCGTCACTAGGATCCACCTTCTGTGGAGATCCCTCTTGTTCTTTCTCATTTGTGTGACTTGCTTCATGCTTGGTTAGCTTATTCTTCAGTTACAGCTTACCTTTCAGTTATCTCTGCTTGTCTGCCATTAACTCCTTCTCTGGCCTGTAGGTTTGCGATCAAGCAATTTCTTAAAGGTGTCCTTCATATCAGACCTCCCAGGAAACCTATACTACCTCCCTGGGATCTTAATTATGTTCTTGGAAAATTGACTCAGGCTCCTTTTGAGCCTGCAACTTCAGCTTCCTTACAGCATTGTACATGAGACTGTTCTTCTTTTGGCCCTTACTTCAGCTAAGTGTGTCTGAACTCCAGACTCTCTTGGCTGTTCCTCCCTTTTTGTTTTTTCACAGGGGCAGGGTGTCTCTTTGTACTAATCCTTCCTTTATGCCCAAGGTGGTAAATTAATTGTCTATTCATTTGCCCTCGTTTTTCCTTCTCCAGTGTCTGCTAGTGAGAAGATTCTTCACACCTTGGATTTGCACAGGCAGCTCTGATATTATTTAGTGAAGACTAAGTCCATTTGCAAATCTGAGCTACTTTTTTTTCTTAGGATCTTATGATCATAGGAACTTTCTAGGCTATTGGCCCTGAGGCCCTTATAAGCTTAGCCAAGAGTTTAGCCCATGTTTAGACAAGTCAGCACCTAAAACTCCTGTCCAGCAGGGACACAGGTGGAATCCCAGGGGTGTATTTTCTGTTTTCCCATCCAGTTATCCAGGTTGCACTTGAAAAGGGATAATGAGGTACTCTGCTTGACGTGGAGAGGGAGTCTATTCCACTAATGGGAGACCCAAATCTGTCCTGCCAGCAAGTCCCATTGATGTCACAGACCAGGTTGGGGTCGCGCGTGCGGGTTACTCGAGTGAAGCTTGACTTCCGGATATGCAGCAGTCCCATCAAGGTGGGGTCTGAGATTGCTTTGTATGTCAGACAGAGGTCACCCCTGAGGAGTCTGTATGAAATTGAGTAGAAGGGCAGGGCTTTTAGCCTATCTATATAGGGTAGATGTTTCAGGCCCTAGATTTTTCTGGTGAGGAACCTCTGTGGTCTCTCCAGCTGCTGCATATGTTTTGTGAGGTACATGCCGAAAGGGGTATTGTACTCGAAAATTAACCTTAAAAGGGAAGAGTACAGGGATGTTATGACCACCTTGTCCATGGATGTGATTCCCTTACTTATGAGGTGTGCCATGTAGAAAGTTTTCCATACAACGGAAGCAACATGGTGGTCAGAAGTCAGGTTGCTATCAACCTGGATGCCCAAATCCCTCACCACTGATTGCATGCTTAGGACATTGTTATTAATGTGATATGTAAAGACATCATTCTCCCCAAATGGGATGATAATACATTTTTTGGCATTCAGCTTGAAGCCATGTTTCTGGCACCAGTCATTTGTTAGGGTGAGACCCTCTTGGAGGAAGTCCATATCACTTGGGGAATTGATGACTGCACCCAGCTTGCAGTCATCGGTAAATTTGGTCATTCCTAGGGCCCCACTGTTTTTGGCCTGCACCTCAGAGAGGTATATCCCGAATAACAGAGGCCCCAAGACAGATCCCTGGGGTACACGGATCGTTATGGGTCTACTGCTTGAGGTGGCTTCCCCTGTTTTGATTAGGTGGGTTTTATCAGTGAGCCATTTTGCTACCCATTTGATAACATATGAATTGATACCTATTTGAGAGAGTTGGTCTACTACACTTGAGTGGAGAATAGTGTTGAAGGCCTTGGCCAGGTCAAGGTAGGTGATGTGCACCGTCTTTCCCCTCATCCATGGCTTTGGTGACTGTTTCAAAGAAGTCGACCAGATTTAACAGACATGACCTTCCCTTGACAAAGCCAAACTGTGTGGGGTCGAGTGTTTGGATGTTGCCAATGTCCCTGTAAATGAGGTCTATGATGATCTGTTCCATGGCCTTGCAGATCAGGCTAGTTAGGCCAATGGGTCTATAATTTCCCAATCCGTGGATGCTCCACCTTTGTGTAAATGGATGACAGTGGCTATCCTCCACTCGGCTGGGACAAAGCTGGTTTTCAGGCTTTTGTTGAATAGGGTGCCTCATGTTGCTGAAGTTCATGCCTGAGGTCATGTAGGATGCAGCCTGGGATGTTACCGGGTCCCATGGAAGCTGTATTTTTTGCCTTTGAGAGGGCAGTGATGACCTGTTCCCTAGAGATAAGGGGAGGGAGGCAGGTACTGGGGATGTCCTGATTTACTTTTAGGGGGACAGAGGGGTGAAGTTTTCACTGAATCCGTCAGTCAGTAAGTTGGCTATATCTACAGCATTTGTGTATGTGGTGTCCTTGACCACCAGTTCTGCACAGATCTGGGTGCTTCCTTTGAGATTGCGGATATATGCGAAGAGGGCTTTATTATTGTCTCTAGTAGATGTGGCCAATTTGGACTCGGCTTTAGAGGATTTCAGTAGTGCTCTTATTTGCTTATTCAGGCTAAGGAGAGATTGCTTCCAATCGGTCACCTGCTCCTTTCTTGGTCCTAGGCAGTATTTTTTTATTTTTGTTAGATAGTTTATTTATTGCAGATGTCCACCAGACAGGTTTACTCTTCCTTGCAGAGGATGATTTTGTCCTGTCAGGTATTCCTAAATCCATGCATGCATATAAGTGCTCGTATAGTACTTTGGTGTAGATTTGGACATTGGTGCCAGTTCCAATAGAGGGGGAGGGGGCTGTGAAGCTGTTTATACTATCCCTCAGGAGGTTGTAATCAGCTTTGGAGAAGTTTTTTGTTTGACCCTAGCTAGAGGGGGGTCAGCGGAGTTGCTGACTTCGAAAGTGACTGCTTTATGGTTGGATCCTGCCCGCGAGGATGAATCTATAGGGGTGCTGCAGTGGTTACTCATGTTGGTTAATACCAAGTCCAAGTTATTGTCACCTCTTGTGAAGGTATTGACCATCTGTTCCAAGGCATTTGCATTGATACATTTGATGAATCTCTGGTTATTCACATTTCTTATCATCCCAGATCTCTAGGTTTGACTGTTTCTAAGCATACCATTTATTTATGAATCTTTAAGGCCATTCTTTTTGTTACATTTTTCATAGAAAAAGCCATTCTACTTCTGTAAAGGCTCATTCTACCAGGGCTGTGACTTCTTCTGTTGCCTTTTTCAAAGGATTGCATACCAGTTACATCCTTGAGGCTGCTACTTGGATCTCTGTTCATACCTTTATTAAACATTACAAATTGGATATTCTTTCCGGAGCAACAGCTGGCTTAGCCAGAGCTACCCTGCATGTTATTCTGGAGGGCTCTTCTGGCCTTCCACCTCCCAAGTTTCCTGTTTTCCTGTTGAGCTTTTGTATTCTCCCTTTAGTAAAGAATACTGCAGCAGTGGCATGCAAGGATATAGTACAGTTGTATGAACTCTTACCATAACAGTAGATGTCCTTCAGTTCACTGTTGCAGTATTTGCTCACTCCGTCTTACCCCTTCTGCTCTTTCATTTTCTCCTTCTGAATGCACATGTTCTCTTTACTTCCTAGGACTGTTGTTCCTCCTGGGTCTATTCATTTCTGGGGTACGTACGTCCGTATATTACTTTTATGCACTACACCTTGAGTGGGGACCATTCATGTGAAGTACAATCTCTATAAAGACCTAAGGCTTTGATATACTGGCCAGATGTTGGGCTACCCTTGGCAGTAAATCCCTTTAGTAAAGAATATTGCAACAGTGAAGAGAAGGACATTTACTGTTATGGTTAGATTTTACACAAATATACGTTCCCATTCATGGTCTGTCTCATTGTCTGCATATAGCAGCTTTGGTGACCTGTTTGCTAAGATGGTTCATCACAATGTATTAATTCTGGTTTAAGCACTTGGGCTTCACGCCAGTTGTTTTACATTAAGAAGGTTTGTGGACTGCACTGTAGTGGCAGAACAGGTAGCTTACATCCTTCTAAGTTGGGAACTGCTGATTGTGGGCTCAGTGTCTGTTATTCTAAAACTGTATTAATTCTGGTTTAAGCACTTGGGCTTCAGGCCAGTTATTTTACATTAAAAGGGTTCGTGGTCTGCACTCTTGTGGGAGGAGAGGCTGGACTCTGCCCTTCTGAGCTGGGAATTTCTGGTTAAAGGCTTATAGTGCCTGCATATCTGAAGTGTTTCTTACTGAAATTGGTACTCCCTGTTTGCTGTAGTATAGACTAGATCCAGGCCTGCTGAATCTAGCTTTATTTGTATGCTGCTTGTTTGTTTGCTTGTTATTTCCCTGAAATGTTAATTCCACCTAAAACGCGGCTTTTCAGCGCTTCTGTGGATCCCTAGTGATATCTGCATTGCTTACTGTACTTATTTCCTTGTTTCACTTGAAAGAAAGTTACTGTTTGTCGTTTTTGCATTTAAGTTACCTGAAACACATTGCATTTAAGTTACCTGGCACTTGCTCACTAAAGCAATTATATAAGTCAGCACTAAAATATTAAAAGCACTACACCCTCACAAACTCCCCTTGAGTACCTCGTTTCCCATTGTTCCTTTTTTTTCAATTATAAAGGAATTCCCAGTACTATTCTAGCATGTCCAAAGGTCAGTTGTCAATCTCCTCTCCGGTCCAGCTGGTGAATCTGGGAATCTTGAGGCAATGTTACAACTGCCTCATGTACACAGACAACCCTCTCCTCCTCCCAACAAATTCCAACACATGAGAGATGCAACCATATAGCCATACTGGAGGCTAAGCTCTCTCAACTCAGTACTGGCGAAACCAGTCAGGAGGAGAAGGAAACCACACTCACTACAATTCCAGTCTCACATAGACCTACCATGACAGCAAACCAAACACATAAACACACAAAAACATACTCAGAGGCTCTAAATAAAAATCTGCCTAAGCAGCAGAGACCTCCAAAGCAGACACCCAAGCAACCGCTACCCCAAAACAAAACGTGCAACACATAGCTCACAAAGCCAGTGTGCCGAACAGTCACAGCCCTTAAGGCTAAACAACACACCTGATACACTTGTAATAGGTGACTCTATCGTCAGGCACACTGACGTCCCGCTCACCAGGCTGAACAAGGAGAAGGTCACGGTGAGCTGCCTGTCGGGCGCTAGGATCCGCCACATAACACAAGCACTCAGGTCACTCCAAGGCAAGTATAAATATGACTCAGTCATTGTCCATGCTGGTGTGAATGACCTGAGACGTACCTCCCTGGACTACATGAAAAGAGACATAGAGGAGCTCTCTGAGCATGTAGCCCAGGCCGGTATGACCCTGACCTTGAGTAGTATCTTACCCTCACCAAGAATGATGCCACAATATGAAGACAAGATGATCAGTTTCAACAATTGGCTTAAGTATTGGTGTCATTCAAAGGGGATCCAATGCCTGTCAGCCTGGGATGACATGCTCGACAAGCCAGGATGTTTCGCTAGGGATGGCTTGCACCTGTCACCCCTGGGCTTTCGGATATTGGGAAAGGCTCTTGCTACCCCCATAGTGCCTTTTTTAGGCAAGGCTCAAAAGACAAACCCACCTCCATAGGTATCACAAGGGATAAGAAACTAAGAGTAATGCTACTCAATGCCAGAAGTCTAAACCTCAAGATGCACACACTCGAAACTCTCCTTAGCATGGAGAACATCGATATCTGTGCAGTAACAGAAACCTGGTTCAAGGCTCCAGAGAGCACCCCAGCACTACCAGGTTATACCTCATACCATGCTTTTCAGCCCCAAAACTTGGACCGTACCATAAAAGGAGGGGGAGTATCAATATTCGTCAAAGATACCCACACCTCCAGGTTGGTGCACAGCACGAAGCATCAGAGACTATCCATGTGCAACTAACAGTGGGTAAAACTGCCTTCCAGTTTATAGCCTGCTACAGACCACCCTCCCAAACCCAGGAACCCCACTCAGCCTTCCTGAGAACACTGAAGGTCTCTCCAAACACCATCATATTGGGCGACTTCAACTACCCAAACATAGACTGGGAGCATTACTCTAGCTCCAACACCCTAGCCCAAAGATTCCTAGAATTTATAAACTCAAATACTATGGAACAAATTGTTACCACTCCCACAAGAGGGGAAAACGTACTGGACCTGATCATCACCAACATGGGGACTCTATGCTCCAGACCAGAAGTGTATCCCTCACTGGTAAGATCAGACCATAAACTAATCGCACTGGATATTCACATCCCGACTCCACCCCCTGCCCTGAAAACCACAGTGAAAAACTTCTCTAAAGCAAATTTCACACTCCTCAAACCTGAGGTGGAATCCTTCAAAGCCCCCGGGCCTGTGGAAAATACAGCCCAGACTGCAGAATCCTTTATAAACGCATTCTATGAACACCTTCAGGAATGCATGGATCATGCAATCCCAAATAAAACCAAGACCCAATCCTCCAAAGGCAGACGTCCTGTCTGGTGGACCCCAGCCATAAACAAACTATACAATAGAAGGAGGAAGCTACTACATGATAGAACAAAATCCCAAAAAGGGAAGGCATCTCTGATCAGTATTAGCAAAAAACTACGGGCACTCATAAAATTGTCTAAGGCCAGCTTTGAGAAAAAAATTGCACAGGACATTAAGGATAATCACAAGGCTTTCTTTAGTTATGTTAGGAACCTGGGTGGGAATTCCCAGATATGCTCAAAATTGGTCCAAAATGACAAAAAATACACTGAACCCACAGACATTGCCAAAATCCTAGCTGACTGGTTCAGCGCAAACTTCTCCCCCCCTCCATCAAAAGGGCAAATATTTATCCCAGCAGAGTGCTGCCCCCCGACATCTCTGATGCTCAGGTAAGAGCTGCCTTCTCCAAAGCAAAAAACACAGCATCAATGGGACCAGACGGTGTCCCGGGCTGCATCCTACATGAACTCCAAGAAGAGCTAAACCCAAACATAAAACTACTGTTCAGTCTTAGCCTTACTACAGGATATGTACCCAAAGAGTGGTGTACAGCAACAGTGGTCCCTCTCCACAAAGGTGGTGCCTCAATGGATCCTGGAAACTATCGCCCCATAAGCCTGACTAGCTTAGTCTGCAAAGCTATGGAAAGGATCATCATGGACCTCATAAATAAAGATATTGGGGACCTACAGACACTGGATCCTACCCAGTTTGGCTTTAAGGGCAGATCCTGTCTCTTAAACCTGGTTGATTTCTTTGAAACAGTCACCAAGGCCATTGACGAGGGGAAGGTGGTCCACACAGCCTACCTGGACCTCGCAAAAGCCTTTAATACAATACCCCACTCGGGCATTATAGATAAGCTCACCAGCTTAAATATAAACCCCTATGTCACTAGAGGGGTTGCAAACTGGCTCAAGGACAGAACCCACATGGTTAGAATTGCTGGAGCCATGTCAGACTCCAGACCAGTTACAAGTGGCGTTCCACAAGGCTCAGTCCTGGGACCTCTGTTGTTCGGTATACATTTCTCGGAGGTACAGGCCAACACGGAAGGACTGTGGCTGACTAAGTTCGCAGATGACTGCAAACTGGGCGCCATAATCGACTCTCCAGCCAACACAAGCATCTTCCAAAAGGGCCTCATAGAAACAGACAACTGGTGCCAGAGCCATGGCCTCAAGCTAAACGCCAAAACTGTATAGTCATCCCTTTGGCAAAACCAGTGCCCACAAATTACCACATAGGTGGTAATCCATTAAGTACAGAAGAAGTAATTAGGGACCTGGGGACCCAAGTTGATAGCAATCACTCATTTGACAAGCACGTGGCCAAAGTGGTTAGAAAAACATTTTATATAGCCCACCTAATCATGAGGGGATTCACATCTAGATCAGGGGAGGTCATCGTGCCTCTTTACTCATCTCTCATCAGGCCCATAATTGAGTACAATGCCCCTTTTGGGATGTACCTTACCAGACACCTGCAGCAACTGGAAAGACCCCAAAAGTATCTTACTAAGAGGATCATAGGGCTCAAACAGATGCCATATGCTGCCCGGTTAAAGAAACTCCAGCTCTACTCAGTGGCATACCGCCTGCTCAAAGGTGATCTGTGCCTGATTTATAAAGCCATGTCCAACCCGGAATTAATGGACATGCTGCACCTCAGAAAATCCAAACCCCATCGAGCTACGCGCTCGAGACACTTGAACCTCAGCACTGAAATAAATAGGACATGCTGGAGGGACAGATTCATAACCCAGAGGCTCCCTTCACTCTGGAATAAAATCCCAGTCCAGGTTAGGCAGAGTCCCTCATTGACTCTCTTCAAGAGGAATCTTGATGAGTGGATGGGAGATCGTAGGTTTACCCCGGGTATCACTTCTGTGTCACTGTTAGACAGAGGCACAGTATACTAACCTCGAAAAAGGGCATAGCAAAATTAATTTAAAATGGGTGGCGAAAGCCAAACACACTCTGGCTAGGCTTATAAATGCCCTAGGGCAGATAGCCTAGTATGAACCTATGAACAAGTATGAATAGCAGTGGACTCATAGGTGATCCCTAAGGCACACGCCCAGTCTCGCTAGGAGCCCTTCTGAATGTCTGTGCACTGTTCATCTATGTGCATTTTGTTCTTGTACATAGCCTGCACTAATTCTACCATTGTTTCTGGGACTTAAGAACATCACAGACTGCACAATTCAGCTTTCTAGGAACCTTTTCATATGCTTTCTTTAGTGTTGGAATTCCCATTTAGACTGTCTAGTCATTTCTAGCTGCTTCGTCTCTAGCTACTTCTCTGCCCTCTGCTTCACTGCAAACATTATATTGGTTGTGGTGCAGCCTTACATAAATCTGAACTGCTGATCTCCCGTAATACTTTCTAGTACTCTGCATATTCATTTATCAGTCACAGTGATCAGCAGTTTTATTCTGCATGGCAGCAGTTTTCTACCTCTGCACTGCCCCAAGTTGGGAGTGGTCCCTTTGTACTTGACAGTACAATGCTTATGCTGTAGTTTTCTTTTGACACTCCTTTCTCTCCAAACCATGATGAGCACCCTCAGGAGCCATTTTTCCCCTAATAAACCCAACATGTTTATCATATCTACCATGACTGCATTTCAGCCTACTGCTTTCCCCGACTTAATTTTCTTTAGTGTTCTTACTACATCTAGGATGACTGGTTCATTTACAGAGAACTCTGCAGCATTTCTCAACTGTTTCATTTGTATCCAGAGCCATCCAAGCCAAGATGAGAACATTACCATGTACTTGCTTTATAGAGTGATCACCGCTATTTATGAGCATTTTTAAAGTATTTATTTTGTGGCAAAAAATAATACGGTCATCTCCAAAAATGCATGGATCATGCAATCCCAAATAAAACCAAGACCCTCTCCACCAAGGGCAGGCGTCCTGTCTGGTGGACCCCAACCATAAACAAATTGTATAACAGAAGAAGGAAGCTACTGCACGACAGAGCAAATTCCCATAAAGGGAAGGCATCTCTGATCAGCACTAGTCGAAAGCTACGTTCTCTCACAAAAACATCCAAGGCCAACTTTGAGAGAAAAATCGCTAAGGACACTAAAGATAACCACAAGGCCTTCTTCAGCTATGTTAGAAACCTGGGCGGAAACCCTCAGATATGCTCAGAGTTAGTTCACAACGACAAAAAATACACTGAACCCACAGATATTGCCAACATTCTGGCAGACAGGTTCAGTGCAAATTTCTCCCATCCCTCACCCCCAAAAGAAGAAATACTTATCCCAGCTGAATGTAACCTCCCTGTCATCTCAAATGCCCAGGTGAGAGCTGCCCTCAGCAAAGCTAAAAACACAGCATTAATGGGACCGGACGGTATCCCCGGTTGTGTGCTACGTGAACTCCAAGAGGAGCTAAACCCGCACATAAAAATGCTGTTTAACCTTAGCCTTACTACAGGATATGTACCTGAACACTGGCGTACAGCAACAGTGGTCCCACTCCACAAAGGAGGCACCTCTACAGACCCTGGGAACTACCGCCCCATAAGCTTAACCAGCCTGATCTGCAAATCTATGGAAAGAATCATTATGGAACTCATAAACAGAGACATTGGGGTCCCACAGACACTTGATCCCACCCAGTTCGGCTTTGCAAAGAGCAGATCCTGCCTTTTGAACCTGGTTGACTTTTTCGAAACAGTCACTAGAGCCATTGATGAGGGCAAAGCAGTCCATACAGCCTACCTGGACTTGGCTAAAGCCTTTGACACAATACCCCACTCAGGCATCATAGACAAGCTCAACAGCTTAAATGTAAATCCATATGTCACAAGATGGGTTGCAAACTGGCTAAAGAACAGAACCCATAAAGTCAAAATCGCTGGAGACATGTCATACTCAAAGCCAGTCACAAGTGGTGTCCCACAGGACTCTGTCCTGGGACCCCTCTTGTTCGGCATTTATTTCTCAGATGTGAAAGCAAACATGGGAGGGTTGTGGCTGACACAGTTTGCAGATGACTGCAAACTAGGCGCCGTAGTAGATACACCAGCTGATACATACATCCTACAGAAAGGCCTCACTGAAGTGGACAACTGGTGCTGGAGTCATGGCCTGAGGCTAAAATGCCAAAAAATGTATAGTCATCCCCTTTGGGAAAAACAAAGTACCCACAAATTATCACATAGACAGTAACCCACTGAGTACGGAAAAAGTAATTAGAGACCTGGGGACCCAAGTCGATAGTGATCTCTCATTTGACACCCACATTGCCAAAGTGGTTAGAAAAACATTCTACCTTGCACACCTTATCATGAAGGGATTCACATCCAGATCCAAGGATGTAATTGTACCCCTATACTCCTCCCTTATCAGGCCCATGATTGAGTACAGTGCCCCATTTGGTATGTACCTCACCCGGCATTTGCAACAGCTGAAGAGACCCCAAAAGTACCTCACCAAGAGGATCAAGGGTCTCCAACATATGTCATATGCTGCCAGACTAAAGAAACTCTAGCTCTATTCAGTAGCATACCGCCTGCTCAGAGGTGATCTGTGCCTGACGTACAAGGCCATGTCCAATCAGGAATTGATAGGCATGCTCCACCTCAAAAAATCCAAATCCATCAGAACCACGAGAGCTAAAGATTTAAACCTCAGCACAAATATGAATTTGACATGCTGGAGGGACAGATTCATAACCCAGAGGCTTCCCACACTGTGGAACAGAATCCCAGTTCATGTTAGGCAGAGCCCCTCACTGACTCTCTTCAAGAGAAATCTTGACGAGTGGATGGGAGATCGTAGGTTTACCCCGGGGGTCATCTCTGTGTCACTACTAGACAGAGGCACAATAAACTAATTCTATTATGTAAGGGGGTCTTCACTGTGCCACTACTAGACAAAAGCACAGTATTCTAAATCAATTCTGTACACCTTTGTACCATTACATGGGGTGGCGAAAGCCACATCACTATGGCTAGGCTTATAAATGCCCCAGGGCAGATAGCCTAGTACTAAACTATGAAACTATAATTTCTCTTTTTCTTTGCCTTTATAGTTATGTTTGTCTCCTGATCATCTCACAGAAGGGCAAATTAGCCAGGGACCTAGCTGTTTGATAGTTATATGTTACTTGTTGCTTAGTTTGCACATGAGAGCTTTTGCTGTGCTTTTACATTAAGGAATTTTAGGATCATCCATTTTGTGGCAGAAAGTGTTTACCTGTTTTCATGAAGTTGAGGAGCACTCCAGGAACTCAAAGTGTGGTAGTTTATTGGCTAGAGGGCACATGAGTCAGCATTAAATCTTTTTTTTTTCTCTGCTATAAATCAGGCAAGTTTGCATGAAGCTGCTCGCTGATCAACAGCAGTTAGCAATGCTGTGTATAGTAACAAATGCCTAGATATTAAAATTTCCCTATAAAGTTACCATTAGATCTGATGTCTGTGAAACAGTGTGGCATTGTGTGGAACTGAACTTAGAGCATCTAGCTTGCACATTGAATAACATCCCTCTCAACTGTCCAAATTGTTGCAGAATGCCCATATTTTTCCCTCATATTTTTGGTCTGGTCGTCAAAATATTTAAAGTTTTCTTGCAATTCACTAAAGATTGAAGTCAGCAAAGAGTGACACATTTGAGTTTCAGAGTTGCTTTCCTTTAGAAAATGCATGCTAACACAGATCCTGTTGTTCTAGCAACTTTCTAAGTTTATACAAACAGTATTTAAAATGTCCGATATCTGGGTTTTTGTCCTTCCTTTATTTTAGTCTTTGCCCAGATTTCTTGCACTAAGAGGTTGAGAGCTATATTGAATAAACTAACTGTGACACTCGTGTACTGGCCCAGTAATCAAAGAGCCTCAGTCCTCACCACTAGCACCAGTGAGGGTTGTCCACATTGGGAGGATAACAAGTACACAAACCGTGAAATAAAATTTCCCTTATAGGTTCATAGGTTGCTACTAGGCTATTGGCCCTAGGGCCTATACAAGCCTAGCCATAACAATTCCCTGGTTATTTCTTCCCACACTATTTACTTCCCTGGACCCCTGTCTAGCAGGGCGAGTGACGTGATCCCTGGGGTGAATTTCCTTTCTCCCATCCAATCATCAAGGTTCCTTTTGAAGAGGGCCAAAGAGGTGCTCTGCTTGACATGTATGGGCAGTCTATTCCAGAGTCTGGGGAGTCTCTGGTCAGGAACCTATCCCTCCAGCATGTTTTGTTTATTGTGATGACAAGGTTTAGATCCCTGGAGTGTGTGGCTCTGAGGGATTGGGATTTCTTTAAGTGTAGCATGTCCAGCAGCTCTGGGTTTGACATGGCCTTGTATGTTAAGCAGAGATCACCTTGGAGTAGACATTATGCGACAGAGTATAGCTGGAGTTTTTTAAGGATCAGCATAGGGCATCTGCTTTAGGCCTGTGATTCTTTTAGTGAAGTGTTTCTGTGGTCTTTCCAGTTGTTGCAGATGTCTTGAGAGGTACATACCTAATGGGGCATTGTATTCTATAATGGGTCTAATGAGGGATGAGTACAGTGGGACAATGACCGCCTTTTTGCTGGATGAAAAGCCCTTAGTGATGAGGTGTGCCACATAGAAGGATTTCCTGACTGTTGTGACGATGTGGTTATCGAAGGTGAGACCACTGTCCACCTGTCTCCTTAAGTCTCTTATCACACTTTCGGTGTTTAGTGTACTGCCACCTATGTGGTAATTCACGGGTACATGTTTTTTTCCAAAGGGGTAACTATACATTTCTTGGCATTGAGCTTGAGCCCATGGCTCTTGCACCAAGCATCTGTTTCTGTAAGGCCCTTTTGTAGAGCATCGACATCATTTGGGGATTCAGTAATCACTCCCAGTTTGCAGTCATCTGCAAACTTTGATAGCCAGAGTCCCTTAGTGTTGGCCTGTACTTCAGAGAAGTAGATGCCAAACAAGAGAGGTCACAGGGCTGAACCCTGAGGTACTCCACGTGTCACTTGTCTGGAACTGGATTTGGAGTTCGATACTTTTACAGTGTGGGTTCTGTTAGTAAGCCAGCTGACAACCCATCGAGTGATGTAGGGATTAATGCGCAGCTTAGTAAGTTTTTGTATGATTCCAGAGTGGGGGATGGTGTCAAAGGCCTTGGTGAGGTCCAGATAGGCTGTTTGGACTGCCTTACCCTTATCCACGGCACTGGAGACTGATTTGAAGAAGTCAATCAGGTTCAGGCGACAAGATCAGCCCTTCATGAACCCAAACTGGGTGGGGTCCAGTATTTTAAGGTTGACAAATGTCTTGGTTTATAAGTTCCATGATAATATGTTCCATGGCCTTGCAGATCAGGCTCGTCTGACTGATGGGGCAGTAGTTCCCAGGATCCGAGGTGGATCCCCCCCTTGTGGAGTGGGATAACTGTAGCTGTGTGCCACTCAGTGGACATGAAGCCTGAGGTGAGGGTATGCTTAAACATGTCACTTAGGTGAGGTGCCAGTTCATTTTGTAGTTCATGTAGTACACAGTCCAGGATGTCATCTGGCCCCATGGATGCTGTATTCTTAGCTTTGGAGAGTGTGTTTTTTACCTTTGTGGCCGTTATTATCGGAATTTGGCAATCTTCTGGTATTGAGATGGGCCATTTAGGGGTGAGGGGGGGAGGTGAAGTTGGCACTGAATCATTCTGCCAGGATATTAACAATATCCTTGGGATCAGTATATTTAATGCCATTCTTTTGTAGCTCAGAGCAGATCTGAGCATTGCCATTTAGATTATTGACATAGTTATAGAATGCCTTGTGGCTGTCTTTGGAATATTTGGCAATTTTCTTTTCGTAACTAGCTTTGGAGGATTTTATGAGGGATCTCAGCTTCTTATTGAGGCTGGTAAGGGAGTTTTTTGCATCCTGGGATTTTCCTCTTTTCTGCAACAGTTTCTTCCTTTTGTTGTAAAGTTTGTTTATGGCAGGGGACCACCAGATTGGCTTCCTTTTTTTGGAGGAGAGCATCTTGGTTCTATTTGGGATGGCACGATTCATGCATGAGTGGATGTGCTTGTATAGTGCCTTAGTGTAGGACTCAGCAGTCGAACTTTCAGTTCCCGTCTACATGGGTGTCATGAAGTTTGTAACTTCTGACTTGAGTAGCATGAAGTTGGCTTTGGAGAAGTTTTTTATGGAGGTTTCCTTACTGGGGGGGGGGGGGTGTGGATGTTAAGGGTGATTAGTTTATGGTCTGAGCTGACCAACGAGGAGGTGACCATAGGTGTGGAGCATCGATTTCCCATGTTGGTAATGACCAGGTGTAGGATATTGGAGCCCCTGGTAGGACTATGGATTAGTTGATCCAGGGCATTGGAATTTATGAATTCCAAGAACCATTGGGCAAAGGTGTTGGTACAGGAGTCGTTTTCCCAGTTAATGGCAGGGTAGTTGAAATCACCCGGTATTAGGGTGTTTGGTTGTATATTAATATTTTCCAGTATGTTTAGAAAGGTGTAGTGAGAATCTTGGGGCATGGTGGGGATCTGTAGCAAGCTACAATTTGGATTGCACTCTTACCTAGTGTTAGTTGCACCTGGAGAATTTCAGACGCATTGTGTTGGGCAACTAAACTGGTGGTGTGAATATCCTTGGTAAATACAGACACTCCTCCACCTTTAGTGTTTCGATCCTGGTTTGTTGGACGAAAAGTGTGGTAAGAGTTGCAGCCTGTTATTAAGAGCACATAGAGACAACAGTCAGTCTGGGGCTGGTTTCTCCCTTTCTCTCCAGATCCCCATTAAGACTCCTCACTGGCACAGCTATAGGGTTAAGATCTCAGCCGAGTGGTCAAGCCAAAACCTCCAGCACCCTCTGTGTCCAACCAGTGCTTTGTGTCCCTGCCCAAGTAGGTGACACACACACACTTTGAGATATGATTTACATAGAAACACACAGACACTCTTGGGGAAGGTTGGCAAAGGTTTTCCAGCTATGGCCCCCTTCTGCATAGAGTATACGGTAGTACCACCTGCCACCAACCACTCTTATCAGCTACTATAAAGGCCCTTACCAAAGGGTGTCCAATTCTACTGTGCAATGTTGTTATTGTCCAGTTGATAAGTGTGTCCAAGGCTAAGGATATTTAGGAGTGGCTTGTACAGTATCACCAAATACAAGTATTCTAAGAGCTTAAATTTATCTCTGCACAAGACAGCCACAGTTAAAAGGTTTAAAATATTTAATAATAAATAATAAAAACACAAGACAATACTCATTAATTAAGTGCAGTGACAACAGAGAGTTCAGAAATCACAGGAAATACTTTAAAACAACATTATATGACAGTCTGACATAAATATAGAAAACAGCTAGACTAATCTTGCTATTTCTATCTTTAAGGGAAATACTAAGATCTAAATCCTACTTACTACTTACAAGGCTTACAAGGCAAAGTGTTGATGAGTTGTTGTCAGCTTCTGAACAAAATACAAAATGCACTCTCTTTCTTTCTGGAATAGTCCTTATATTGATAATACAAATTACTGCTGAGTCATTTCAGATTACATCATTCTTGTCACCTCTGCTGAAGTTTCCCAGGGTCACAGAACTCAACATTTTAACATTTCTTTGTGATTTGCACCTGCCAGGAAGTCACAGCAATAAAAGACACTTTACATGTGAAACCTAGTAATCATCTCTGTCTTAGGGCAATATAAAGATTTTCCAGCTGCAGACATCCTAGCTTGATATCACACAGTCATAAAATTCTTTACTTATCAGCTTTCTTCCAGCAGGGTGCACTGTGGTTACATTTTTGAAGCATAGCACATAACACAGTTTTCTTGCATTTGTGAAACAAGCCTGTGGATCATATTAATATTTACAATGACAGAATTATTTACAAAATTCTATCTAGCTATGCTGGCAGCCTTCAGAGTTTATCACACTACTCTATATTAGCACTATGTAACATCTTACCCTTTACCCCAGAATTACCAGTGAAGACCCCTCTTAAAACCAAATCCTTAATCCTAAACAGCCTATCCTATTACACGTCTGGACAACATGGATATGCAATTTCTCTGGAGACTTTGGTAGTTTTGGGCATTTTAAGGCACATGTAGCAATTGTCTCATGTTCTCAGACAACCAGTAAGTCATTAAAGAAAAGAACACAGTATGTGAAAGATGTAAATGCATACATTTCTTGGAAGCAAAAATCTCGCATACTACTGAGGTTGTCAGGAATAGCCATACTTCATCCCTCACACGCACTCAGATTGTCTTATGCTGTGGTACTTAAAAGAAACCTTCCCAGATCTCTAAAACCTCCAAAGCTATCTAATTGCACCACTGCTGCTCAGCAATCACTGAAGCACACACTAAAAGCAGCACTAGACATCTCACATAAGCCTATACATAATGGTCCCCAAAGAGCCAAGCCCATAAGAGAAGCATATTTTTTCCCCAAAGACAAGTGTGTCACTAGGTTAGACTAGGAAAGGATAACTGCTAGTTGTCTATCTGGAGCCAGGATCTGCAATATAATGCAAGCACTCAAGTCACTGAACTCCCGGTACCAATATGATTCTATCATAGTCCATGTGGGTGTAAATGACCTGAGACTGACTTCACTGGACTATAACAAAAGAGACATAATGGATCTCATAGAATGTGTGTCACAGATAGAATGCTGCTCAATGCAATGCTACTACCTACCTTCACCAAGGATGATGCACAGTATGAACATAAAATGATTGATTTTTAATAATTGGTTTACTTTCTGGTGTCACTCGAGTGGTATCCAGTACCTGTCAGCATGGCCAAAAGACTGCATTGCATTGTCTAGGATGGCCTGTACCTGTCCCCTTAGGCTTTTGGATCTTGGCTAAAACTTTATCTTCCCTCTTAGAGCCTTTTTAGGCAGTGCCAAAAAGACAAAATTATGAATATAGTAAAAAAGTCCACAAGCAACCTTAAGGTGTTACTGCTGAGTGCTAGGAATGTAAAGAAAAAACTCCATACCCTTTAAACCCTCCTCACTCTGGGGAATGTAGACATTTATGTCATGACTGAGACTTGGTTTAAGGCCTTAGAAAGTACTCCAGCAGTATAAGGCTGAGTGCATTCCACACATTTAGGCCAACAGCAACACAGACTGGGAACAAAGGTGGTGGTGTTGATCTATGTTAGCAACAAACATACTTCCAGGTTGGTCAAATAGGGTGATACCATAGAGCTCATCCACATGCAAATCACCATAGATAAGGCCTCTCACCATATCATGGCTGGCTACAGGTCATCATCTATGCCCCTAGAGTCTCAAGACTCTTAACCTAAACCTACTATAGGTACTCACCATCCAGCCAAACACACTATTCATGGGTGACTTTAGCTACCCCTCTGTAGACTGTGAAATGCACAGTGCCTCAAACTCACAGGCACAGTGCTTCCTAGACTTTATTAACACAAACATCCTAGAACAGAGAGTGCACGCTCCAACTAGAGGATCAAACACACTGAATGTGGTACTCACCAACAGGGAGAGCATTACCCCCCCCCCCCTTCATGTCACGTCTTCACTAGTGAGGTCTGATCACAAAGCTGTTTCCTTTTATAGTAAAAGTCAACCTAGAAAACCCAGTTAAACCAGTAACAGGAACTATTGTAAGGCAAACTAGATTCTTTTAAGTGACAGTCTGTCAAAATTCAAGGGTCCCCCAACCCTGAGACCACAGCCACCTGTGCAAAATTATTCACAGAGTCCCTCTACAAACATGCGAGTAGCTTCATAGAGGCTGCTGTACCTACCAAAAATGATCCCAAAATGAACCCCATTGGATGGCCAAAATCAGGAAGAGCAACTCCCTTAAAGACAAGTGCTGTCTTGTACAACTAAATAAGAAACTAAGAGGTACAAGTCCAAGGCCAGCCATGAGGTCAGGATAGCCTTGCAGGCTAAGGACAATCACAAGGCCTTTTTCAGCTATGTTCTGAACCTTAAAGGAAGAGCACAACAGTGTGCTGAACCCGTAGTGAATGGTACTACCTTCTCTGATCAGATTGCTATGGCAAATCTCCTGGCTGATAAATTTAGCTCAGACTTCACCCCCCCCCCAAATCCTCACCAGGTAAAATTCCCTACAACATAATTCCCAAACTATTTGCAGGGGCCAGGTGCTTGCAGCACTCTCTAATGCCAAGAGAACTGCCTGCATGGGTCCTGGCAACACCCCCGGTTGTCTCCTGAACAGTGTAAAACAAGACCTATCAGGACAATTTGAGGCACTGCTCAACTACAGCCTGGAAACAGTCTATGTTGCAAGTGAATGGAGGACTGCAACAGTCATTCCCCTTCATAAGGGTCGGACCTCAATTTACTGAGTGTACTACAGACTCATCAGTCTAAGAAGTCTAATATGCAAACCCATGGAATGAATTGTCATGAAAATGATAAACAAGGACATTGGTAACCTGCACACACTGGATCCATCCCTGTTTGGCTGTAAGGGACAGTCATGCCTACTTAACCTGAGTAGCTTCTTTGAGAGGGTCACCAATGCAATGGATGAGGGCAAAACAATGCATACTGCCTACCTTGATCTGGCCCAAGCATTTTATACAGTAACCCACTCAGGTATTGTTGACAAGCTGTTTAAGTTAGGCATTAATCCCTGCATATCTCGGATTGCCAGCTGACTGTCAGACAGGACCTAAGAAGTCAAGATCGGCGAGACCACTTCCAACAATTGACCAGTCACCAGTGGAGAACTCCAGGGCTCAATGCTGGGTCCACTCCAGTATAGCATCTATTTCTTGGAAGTCAGGACCAAAGTTCAAGGCCTGTAGCTCCCAAGTTCACAGGTGACTGTAAATTAGGAGCTGTTATAGATTCCCCCAAGACACCAACATCTTGCAAGAGGGTTAACACAGACGAATGACTGGTGCCAAAGACATGACCTAAAACTCAATACTAAAAAGTGCAGTATAATGCCCTTTGGGAATTTGTCAACCCAACTTAAATACTCTGTTGATAAAAACACTCCTAAGAGTTGACCTAGTAGTAAAGGATCTGGGAACATATCTAGACAGCAATCTGACCTTTGATCAACATGTGACTAAGTTAATAAGAAAACCATTCTATGTTGCCCAGCTTATAGATAAGGGTATGGCATCCAGATCCAAGGAGGTTATAGTACCACTCTACGTGACCGTCATCAGCCCTATCATTCATTTGCATGTATCTAACCAGGCACTGTTAACAGTTGGAATGTCTCACAATGGTTTCTCACAGGAGAATTCAGGGTATGAATACCCTGACCTACAGTGATTGCAAAAGGACTTTGTCGCTATATTCAGTCTCCTACAGGCAGCTGAGGAGGGATCTTTACCTGGCATTCAGGGCTTCCTCAGACCCAGCCCTGATGGATCTGTTGCACATGGGCAAAACAAGCAACACCAGAAACACCAGGTCCAGGGAGCTGAACTTCTGTTTTGACATAAGTAGAATGTGCTGGAGGGACATATTCCAAAGGATGCTCACACTATGTAATGGACTCCCCATCCATGTAAAACAGAGTTCTTCCCTGACCCTATCCAAGTGTAGCACTAACAACTGGATGGGAAGTCATAAATTTACCCCTGGTCTGGGCCCATGTCCCTTATGGACAGAGACCATCAATAAGAAACTGTGGTCCCCCCATATAGACATCCATGATACCAGGGGACCCAAATGGTTTTGGATGGACAGCTATGCTTGCAAGGGCCCTAGTAGTCATTAGCATAGTAATAACCTAGGAACCTAAGATGGATCCTTCTTCCTCTTTCAGCATAGAAACCCATTTATTCAATCGTGCAAGAGCTAGGTGTCCCCAGGCTAGGCAAGAGTCCTTGGGCCCATTCATTCCTACCTAGGTAGCCCAAATGGCACATTCTTTCTGTAATGGCAAGAGTCTGGTGGTACATAGTGGGTCTGCCTGTTGATGGGTGGCTTCCCCTCCCCAGAGTACCTCCCATACCTACTGTGCATCTCCTCTACATGCTGCCAGCCACAGGGGAGTACCTCCACGCACTCCCACAGCTACTGTGAAGGAATCTGGGCCAATGAGTATTCCTGGATACCTGATTTTAAAGGTTATAACATTTTGTTATTACAGTAGATGCCTTAGTGGTGGTGGAGACAAGATTATGTTTTTGGTTTAAGGAATCCTTCAAGTTCTAGAAGCATTTATTTTCGTTAGTGCTGTTAACATTGTAGAGGCATTTGTGTAATGCTTGTAACAATTGTAGGCATGTTTAGGACACCAAATGCCAGTAAAAGAGAATTAGAAGTAAGACACAGTCTTCTGTGAATGCTTGGGCTGACATCATAACAGGCCTGATTTAGAGCAAAGCTGGCAATTCTAGTAGGTTGAAAAGGATGTGTATTAGTCCTATCAGCCTTGCTTACAGTATTAGAGCTATTAGGTGTATGTAATATCAATCAACATGTATACGATTGAAGGACAGGCCCATTGCTATGTGTCACTAATTTTTTATTATAGCATTATTATGGTAGTTGAACCAACTGTACAATCAGATGTGGTCTTTACTAACTTCACAGCAGGATTTTTCAGGGTAGATCCAGCAGATTAATGCAAAAACTGTAGAAGATAAATTTATCTACACATTTACTGAGTCAGATTAAGGAATGGTTAGCCAGTAGGAAATGAAAAATATGACTTAATAGATTCATAAGTGGTGTTATGGAATATGGATAAAGGGTGTCCTGTAGTCTATTTATGCTGATATGTTTAGCCTGTAGATCTCAGACATCAGTATGTCATTGAATATTTTATTGCTGTTTCAACAGTGATGATTTAAGCTTTGGAAAATATATTACCAGTAAAGATCATCAACAGAACTTGCAGTTATGTTTCACTGAACTGACAATACAGACAGAAGGGTCTAGCATGAAAATTAACACTAATAAATGATACAGATGACTTCTTTCCACTCACATGGTAAATACAATTGTAAGATGGGGCTCAAATACATTGAAATGGTCAAGGTATTTTAAAGACGTAAGGATATTGGACTATGACATAGTTTGCTTTGATCACCACAGTATAGTTAGACTGCAAAAGCAATGAATATAGTTAATCAAACCAGATGAGTGACATCAAAGCAGTCTTGCATGAGTCATATTAAACTTGAAATTGCACTTGGAAACTGCATAGATCCCTTTTAAAAACGTGACAAAGTAAAAGGAGGTAATCCAGAGAACGTTTACTGAAATTATATGTTCTGGGCATGATGGGATATGAAAAAGAATAATACAAAATGGAGTCGTCTTCTGTTAATTGCTGACCAATTTGTGATCAGCTGTTGTCCTTCTATTCTAATGTTGCAGTATTCTTTACACGAGGGATTTCCTGTCAAGGGTGACCCAACGTCCAGCCAGTATACCAAAGTCTTTAACTGCTGTGAGTAGGTGGGACATTGCACGTATGTCCCTAGCATATGTAGGCCATAAAAGCGATATACACACGTACAGTCCTCAGAACTTCTGTGCCACCAGTCCAAATGCCATCTATGAAAGTCAGTCTGCTTGTCCGTGTTGCTGGTGTATCAAGCCATTTCAGACATGTGCCCCGTTGGAGCTTTCCTTTTTTCTTTCTTGCTACTGCATTTTGCTGTGAGGCTTTCATGTTATCCAGGAAAGTCAAATGTCAATCTGGGAGGCAGACTCCATATAAGGATATCACAAGTAGTGTTTATTTTGCTTAGGGCTTGCTCACAACCATAAGTCTTGTTCTGTTTGCCAGGCCTTTGCTCCTAAGACCCTACGTAGTCACCTTTCCTCTCTTAACATTTATTTAGAGAATCAGTGTCGAAGTGCTTAGCGAAAGATGCTATGGAGGGTACATCTGGGCCTACTGTCAACTCTACTTTGAAGAAGAAGGCCAAAAAGCTTAGGCCCAAATCTTCATCTCTACCTCCTACTTCAGACATCTCTGTCAAGGCCAATGAAGGCCCGGAGATCTATCTGGATACTGGTTCAGATTCCTCGTCGGGAACCAGTTCTGAGGTTGCCAAGGATCCTCCCACAGGCACGTTCTCGGAGGCTTTGCAGCCATCTGCTTTGGATGGTCAGTAGGAACCAAGGTTAATTATTTCAGAAAGCCCAAGGGGATCCCTCAAATACTGGTTAGGGCAGAAATTCCGCTTTGATCATAGAGTGCAGACCTACATCGGGTCCTTCCACTTCCCATAAGGCAGATGTGCAGTTAAAAAAGAAGCAAAAAAAAACTAAGCATCTTTCTGCCCCAAAGGACCCTCAAAGCAAATGGCAAACCTTTACCCAAGGCTTATTTAATGCTCTTATGGCTTTTAAGCTTCCCTCATGTGTCTCTGTTCCTGCTCCACATTTAACTTCTTCTCAAAACAGGGTTATAGGACAGAAATGTGAGGATGAAGTATCTTCTGAGGATGAATCCTTAGCTTACTCCACTCAGATTCCATCCTCCTCAGAGTATGCTCCTCCTCAAGAGGCATCTAATAGCACAGAGTCTTCTGTAGGAGAGATTACCTTTGGGGAAACCATTGCTAAAATGGAGTTTTTCAAGTAGGATTGCTCCTAAGTTTCTGATGTGTAGAAGAGATGCTGTGACCTCTTACAAATGAGTCTCTTTCCTCTTCTGCTGTTCCTCCAGTTTTGCCTGCATTTTTGAATGCTTTTTCTTCAGCATTAAAGGCCCCTGACTCTCTCCTTCCCATAAGAGGTCAGACCACTTTTATAAGGTGCCAGAAGACAGCAGATTTATTTCCAAGTGTCCCTCAGATCGAGCAGTGGCCCCTGTGGCTTCAGATAAACCCTCCAGTTTACTGCCATCCACTACACTTCTACCTTCTGATAAGGAGAACAAAACTAAGGAAAGGCTGAGTAAGAAGGTCTATACTTCTGCAGCCCTGGCCTTTTGTGCTGCAACCATGAAACTCGTATGACCAGATATGCTTTGGGCCTCCTTTCTCAGGCCACTGAGGCAGTTTCTGACCTTCCAGATTCAGAGGGAAAGACATGTTTTGTTTCTATTAGGAGCTTCTTCTCAGGTAACACACCACTCCATTAAATGCAGCTATGATACAGCAGAAGCGTCTTCCAGGACAGCTGCATCTGGCTGTGTTCTGAGGAGATGTTCCTGGTTGAGGCTTCATCCACTTTCATATGACATTAAAGCCAAATTAATGAATGCTCCTTTAGATAGTAATCCTATGTTTAGTACTACAGCTGCAAATTTTGTACAGAAACATATTTTTGTCTCACTTGTACCAAAGTTTCAAAGAAATTATCCTTCAAAGACTGCTTTTGTTTGTAAATAAGCTCTCCTTCCTCCATCCAATAATAAGAAGGGAGGTAGAAGAGCTCCCCCAGCTAAAACTTTTCAGCCTGCTTCTTCCCAGAAGCAGCCTTTTCCAGACAAGCCACGTAGTCTGTGACTACGACACAAACCACAACCTAAACTTCTCTTTCCTTGTCTCTTCCAGTTTGGGAACATATAACTCATGACTAATGGGTTCTTTCCATATTTAACAAGGGTTACTTCATGGTCTGGAAAACTCTTCCTGCATTCATGGGCATTCCTCAGCCACCGTACTTCATGGTCTGGAAAACTCTTCCTGCATTCATGGGCATTCCTCAGCCCCCTCAGGAACAGCTGCTTTTTTATCAGTGGTGCTTCAGGAATTGTTGACTCGGGGAACAATTCAAGAAGTTCCACTGCCCCACAGAGGAAGAGGCTTTTACTATAGAATGTTTCTGGTGCCCAGGAAGGACAGCTCTTGGATACCAATTCTGGATCTTTCTCGCCTCATTACTTTCCTGAAGGTCCCTTCTTTTTGCATGCTGTCTCTGCAGACTTTATTTCCTCTAATCCTTCCATAAGCTTTCATGGCCTCTCTGGACATCAAGGATGCCTACCCTCATATTCCTATTCATCCCCTTTACAGGAAATTTTTACATTTCTCTGTTGCTTTCTCGCATTTTCAGTTCTCTTCTTTGCCCTTTGGTCTTTCTACTGCCCCAAGGGTATTTACCAAATACTTGACTCCTGTAATTGTGTTCTGCAGGCTTCAAGGCATCCAGGGTTTTCCTTACCTTTGGATGTTAGAATAGCTTGTTCACTATTCTAGCTGACCATAAGTATCAATTAGTAAGTAAAGTAGGAGAGCGGTGACCCATACCCAACCCAGAAGAGGAGACAAACAAGACAAGGAACAATATGAAGGCAGAAGAGAGTGCAATCTTGTAGTGATGACAAGGACTTTCAGCGATTTATTATAATATTGGTATGCAAGAACTCTCATCAATACAAGATTGCACTCTCCTCAGCTTGGTGACCTGGTCAGCTAGAATAGGGAGAAAGCTATTCTAATGTCCAAAGATTAGTTTTCAACCTCGGTGGTGTATCCTTAAGCACCAGCCTGAGGTTTAAGCTGGGCCTTCTTTAGGGTGAATACAGTGCTAATAAATGGTCATGGTTTTCCCATACCCGGACAGATTTCTGTTTCAGGTATCCCTTCCAGAGATCTTAGTGCATAATCTACACTTCACAATTTCTGTTGTGCACAGTTTGGGATTCACAATAAATTTCAAAAAGTCCCCTTCTCAGAACCATGTTTTTCTGAGGTGCAGGATACAAAACAGATCTTGACATCTGCGGCGGTGCAGCAGTAGAATTGTTGCCTCGCAGCAAGAGGTTCTCCCATTCGATTCTTGGCTGGAGTGTGGAGAGTGCCTCCTGTGTGGAGTCTGCATGTCCTCCTCGTGGTTGGGTGGGCATGCCTTCGCTGAAGGTTGAACATCGAGCTGGCACCTCGGCGTTCGTGAAAATTTACTGCCAATCATTAACGGATCAGAGTTCCACTGTGGCGACCCCTAACCGGGAAAAGCCGAAAGACAAACATGAACAACAACAAGGATACAAACAGATCTTATTTTGATGTCTGTGCCTCCTCCCAAAGCTCTGTCCCTCATTTCTTTCTTCCAGAGTCTTCTCACTCTTCACTCTATCACAGCCGTGGAGTTTCTCAGACTTTTAGGGTTCATGGCATCCACCATTCCTATGTTACTTCTGGCCAAACTTCACATGGAGAAGTTCTAGTGGTACCTAAAATCAGTTTGAATGCAGCATGCACATCCACTGGAGTTCTCAGATACCGTTCTTTCCTGTCTAAAGAAGGAACTTCTTTGGTAGATTCAACAGATGTCTCTGAACCCAGGCATGCCTTTGCATCCTCCTCTTCCCACTCAAGAGTTGTTTACAGACAGTTCAGATGTAGGTTGGGGGATAGCCTTAGCCTCCATGAAGATACAAGGGATCTCATCCCCTTCTCAAGTCAAAGAAAACTTTGTCATTGAGAACTACACAGCAGTGTACCTGAACAAAATTACAGTGCTTCGTTCTCAATACAGGAAACAGTTATAAATATAGACAGAGAAAAATTAGTAAATTATCACAGTAGAAATTTAATAAGTATCAATTAGTAAGTAAAGTAGGACAGCGGTGACCCATACCCAACCCAGAAGAGGAGACAAGGAAGACAAGGAACAATATGAAGGTAATATTGTCAAAGTAAAATTAAAACAATAACAGCATATCTATTGATTAGACGGAATTATTGCATAGTTTGTATATTGCACTTTACAGTCCTTCAGTGTGGTAGGTGAGCTACCTTGGTGTTGCACTTGGCTAGTGCACATCCATAAAATAATCCACTTGATGGGCTAGTTATGTAACAGAAGTGGTTGAGTGTTTCAACAGACTCATGGTTCATTTTTCCCAAGAGTTCAACAGTCTAATGGAAAGGGGAAAGAAACTGTTATTTAGTCTGGTGGTTTTACAATGCAGGCTTCTTTATCTCCTGCCTGAGGACAGGTGAGTGTACAGACCATTAGCAGGATGCGTTGGATTGCTGGAAATCTTTTTGGCCCTGTCAATGCACTGGCATTTGTGTAGATCTTCCAGAGGTGTAAGGGAGATGCCAATGATTTTTTTTTCTGCCGCACTTACAAGTCTCTTAAGAGTTTTCTGATCCTGATTGTTACAGCTCCCATACCAAACTGTAATGCTGTTGGTCAGGACACTTTCAATGATGCCCCTGTAAAAGGGCTGAATTATGGAGCTTGGTTATTTTGCCTTCCTAAGTTTCCTTAGAAAGTGCATGGATTGCTGAGCTTTTTTTGACTGTGCTGCATACATGGACTGACCAGGATAAGTTCTACATGATATGAACACCCAAGAACTTTCTACCCTTGACCCTTTCCACTGTCATCCCTTTCATCACTAGAGGTTTGTGTGATACTTCAGATCTTCTGAAATCAACAATCAACTCCTTTGTCTTGGTGACATTCACTGCTAGATGGTTGTTGTCACACCAGACCAGTAGCTGATCAATCTCGTTCATGTAGGCCTCCTCCTCTCCGTCTTTGACCAGGCCTGGGCCTATAACAGTGGTGTCATCCACGAATTTGATGATCCTATTCGTCTCATGTCTGGCCATGCAGTCATGTGACAGCAGAGTGAAAAGGAGAGGGAATAAGACACACCCCTGTGGTACTCCTGTGTACAGGATGATACTTCCGGAGCTGTTGTCTCCCACATGAACCTTCTGAGGTATTTCAGTGAGGAAGCTCAGAATCCAGTTGCATAAATGAGAGTCTATGCCCAGTTGAAGTAGTTTGATATCAGATTCTGAGGGATGACAGTGTCGAAGGCAGAACTGAAATCGATGAATAGCCTTCTTGAATAGCAGTTTCTGCCTTCTAAGTGGGTCAGTGTTTCATGGAGAGCTAGTGAGATGGCATCCCCTGTACTGCGGTTTGTCCTGTATGCAAATTGCAGTGCATCCAGTGACACAAGTAAGATTGAGGCTATATGATCTTTGACCAGCCTCTCCGGGCACTTCATTACCATCAAGGTTAAAGCAACTGGTCGGTAGTCATTCAGAGTTGTTGGCTGTGGTTTCTTGGGTAGAGGAATGATAGTCATCTCCTGAAGCATTAAGGAACACTGGCTAGATGGAGTGAGGTGTTGAAGATGTCAGTGAGTACTGGAGCCAGTTCTGTCACACATTCTCTTAGTACCCTGCCCATGATGTTGTCAGGGCCAGCCGCTTTCCTCAAGTTAACACATTTTAGGGTTCTGGTGACATTGATTGTATTGAAGCTCAGTACCGCTGCATCCTTGTCTTCAGGGATTCTGCATGCTGTTGTTTTGATGTCAGCATCAAACCTACTAAATAATTTGTTCAGTTGGTTCAGAAACCTCGATGCTATCATCACATGAAGCTGATGTAGGCTTGTAGTCGGTGATGGTTTGAATTCCTTTCCATAGTTGCCTGTTATCTTTCTGGTCCCCAAAGTGGGTTTGGATTTGTCTGCCATAGGATCTTTTTGCCTTTTTGATACCTTTGTTCAGTCTGGCTCTGGCCACACTTTATGCTTCCATATCTTGGGATTTGAAAGCTGCTTTTCTTACTTTCAAGAACTTGTACATCTCACTAGTTAGCCAAGGTTTTTGATTTGCCCATATGGCAATGAGTTTGGTGTTTGTCAAATCCTCCACACACTTAGAAATGTAAGCTGTGACTGACTCGGTGTACGTGTCCAAGTCAATATGGTTGTTTGTCACAGCAGCTTCTCTAAACACTGACCAGTCTGTACAGTCAAAGCAGTCATCTAGAGCTGAGATTGCTCCCCAGGCCAGATCCATATTTTTCTAGCTGGTGTACTGGTTATCAGTATAGATTTATGAGCTTGAACCAGCATGATGGCTAGGTGGTCGGAGCTCCCTAGATGTGGATAAGGTTTTGCTTTATATGCACCTTTGATGTTAGTGTAGACCTTATCCAGTATATTTACCTCCCTTGTGGCAAAGTTTATATGTTGGTGGTAGTGGGATAATACAATCTTCAGGTTAGCCTGATTGACGTCTCCTGCAATTACTATTGCATGCTCTGGATTTCTGTTTTGCAGGTCACTTATAAACTGATATAAGGTGGACAGAGCGTCACTGATATTTGCATCAGGTGGGATGTAGACAGCTGTGATGGATATTCCACTGAACTCTCTTTGCAGGTAGAAGGGCTTGCATTTTAGTGATAGAATTTCAATGTTTTCTGAGTAGAAGGTGGTGGTCACTACACAGTTGCTGCACCAATTGTTATTAACATATATGCACACTCGCCCCCACCTCTGGACTTGCCACATTGTGGCTGAATTCTGTCTGCTCTGAATAAAGTCATGCCCTCTAAATTTACTGTGCTATCAGTGATATCTTGATTTAACCATGTTTCAGTAAACACAAATTGCGGTTTCTCACCTTGTTTTGTGATGAAAGTTCCAGTCTTAAGTGATCCATCTTATTTTCAAGTGAGTCTACATTGTCTAGTAGTATGAACGGCAGTGCAGGTCTGTGAGGGTCTGGTTTGAAAGGTGGACACCCTATCAGTTTCTTGGAAGGGGATATTTCTTTAAGCATTCCCACTTTCCTCTCATTCAGAAAGCCCTGCTCAGAATTTGGCAGGACAAATGAAAAATGTTGCTGGTGACTCCCTTTTAGCCAAGACAGAGTACCGTTGTGTACACTTACCATAAATGTAGATGTACGAGTGTATTCACTGTTGCAGTCATCACCAGAGGCTTAGTATTTCTGTGTCGGTTGCTGTTGCTTCAGGACTGACATCAGGTCGTCAGTAGTATAAAGTAAAGCAGACGATGCCATTACATCAGTTTTTCTTGCCCTAACCTGTCAGGAGCCTCCAAGTGGGAGCCAGGTTCTGGTGGAAGAAACCCCACCAGTAGAAAGTAAATACCAAAATGTCCCTTGTAAGGAAAGAGAAGAAAGAGGGGGTGAAAGGAGGGAAACCAGGGCTGCAACAGTGAATACACTCGAACATCTACCTTTATGGTAAGTGTACACAACTGTACTATGTTCTTCGTGTTTCACTGTTGCAGTCATCACATTTGGGTTGATTCCCAAAGCTGAGTAAAAGGGTGGAGGCAGTCAAGGAGACTAGGGGCTTGCTAGGATGCCCTGCAAGACTGCAGAGGCAAACCCTGCCCTGGATTTGGAGAAGAGAGGCAGGTGGTAATGTTTGGTAAAGGTGTGAACAGATGTCCAGGATGCCCCTGTTGGGGACTCCTCTGAGGAAAGCTGCAGAGGTGGAGGCTGCTCTGGTGGAGTGAGTCCTGACCCCTTGGAGGGAGGCTTTCCATGTTGCTTGTAGCAGAAATGGATGCAGTGTGCTATCCATTTTTAAATGGTTTGTTTGGAGATGGCTTTGCCCTCTGCCCCTACAGCAAAGCTAATCAGCAATTGATCAGACCTTCTGAAGGATTTAGTCCTGTCTAGATAGAATCTGAGCTGTCTGTGCACATTTAGAGAGTGCAGGATCCTTTCCATCTTGTTCTGTGGGTTAGGGAAAAATGTGGGCAAATGAATGGATTGGTTGAAAGCCACACTGTAGTCCTGAAGGGATACCCTGTCAGCATGGAAGATGATGAAGGGTTCCACAGCCTTGAGTGCCTGCAGCTTGGAGACTCTTCTGGCTGAAGAGATGGCCAGAAGGAAAGCTGTCTTTCAGGATAGAAATTTTAGCTCTGCAGAGTAAGCTGGTTTGAAGAGTGGAAGGGTGAGCTTTTCCAACACAAAGTTAAGGTCCCAAGCTGGGGTTGGTGCTCTTCTGGATGGCTTCAAGTTGCTAGCCCCTCTTAGGAATTGTTTGATCAGAGGGTGTGAGAAAAGGGGCTGCTCAGTGGGGAAATGAGCAGAGATAGCAGAGGCATGAATTTTAATAGAGGAAAAAGAGAGACCACTGTGTAGCAGGTCATCTTACTTATCCAGGATGAGAGGGAGGGAAAGCTGTGCTGTATTAACTCCCTTAGCCTGAATCCAGGTGCAGAACCTTTTCCATTTGTGTCAGCATAAGACTTTCTAGTGCTAGGGCATCTGGCCTCAAGTATAACATCTAGAACCTGAGGTTGGCAGATTGATCAGGGGTTAGGGAATAAGCCAAGCTGCCAAATTGAGAGTCTGCAATTGGGGATGCATAAATTATCCTTCCCTCTGGGCCAGGAGGGTTGGAAGATGCCATGGTGGCAGTTGGGACAAGCTGCACAGCAGTGGATGCCAGTGCTAGCGAGGCCAGTCTGGAGCAATAAGAATTGTCCTTGGTTTTTCCTCCTTTATTTTGAGCAGCACCCTGGGAATGAGAGGTAGTGGAGGAAAGGCACAGACCATTAGATTGACTCAGGGGAAGGACAGGGCATCCACTTTCCCTGGTGCAGAACTTGCTGAGCTGATGGTTGGTGTGGAAGGCAAAGAGCTTGACCTTCGGGGTGCCCAATTTCTTGAGTTATTAGGGTGAAGGTTCTTTTGTCTAGCTGCCACTCATGTGGGTCCAGAAGATTTCTGCTTAAGTGGTCTGCCAGGGAGTTTAAAGAACCTGGCAGGAATTGTGCTAACAGATGGAGTTGCATGACAGAGGCTGTGTGCCAAAGGGTTATGGCCAGCCTGCATAGAGGGTAGGAGTGAGTCCCTCCATGCTTGTTGATATACCACATCATAGTGGTGTTGTCTGTTTTGATCATGAGAGCCCCTGGGGAGAGAAGGGGCTTGAAAGCTGTCACTGCATGCTGGACAGCTATCATCTCTTTTTGGTTGATGTGCAGATGGATTGCTGTGGGCTCCATTGGCCCTGTATGCACCTGCCATCCAGGTGTGCACCCTAGTCATAGTCTGATGCATCTGTGGTGAGGGTCTGGGTGATAGGGGGTGGTGAGAAAGGTAGTCCCTTGTTGTGGGAGCATGCTGTTGCCCACCAAAGAAAATCTTTTCTGAGGCAAGGTATCATGGGTATAAGAGTCTCCAGGTCTTGAGAGTGTTGAGTCTTTTTAGGTACCATTGACATTTCCTCATATGCAGTCTGGCATATGGAATGAGTAGAATGCAAGATGCCATGAACCCCAGGGCTTGCAGGATTTTCCTTGCAGATAAATGGGGGCTGGTGGCCAGTTGAGAGAAGTAGGCTGTCAGGAAAGTTTACTTTTCTGGTGTAAGGAATGCCATCTGGGATGCTGTGTCCAGGCTTGCTCCCAGGAATATAATCCTTTGGGTGGGTACCTGTTTGAATTTCTTTTCGTTGATTGTGTACCCTAGGGAGGTTAGTAGGGACTTTACAAAGACCAGATGGTTGAGCACCTTTTCCTGGCTGTCTGCCTGAATTAGGCAGTTGTTTAAGTATGGGTAAATCTGGATATTCCTTTGAATGCAAAAGGCAATGGCCAGAGCCAGACATTTTGTGAAAACTCTGGGAGCAGTAGATAAGACAAAGGGAAGTGCAGAGAACTGAAAGTGCAGAGCTCTTGCCCTGAAACGGAGATATTTCCTGCATGATTCCCTGATAAGAATGTGGAGGTAGACCTCTCTTAGGTCTTGGGTGGCTAGCCAAGCATCCTTGGAGAGCATGGGTAGCAGCTTCTGGTGAGCATTTTGAATTTTGGTATCACCTGGAAGGTGTTTAGAATGGATAGATCGAGGATGGGGCGCCAGGTGCCCTCTTTTCTGGGTACCAGGAAAAGTCTGGAGTAGAAACCTTGGCCTTTCTGTTCTGCAGAAACATGCTCTATTGCCTTCATAGAGGGCAGAGAAAGGACTTGTTTTTTGCCCACTGGTTTGGAGGTAGATCTGGCAACCCTTTTGGAGTTGGAAAGGTGTGTAAAGAAAATTTGTATCCCTGGGACACTATGTTGAGAACCCAGCTGTCATTGGTAATGGTGGCCCAGGTGCTTGCGTAAAAGGAGAGTTTTCCTCTTAGGGGTAAGTGAAGGTGGGCAGAGGGAGGGGTGGGGGAGGAGAGTCATTGTGAGTTCTTACCATAAGGGGGTGGCTTAGAACTCTCGGTTTTTGAAGTGGAGGACGTCCACTGTTTAGATCTCTGCATTCTGTGTTGCTGCTGTCTTGGGGGGTCTGGGCTGAACTGACCTGGTGGGAGCAGGAAAGTGCCAGTGCTTGGAGAGGCAATTCCTGCTGAACCTGGGTGGCTGGACCTGTAAGAAATCATTAACTGTCTGCATAGATTTAGTTTTTTCTTCCATCTTTTTTAAGACTTCTTTTGCTTTAGTGCCAAATAAGTTTTCTTTGTGCAAGGTGGCATCCAACAATTTAGATTTTACATGGTCTGTCAAGGGCTGTTCCTTAAGCCATGCATGTCTCCTAAGGACAGAACCGGTAACTACTGTCCTGCAAGAAGCTTCTGGGGCATCAAAACCACAGTGCAAGGTGTGTTTACTTACTTGACTTGCAGAATGCATTAACTGTTGTAACTATTTAGATTCTGCACTAGCAAGAAAGGAAGACATTATTTGTTTGAGGAGTTCCAGGGTATGTTGCTGACATTTTAGCATATGGAACTGGCAATTTAGTGCTCTGATGGTAAGAGTAGCAGAGGTGTATACTTTTTTACCCCATCTATCTAATGCTTGGGAATCTGTATCTGAGGGGGTGGGATTCTTAGCAGATGTTGCTTTAATTCCTTTAGGCCCTTGAGAAATGACCTCAGGATCAGCAGTAGGATTTTTAAAAATAAATTTGTGAGAGTCTGGGACTGTGTAATACCTGCCTGGTTTTCTGGGTGCAGGAGGGAGGGTGTCAGGAGTCAAACTGGATTCCAGGAAAACATCCTCCACAACATCAAGGACTGGGGGAATGGCCAGGGGTCTGTGCTGTGGAAGATCTAAGAATTCCCTGAGTCTCTTTTTAGACTGAGGGTATTCCTGACATTCCCATTGGAAATGCTCCCTTAAGGTATGAAGGGTTTCCCCAAAGGAAAAATCCTCTGGGGGAGAGGCTGAAGGAATGGAATCCTCTGCATCAGATCCTCATAAGCAGAGAGGGGTTGCATGTCTTCATATTCAGATGCATCAGAGTCATCAGACTCCTGTTCAGACAAAACTACAGGGAAGTGATCTCTTTTTCTTTTGGAAGGGATAGCTTGGCTTGCCCTGATCAGCATAAGGTCTTCCACCATTTTAAGCATTTGAGACTGAGGCAAGGAAGCAGGTGCCTGAGATGGGTCGTCGGTTTCTTGGGTGTGGCTTGTACCATGGGCCTAAGAAACTCGGTAGTTTTCGAAAGAATGGTAGATGCGAAAGAAGTCATCGGTTTGTTTCGAGAATTGGTAGTGCAAAGGACTTCCTCGGAAACCAGTGCCTGCTCAGCGGCTCTGGACCCATTCAAGGAAGAGACAACCACAGGATCCTTAGTCGAAGAAGAGTTTTGTGGCATACAGGACTCCGAAAGGGTCTCTGTAGTGGCCTGCGAATCCACAGAAGTGGGCATCAGGGGCTGCAAAAGCACCTCACTGAGGACCAGAGAACTGATGACTAGCATAACTGAAGCATCATTGGTAGGTCTGGACCTGTGCGGTCTGTCTCTGTCTTTATCTTTGTTTTTTCGGAAGATCTGCTGTCGGATGGCTTACCGAAGCCATATCAGAATTTGAGGACTGTAAGCGAAAATATCTAGCTACAATAATGGCCCGATGATGTATAGTTCTGGCGTTGAACAAAGCACAAAAGCGACAGCTGGGGATGTCATGGTCTGGGCCTAAGCAAGTGATGCAGTAAGAATGAAAGTCTCTGTGTGGTATTTGTTTTCCACAGGTGAGACAATTGTTAACTTTTTCTGACATCGGTTAGTGCAAGAAGAAAAAAGGATTTCCAATGAGGTACTTAGCTTTAGAAGACTTCACCTTCAATTCAGAAGATGAAACTCAGGTAGTGGCCAACTGGCACTCGTGCAAACTGCTTCTGCTTTGGGTTCGGCAGCAAGAAAGACTGATGTAATGGCGTTGACTGCCTTACTTAATATTACTGATGACCTGATGTCAGTCCTGAATCGACAGTGACTGATGCAGAAATATTAAGCCTCTGGTATTTGGGCCGGCCGAGGTCTACCCTGGCAGGGATAACCCAAATGTGATAACTGCAACAGTAAAACACAAAGAACATCATTGGTTCCATCTTCTGCATTTATCCAAGGGCCATCACCACAGGGTGGTCCTTCTTACTCAAGACAAAAGGTCTCATATCGATCCACATCTGTCACTGTGCATCTGATTCTGTGGGTGATATGGTTCTGATTCCTTTAAGATACCTTTTCTCAGAGGACGTGCTTAGGGTTCTGCAGTAGGCCAGGAAACACAATACTAGGAAATCCTACTTATTCAAATGGAAGAGGTTTTCCATCTGATGTCTTTCATGAAACCTGGATCTGCTCACTGTGGATGCCCCAGTGGCTGTTTCTTATTTGTGTGAGTTGCTCAGTGCTGCGTTGGCTTACTCTTCTGTAAAGACCCACTTGTCAGCTATTTCTACCTGTTTGCTTTTATGTTCTCCTCTGGCCTGTAGATTAGAGGTTAAACTATTCCTTAAAGGCATTCTTCACATTAGACGTCCCAGGAAGCCTGTCCCTCCTACTTAGGATCTAAGTTTTGTGCTGGAAAAACTGACAGCGGCTCCATTTGAACCTGCCGCCACAGCTTCCTTGCAACACTATACTTGGAAGACTGGTTTGTTACTAGCTTTGACTTCAGCCAGATAGCTGTCTGAGCTTCAAGCCCTTATGGCTTCTCCTCATTTTTTGATTTTCATAAGACAGGGTGTCCTTGTGTACTAACTCTTCCTTAATGCCCAAGGTGGTGAATGAGTTGTCACTTAATCAATGAGTTCTTTTGCCACCTTTTCCCATTCCCCATAATCTACTAGTGAAAAGGTCTTGCATACCTTGGATGTACATAGACAACTCAGACTTTATTTGGATAAGACTAAGACTATCAGAGAATCTGACCAGCTTTTTGTTTCCTTTCATCCCAGGGCTCTGGGATAGCCTGCTTCCAAGTAGACTATTTCTTATTGGATTTCTAAGGCTATTTATTTTTATGTTTCAAATGGTAAAATCTTTCCTTATTCTGTTAAGACTCATTCTACTAGCGCTGTGTCTTCTTCTGGCACTTTCTTCAAGGGTTTGCACACTAATTCCATTCTTGAAGCAGCTAACTGGACTTCTTTACATACTTTTACCAAGTATTACAAGTTGGATGGCATTTCCAGATCCAGAGCTGTCTTTGCTAGAGCCATTCGTCGTGGCTTTCTAGAGAGCTCTTCTGGCTCGTCCTCCTTCTAAATTTCTTCCTGAGCTTTGGTACTCTCCCTCATGCAAATAGTATGCAACATTAGAGTAGAAGAACATAGAATAGTTGTGTAAAATCTTACCATAACAGTAGATGTCCTTCTGTTTTATGTTGCAGTATTGTATCCCTCCCTCCTTCTCCCAGGTGCTTGGTTTTGTTATTGGATGTACGGTTCACCTCATGTTTCTTAGACTGATGTCCCTACTGGAGCATTCAGTTCTGAGAATTGTATGTGCTGACATCTTTTTGTGGCTTACGTATGCTAAGGGCATACATGCAACATCACACATACTTGCAGTAGTTAAAGACTTTGGTATGCTGGCTGGTTGGTGGGTCGCCCTTGGTGGGAATCCCTCATGTAAAGAATACTGCAACATGGAAGAGAAGGACATCTATCACTGTAGGATTTTACACAACTATTCTTTCTTGGTTTACAAGGCAACACATAACTCTTGTGGTGGTATTTAATGCTTTTGAAAGAGTGAAAAATCTGAGTAGGTAAATTTTGAGGTCTTTTAGTAAATATAATGTCATAATTGGTTTTCAGTGCACTTTTTGGGAAATGGAATACTTTACCTGTTGAAATTATAGACTGTAATAGTTTAAACAGGCAATTGACAAACATGGTTAAATCTGTTGCAAAGTGCAGTCAGATTGTTAGGGTATTATGCCTGTGTTCATATGATTATTGTATTATAAGCTACCTTCAGTCAGATTATTAGGTTATTATGCCTGTGCCCATATGATTATTGTATTATACGATACCTTCAGTCAGATTATTAGGGTATTATGCCTGTGCCCATATGATTATTGTATTATAAGGTACCTTCAGTCAGATTATTAGGGTATTATGCCTGTGCCCATATGATTATTGTATTATAAGGTACCTTCAGTCAGATTATTAGGGTATTATGCCTGTGCCCATATGATTATTGTATTATAAACTACCTTCAGTCAGATTATTAGGGTATTATGCCTGTGCCCATATGATTATTGTATTATAAGCTACCTTCAGTCAGATTATTAGGGTATTATGCCTGTGCCCATATGATTATTGTATTATAAGCTACCTTCAGTCAGATTATTAGGGTATTATGCCTGTGCCCATATGATTATTGTATTATAAGCTACCTTCAGTCAGATTATTAGGGTATTATGCCTGTGCCCATATGATTATTGTATTATAAGCTACCTTCAGTCAGATTATTAGGGTATTATGCCTGTGCCCATATGATTATTGTATTATAAGCTACCTTCAGTCAGATTATTAGGGTATTATGCCTGTGCCCATATGATTATTGTATTATAAGCTACCTTCAGTCAGATTATTAGGGTATTATGCCTGTGCCCATATGATTATTGTATTATAAGCTACCTTCAGTCAGATTATTAGGGTATTATGCCTGTGCCCATATGATTATTGTATTATAAGCTACCTTCAGTCAGATTATTAGGGTATTATGCTTGTGTCCATATGATTATTGTATTATAAGCTACCTTCAGTCAGATTATTAGGGTATTATGCCTGTGCCCATATGATTATTGTATTATAAGCTACCTTCAGTCAGATTATTAGGGTATTATGCCTGTGCCCATATGATTATTGTATTATAAGCTACCTTCAGTCAGATTATTAGGGTATTATGCCTGTGCCCATATGATTATTGTATTATAAGCTACCTTCAGTCAGATTATTAGGGTATTATGCCTGTGCCCATATGATTATTGTATTATAAGCTACCTTCAGTCAGATTATTAGGGTATTATGCCTGTGCCCATATGATTATTGTATTATAAGCTACCTTCAGTCAGATTATTAGGGTATTATGCCTGTGCCCATATGATTATTGTATTATAAGCTACCTTCAGTCAGATTATTAGGGTATTATGCCTGTGCCCATATGATTATTGTATTATAAGCTACCTTCAGTCAGATTATTAGGTATTATGCCTGTGCCCATATGATTATTGTATTATAAGCTACCTTCAGTCAGATTATTAGGGTATTATGCCTGTGCCCATATGATTATTGTATTATAAGCTACCTTCAGTCAGATTATTAGGGTATTATGCCTGTGCCCATATGATTATTGTATTATAAGCTACCTTCAGTCAGATTATTAGGGTATTATGCCTGTGCCCATATGATTATTGTATTATAAGCTACCTTCAGTCAGATTATTAGGGTATTATGCCTGTGCCCATATGATTATTGTATTATAAGCTACCTTCAGTCAGATTATTAGGGTATTATGCCTGTGCCCATATGATTATTGTATTATAAGCCACCTTCAGTCAGATTATTAGGGTATTATGCCTGTGCCCATATGATTATGATATTCTTAGCTACATTCATTCAGATTATTAGGTATTATGCCTGTGCCCATATGATTATTGTATTATAAGCTACCTTCAGTCAGATTATTAGGGTATTATGCCTGTGCCCATATGATTATTGTATTATAAGCTACCTTCAGTCAGATTATTAGGGTATTATGCCTGTGCCCATATGATTATTGTATTATAAGCTACCTTCAGTCAGATTATTAGGGTATTATGCCTGTGCCCATATGATTATTGTATTATAAACTACCTTCAGTCAGATTATTAGGGTATTATGCCTGTGCCCATATGATTATTGTATTATAAGCTACCTTCAGTCAGATTATTAGGGTATTATGCCTGTGCCCATATGATTATTGTATTATAAGCTACCTTCAGTCAGATTATTAGGGTATTATGCCTGTGCCCATATGATTATTGTATTATAAGCTACCTTCAGTCAGATTATTAGGGTATTATGCCTGTGCCCATATGATTATTGTATTATAAGCTACCTTCAGTCAGATTATTAGGGTATTATGCCTGTGCCCATATGATTATTGTATTATAAGCTACCTTCAGTCAGATTATTAGGGTATTATGCCTGTGCCCATATGATTATTGTATTATAAGCTACCTTCAGTCAGATTATTAGGGTATTATGCCTGTGCCCATATGATTATTGTATTATAAGCTACCTTCAGTCAGATTATTAGGGTATTATGCCTGTGCCCATATGATTATTGTATTATAAGCTACCTTCAGTCAGATTATTAGGGTATTATGCCTGTGCCCATATGATTATTGTATTATAAGATACCTTCAGTCAGATTATTAGGTATTATGCCTGTGCCCATATGATTATTGTATTATAAGATACCTTCAGTCAGATTATTAGGGTATTATGCCTGTGCCCATATGATTATTGTATTATAAGATACCTTCAGTCAGATTATTAGGGTATTATGCCTGTGCCCATATGATTATTGTATTATAAGATACCTTCAGTCAGATTATTAGGGTATTATGCCTGTGCCCATATGATTATTGTATTATAAGCTACCTTCAGTCAGATTATTAGGGTATTATGCCTGTGCCCATATGATTATTGTATTATAAGCTACCTTCAGTCAGATTATTGTATTATTTATTGTATTATGCCTGTGCCCATATGATTATTGTATTATAAGCTACCTTCAGTCAGATTGTTAGGGTATTATGCCTGTGCCCATATGATTATTGTATTATAAGCTACCTTCAGTCAGATTGTTAGGGTATTATGCCTGTGCCCATATGATTATTGTATTATAAGCTACCTTCAGTCAGATTATTAGGGTATTATGCCTGTGCCCATATGATTATTGTATTATAAGCTACCTTCAGTCAGATTATTAGGGTATTATGCCTGTGCCCATATGATTATGGTATTATAAGCTACCTTCAGTCAGATTATTAGGGTATTATGCCTGTGCCCATATGATTATGGTATTATAAGCTACCTTCAGTCAGATTATTAGGGTATTATGCCTGTGCCCATATGATTATGGTATTATAAGCTACCTTCAGTCAGATTATTAGGTATTATGCCTGTGCCCATATGATTATTGTATTATAAGCTACCTTCAGTCAGATTATTAGGGTATTATGCCTGTGCCCATATGATTATTGTATTATAAGATACCTTCAGTCAGATTATTAGGGTATTATGCCTGTGCCCATATGATTATTGTATTATAAGCTACCTTCAGTCAGATTATTAGGGTATTATGCCTGTGCCCATATGATTATTGTATTATAAGCTACCTTCAGTCAGATTATTAGGGTATTATGCCTGTGCCCATATGATTATTGTATTATAAGCTACCTTCAGTCAGATTATTAGGGTATTATGCCTGTGCCCATATGATTATTGTATTATAAGCTACCTTCAGTCAGATTATTAGGGTATTATGCCTGTGCCCATATGATTATTGTATTATAAGCTACCTTCAGTCAGATTATTAGGGTATTATGCCTGTGCCCATATGATTATTGTATTATAAGCTACCTTCAGTCAGATTATTAGGGTATTATGCCTGTGCCCATATGATTATTGTATTATAAGATACCTTCCGTCAGATTATTAGGGTATTATGCCTGTGCCCATATGATTATGGTATTATAAACTACCTTCAGTCAGATTATTAGGGTATTATGCCTGTGTCCATATGACTATTGTATTATAAGTTACCTTCAGTCAGAGTATGAGGGTATTATGCCTGTGCCCATATGATTATTGTATTATAAGCTACCTTCAGTCAGATTATTAGGGTATTATGCCTGTGCCCATATGATTATTGTATTATAAGATACCTTCAGTCAGATTATTAGGGTATTATGCCTGTGCCCATATGATTATTGTATTATAAGATACCTTCAGTCAGATTATTAGGGTATTATGCCTGTGCCCATATGATTATTGTATTATAAACTACCTTCAGTCAGGTTATTAGGGTATTATGCCTGTGCCCATATGATTATTGTATTATAAGCTACCTTCAGTCAGATTATTAGGGTATTATGCCTGTGCCCATATGATTATTGTATTATAAGCTACCTTCAGTCAGATTATTAGGGTATTATGCCTGTGCCCATATGATTATTGTATTATAAGCTACCTTCAGTCAGATTATTAGGGTATTATGCCTGTGCCCATATGATTATTGCATTATAAGCTACCTTCAGTCAGATTTTTAGGGTATTATGCCTGTGCCCATATGATTATTGTATTATAAGATACCTTTAGTCAGATTTTTAGGGTATTATGCCTGTGTCCATATGATTATTGTATTATAAGCTACCTTCAGTCAGATTATTAGGGTATTATGCCTGTGCCCATATGATTATTGTATTATAAGCTACCTTCAGTCAGATTATTAGGGTATTATGCCTGTGCCCATATGATTATTGTATTATAAGATACCTTCAGTCAGATTATTAGGGTATTATGCCTGTGCCCATATGATTATTGTATTATAAGATACCTTCAGTCAGATTATTAGGGTATTATGCCTGTGTCCATATGATTATTGTATTATAAGATACCTTCAGTCCGATTATTAGGGTATTATGCCTGTGCCCATATGATTATTGTATTATAAGATACCTTCAGTCAGATTATTAGGGTATTATGCCTGTGCCCATATGATTATTGTATTATAAGATACCTTCAGTCAGATTATTAGGGTATTATGCCTGTGCCCATATGATTATTGTATTATAAGATACCTTCAGTCAGATTATTAGGTATTATGCCTGTGCCCATATGATTATTGTATTATAAGATACCTTCAGTCAGATTATTAGGGTATTATGCCTGTGCCCATATGATTATTGTATTATAAGATACATTCAGTCAGATTATTAGGGTATTATGCCTGTGCCCATATGATTATTGTATTATAAACTACCTTCAGTCAGATTATTAGGGTATTATGCCTGTGCCCATATGATTATTGTATTATAAGCTACCTTCAGTCAGATTATTAGGGTATTATGCCTGTGCCCATATGATTATTGTATTATAAGCTACCTTCAGTCAGATTATTAGGGTATTATGCCTGTGCCCATATGATTATTGTATTATAAGCTACCTTCAGTCAGATTATTAGGGTATTATGCCTGTGCCCATATGATTATTGTATTATAAGCTACCTTCAGTCAGATTATTAGGGTATTATGCCTGTGCCCATATGATTATTGTATTATAAACTACCTTCAGTCAGATTATTAGGGTATTATGCCTGTGCCCATATGATTATTGTATTATAAGGTACCTTCAGTCAGATTATTAGGGTATTATGCCTGTGCCCATATGATTATTGTATTATAAGATACCTTCAGTCAGATTATTAGGGTATTATGCCTGTGCCCATATGATTATTGTATTATAAGATACCTTCAGTCAGATTATTAGGGTATTATGCCTGTGCCCATATGATTATTGTATTATAAGATACCTTCAGTCAGATTATTAGGGTATTATGCCTGTGCCCATATGATTATTGTATTATAAGCTACCTTCAGTCAGATTATTAGGGTATTATGCCTGTGCCCATATGATTATTGTATTATAAGCTACCTTCAGTCAGATTATTAGGGAATTATGCCTGTGCCCATATGATTATTGTATTATAAGCTACCTTCAGTCAGATTATTAGGGTATTATGCCTGTGCCCATATGATTATTATATTATAAGCTACCTTCAGTCAGATTATTAGGTATTATTCCTGTGCCCATATGATTATTGTATTATAAGCTACCTTCAGTCAGATTATTAGGGTATTATGCCTGTGCCCATATGATTATTGTATTATAAGCTACCTTCAGTCAGATTATTAGGGTATTATGCCTGTGCCCATATGATTATTGTATTATAAACTACCTTCAGTCAGATTATTAGGGTATTATTCCTGTGCCCATATGATTATTGTATTATAAGCTACCTTCAGTCAGATTATTAGGGTATTATGCCTGTGCCCATATGATTATTGTATTATAAAATTCCTTGTCTCTTCTTACTGTCAGGCTTCTAAATTCTTTAGTTATGTACCTGGTGCTGTAATTTTCATTCATTTGTCGATGAATGGATCTGGGATGCAACCTCAGATCTGACTTAGCCATTTTTGTCCAGATTCTTGGATCCGACTCTTGAGCTCTTCCCTTTACCCATAATGCCCCTAATGACTGCATTAGTTCACATTTCATTTGATGCTGTAAAGATTCAGTCAGGATTACATCCTCTCAAGCTCAGGGATACTTTTTGTCAGCTTTTGTGAGTAATAAGAATAGAATTTAGCCTAGCCTTTCTTCTATATGTTTACCCTTCCTCTGTTTGCTCACTTGTGGTTAATCTGTATCCTTCCCCTTTTTTCTTTACCTGCTTCCTGGGTGTTTGTGTTTCCATAGTTGGTGTAACCTCCTCTGCCTATTACCTTTGTTGCTAAGGTAACTTTTTTAACATTGCTGGTAAAATTCCTTTCTGCTTCTCTTTTTTCTCTAATAATAAAATAAATATATGTAATAATATAGGACTTTTCATTTTCCTTGCTGTTTTGTTGTTGTAGTTGGAAAACCTACTGGTTTTAAGTGCACTTCCTGTGGGCAAGTCTTACCCAGTTCTGGTGCCCACAGGGAGTGCATTTATTGCTTTGGCCCCACACATCTGGATTCTCCCTGTGAGATTTGTGGTGGGTTCATTTCCAGGGCCATTAGTGACAGGCACAGTAAATTACTACTAAAGGGCCTTCTTCCTGCTTCATTGTCTTCTTCCTCTTCATCTTCTTCTTCAGGGGCTCAAACCCCTTAAAAAAGTCAAAGCCTATGAGCCCAGGGAGCATAGGAAGCGCTCTTCTGCAGGTCTCCCAAGACTGCACCAACATGGAGCCGCCCACAAAACTTCCAAAGCACTCCGATCCAATACCTCCTGATCATACTCATTCAGTTGTCTCCTCTACTCCAGACTCCTCACTTCTGTCCGGAGCCAGTTCCTCCAAGGCTCAGATTTCCCTTTTTGCAGGAGACTCCTCTCAATCTCCCTCCACTTCTTTTTCGATCAGGTCCTCCTGAAGTCTTTCTGAAGCAGATGTGAATAGGATGATGACAAAATTTCTCAGAGCCTAGATCCAGATGGGAGTTTTATCATCTCTGTCTCTTGTAGCATCTATGAGTCTTAGGACCATAGGAAGTTACTAATCTATTTGCCCTGAGGCCGTTACAAGCATAGCCAAGAATTTAGCCCATATTCCAACAGGTCAGCACCCTATGCCACTGTCTAGCAGGGACATAGGTGGAATCCCAGGGGTGTATTTTCTGTTCCCCATCCAGTTATCCAGGTTGCACTTGAAAAGGGATAATGAGGTACTCTGCTTGATGTGGAGAGGGAGTCTTTTCCACAGATGGGTTAGTTTCTGTGACACAAATCTGTCCCGCCAACAAGTCCTGTTGCTGTCACAGACCAGGTTGAGGTTGCGCATGTGGGTTACTCGAGTGGAGCTTGATTTGCAGATATGCAGCAGTCCCATCAAGGTGGGTTTTGAAATTGCTTTGTATGCCAGACAGAGGTCACCTTTGAGGCGTCTGTATGAAACTGAGTAGAGGGACAGGGCTTTTAGCCTATCTGTCTAGGGTAGATGTTTGAGGCTCTGGATTCTCCAGGTGAGGAACCTCTGTGGTTTCTCCAGCTCCAGCATGTGCTTTGTGAGGTACGTGACAAAAGAGGCATTGTTCTTATAAGGGAAGAATACAGGGATGTTATGACCTCCTTGTCCCTGGATGCGACACCTTTACTAATGAGGTGGGCCATATAAAAAGCTTTCCATACAACGGAGGCAATATGGTGGGCAAAAGTCAGTTTGCTATCAACCTGGGTGCCCAAGTCTCTCATGACTGAATGCATGCTTAGTGCCTTATTATCAATGAGATAATTTGTGGGGATGTCAGTCATTCTCCCCAAAAAGGATGATTATGCATTTTTTTGGCATGTTTCTGGCACCAGTCATTTGTTTGGGTGAGACCCTCTTGGAGGATGTTCAAATCACAAGGGGAATTGATGACAGCACCCAGCGTTCTGTCATCTGCAAACTTGGTCAGCCATAGCCCACTAGATTTGGCTTGCACCTCTGAGAAGTAAATCACAAACAGCAGAGGCCTCAAAACCGATCCTTGGGGTATACAGCTTGCTACGGGTCTACTACTTGAGGTGGCTTCCCCTATTTTGACTAGTGGGTTCTGTCAGTGAGCCAGTTTGCTATCCATCTGGTAACACATGGATTGATGCCTAGTTGAGAGAGTTTATCTATTATACCTGAGTGGAGAATAGTATCGAAGGTCCTGGCCAGGTCAAGGTAGGCGGTGTGCACCGTCTTCCCCTCGTCTATGGCCTTGGTGATTGTCTCAAAGAAGTCAAAACAATTTAACAGGCATGACCTCCCCTTGACAAAACCAAACTGTGTGGGATCAAGTGTCTGGAGGTTGCCAATGTCCTTGATAATGAGGTCCTTGATAATCCACTCCATGGCCTTGCAGATCAGGCTAGTTAGGGTGATGGGTCTATAATTTCCTAGATCGGTGGACACTGTACCTTTTTGCAAAAGGATGACAGTAGCTGTCCTCCACTTGGCTGGGACAAAGCTGGTACTCAAGGTTTGGTTGACAAGGGTGCCTAATGGTGCTGCAAGTTCCTCCCTGAGTTCATGTAGGATGCAGCCTGGGATGTTATCGGGTCCCATGGAGGCTGTATTTTTTGCCTTTGAGAGGGCAGTGATGACTTGCTCCCTAGAGATAAGGGGAGGGGGCCAGGTACTGGGAATATTCTGTTTTACTGATGGGGGGACAGAGGAGTGAAGTTTTCACTGAACCTGTCTGCCAGCAGGTTGGCTATATATACGGGGTTTGTCTATGTAGTGTCCTCGACCACCAGTTCTGAGCAGATCTGAGTGCTTCCCTTGAGGTTGCGGACATGTGTGAAGAAAGCCTAATGTTTGTCTTTAGTAGATGTGGCCAGTTTGGACTCGGGTTTGTTTGGAGGATTTCACTAGTGCTCTTATTTGCTTGTTCAGACTAAGGCCAGATTGCTTCCAATTAGGCACTTGCTTCTTCTTGGTCCTGGACAGCAATTTTTTCCTTTTATTATAGAGTTTATTTATTGTAGATGTCCACCAGACAGGTTTATTCTTCCTTGAGGAGAATGTTTTCATCCTGTCAGGTATTCCTGATGCCATGCAGCTATATAAATGCTCATATAGTACTTTGGTACAAGTTTGGACATATGTGCCAGTTCCTGTGGAGGGGAAGGGGGCTGTGAAGCTGTTTATACCTTCCCGCAGGAGGTTGTAACCAGCTCTGGAGAAGTTTTTTGTTTGACTCTAGCTAGTGGGGGGTTGGGGAAATGGTGACTTCGAAAGTGACTGCTTTGTGGTCAGATCTTATCAGGGATGTTAACACTGTATGGATGCTGTAGTGGTTACTCATGTTGGTTAATACCAAGTCCAAGATATTTTCACCTCTTGTGGGTGTGTCAACCAACTGGTCCACGGCACTTGGCATTGATGAAATCAAGGAATCTCTGGGCATTTCAGTTTTGGCAGGAGTATTTCTTACAATCTATGGTTGGATAGCTAGTCACCCAGGATCAGGGTAAATGGTTGAATCTTGAAAGATTTGAAGAGGTCCAGATAGGTGGAGTGGGCATCTTGTGTCAGAGTTGGAGGCCTGTAGCTAGTTATGATTTGAATAGGGGTCTTGTCTTAACTGCACCTGGAGTATTTCCTGTGCATCATACTGTTTGACCAGCCTAGAGATGTGTATGTCTTTTATATATATATTGCAAGTCCACCTCCTTTTGTTTTGCTGTCCACAGCTTGGGGTCTGAATGAATGATAGGTTGAGCAACCCGGTATGGCTGGGGTGTTGTCCACAGCTTTGAACCAGGTTTCTCTGACTGCACAAATGTCAATTTCTTCCAGGGTTAAGAATGCTTGCAATGAGTGCAGTTTCATGTTTAGACTCCTAGCATTTAGCAGCATGACCTTTAATTTACATTTTGATGAAATTTTCATATTGGTAATTTTGACCTCATGCCATTGCCTAAAAAAGGCATTATGAGGGAGGCAAGAGCCTTTGCCAGGAGCCTGAAGCCCAAGGGAGACAGATGCAGGCCATCTCTGGCAAAGCATCATGGCTCGTCAGTCATGTCATCCCAGGCTGTCAGACACTGGATCCCCTTGGAATGACACCAAAACTAAGCCAGTTGTTTAAGTAAATCATTTTATTTTTGTAGTGAGGTATCATTCTGGGTGACGGTAGAATGCTGCTTAAGGCTAGGACCATACTTGCCTGGGGCACATACTCAATGAGCTCAATCATGTCTCTCTTCATATAGTCCAGGGAGGTACGTCTCAAGTAATTCACTCCAACATGGATTATGAGAGACTCATAACAGTACCTGTTGAGAGACTTAAGTGCATTGGTGATATGGCAGATTCTGGCAACCAAGAGAAAACTATCCGTGACTTTCTCCTTATTCAGGCTGGTGACGGGCACATCTGTGTGTCCCACAATGGAGTCTCCTATGAATAATATGTTGCGTTTATGTTTAGGCCTTAGTGGCTGTGAGACACAGGTATGTGGACTATGTGTGATGTGGTGCACAGTGGAGTTTGCGTTTGTTTACTCCTTGGAGGTCTCCTTTGTTTGGCTATGTTTTTGTTGAGGACCTCCACTTATGTGGGGGTGTGTTGTGTAGGTGTGGGTGGTGTTTGAGGTGTGGTGTTCCTGTTGCCAACCTTCTCAGTGCCAGATAGCCTGGTTTGTGGAGGAGAGAGAGCAATGACACTTGGGTGCTTGATGTAATTGCATCTCTCACAAATTGTGTTCCTAGGTGGTTGCAGCAGAGGGTTGTCTGTGTACATGAGGCATTTGCTGCACTGTCTCAGGATGCCCATACTGACCAGACTTGCAGGAGAAAATGTAGGAAATTTTCCATCCATATTTCTCAAACTGAAAGAGATAAGAGGGTAAAGGGAGGAAGGTCTGAGAGTAGTACTACTAGATGATAACACAAGTGCTACGAGTGGTACTACTAGATAACACAAGTGCTACGAGTGGTACTACTAGATGATAACACAAGTGCTACGAGTAGTACTACTAGATGATAACACAAGTGCTACTAAGGAAAATATGTAGCTGGAATACCTCCAAAAGGGTTAAAAAACATGCAACAGAAGCTCTGGATGCTCCAGACCTGTATCTGGACTATGCTACTCAATTTTAAGGTTGAGAACTCAGTAAGACCAAAAACTCACAATGAACCACAGATTAATCACTTATAGTCAAAAGAATAGAAGTCACAATATGAAAAAAATACAGTTAAAAAGCAACAAAATGCAGTTAAATATTATTCATTAATCAGTAGATTGGTTTGAAACAGTAGCTCACAATCACAACAGTAAGAGACAGCACAAATAAAGCAGTGATTCAGTACAGTATTGTCATCAATTTAGTGAGGGTACCAACGAGTAGTAATACATATGGCAAACTAAATGTACTTTAACTCCTAAGCACAAACAGCAAAATGAAGTAGAAAGAGGTATAATTTTTTTTTTTTTTTTTTTTTTTAGTAGAAAGTGAAGAGACAAGGCAATGAGATAATTCATGGTTCAGAAACTAAAGGGGTGGACCTTTAATAAGTTCTCACTATAAACAGTAGAATGAGCTGATGTAATGTGATTGGGGGGGGGTGTCCAGTATCAACTTTATACTACAGGTGGGCAACTCAAAGCCACTTTAAGACCACCATGGCAGCTGGGCGGGTGGGTCGGACAAAAAACAGTTGCACAGTTTACACAGATATACAGTAAAACAGAAGTGCAGAAAACAGTTGAAAATAAGTAACAAATGTAAAATAAATAATAAATAAGCACTTATCTTTTTCCAGTATCACAGCAGAGCAAATGGCAGAAGGCCTATCTCACTGCAGCTTTGAACAGCTTAAGCAAACAAGCTGGTCAACCTTCTTCACATCCCATCATCTGTCTTTCTGCAGTCTGACCTGTGGTTTCAAAGTCCTTGGATCCAAGAGCCCCATGAGTTAGTGTCAGATCTGAAGAGGCCTTCTTCAACTCTGATTTGTCTCCGCGACCTGTTTGGTGCCAATCCCCATTGAGCAGGATGAGTCTCTTAGCTGAAGGGTCAGTTGTTGGATCTGGGGGGATGAGATCAACGCTGAGATTTTCTGAGCTGTTGCTTCCCCTCAAAGCCTTGATGCTAGACAGCTCTGGTCCTACTTTTCCCTTGGAGCAGAGACCTGGAGGTGACAGAGGCTTGACTGAACCAAGCGTTGAGGATGACTTCAGCTTCTCCCAGTCCCCCTGCCTTCATGGTGGTGGTGGAGAGGAATTTCTTCCACCTGGGATCTATTTTGACTTTCACTTCCTTGGATTCTATCTCTGCTTCTCCTCCAGTCTCTGAGCCTTGTCAGCCAGCTCCTCAGGGACAACTTCCAGGCAGTTCCAGTTAGGGAACTCCCTGTCTCTTCTAGTACCTTTCCAGAACATACTACTGAACAGGTTCCCCAGAAGAGACTGTACAAAAGGAGGCACTTAGATTCCCTTCAGGAATCTTTGACTGAAGACATTGATTTTGATGAAGAGGAAAGGTCCCCAAGGTCACCATCCGATGACATCTGCATCAGAGACATTGTAGAGATCCTGTGACAAAAACATGGTTGGTCCTCCAAATTCCCTTCCCAGGTGAACTGGTATTCCTGGAAGCCTTCGGGACTGTCCCTTCTACATCTTGGGTTACCCCCACCCTGTTGGTGGATGAGCTTATAGACCTTGTCTCCTGCTGGTCTTGGAAGGAGCCAGATTCTGTATAACCTGTTCCCAGCATCCAGACAAAATCCTTGGTGCAGCAAAAGATAGGCAGTTTTGGAGTAAGGGAATCCCTGTAGATGCCATGGTTGTAGCTAATCATTCCATCAGGTGTAGCTATGATGCAGTGAAGGCATCTTCCAGGGCTGTGTCTTCTGCATTTGTCCCCAGAAGGCATTCATGGTTACAGTTTCAATCACTTCCTGATGACATAAAGGGCAAACTGCTTGATATTCCTTTGGATAACTCTGTCTTTTTTGGTTCAGCAGCTGCTCTGACCAAGGCACTATTCATTTTGTTCCTCCAGAACAACAAGAAAGGGGGGTTTACTCCAGGATGTTTCTTGTGCCAAGGAAGATGGTCCTTGGAGGCCTATCCTAGATCTCTCCTCTTAAACACCTTCCTGGTAGTACTTTCTTTTTAAGTTCTGTCTCTGCAAACCCTTTTTCCCCTGGTCCCTTCTCACTCCTTCCTAGCTTCTCTGGATCTTAAGGATGCCTACCTGCATATCCCTATCCACTTTCAGTTCAGGAAGAAGTTCTTAGATTTCTTGGTGTGTTCTTTGCACTTTCACTTTTCTGCCTTGCCATTTGGTCTTTCTACTGCTCCACGAGTGTTCACAAAGTGCCTAGCTCAAGCTATTGCCTACCTAAGAGTGAGAGGGATTCAAGTTTACCCCTATTTAGACTATCTTCTCTTCCTAACCAGCAGTCCAGATATACTAAGACTACACCTTAGTCTATCTATTCCTTTTCTCCAGGATCTATTATTTTCAATAAATTTCAAACAATCCAGTCATGCCCCAACTTAGGATCTCATTTTCTTAGGGTGCAGGTTCAGAACAGACTTGATGATGGTTTTTCTCCCTACAGACAAAGTTCTCTCTCTTACAAGCTTCATGAAGTCCTTTCAGCCTCTTCCTTCCATCACAGCCAGAGAATTTCTGAGACTTGGATTCATGCACCGCTCCGTATGTGCATGCAGGTTGGAGTTTTTTTCATGATACCCCTGCTGCCCCTTTGCAAAGTTACCCATGAGAAAGTTCCAGTGGTTTCTAAAGACAGTTTGGTCCCAGCATGCTCATCCTTTAGATGTCTTGATTATTCTTCTTCCCTGCCTGAAAACAGAGCTGCTTTGGTGGATTCAGCAGCTCAGCCAGAACACGGGCATACCTCTTCAGGTACCTCAGCCAGCACAGCAGCTTTTTACAGATGCCTCAGAATTTGGCTGGGAGCATCTTTTGCTTCCAGGAAGGTACAGGGTCTTTGGTCCCCCTCTCAACAGAGTGAGCACTTCAGCATCCAGGAGATGAGGGCTCTGATTCTGGCCTTGCAGACCTTTCATTCTCTATTCTTGCCAGGACCTCTCAGGATTCTAACAGACAATATCACAGTCCTGTGGTGCATAAACAACAAGCGGGGACAAAATCTTACTTCCTTTGTTGCCTAGCCATCAAGGCATGGGAATTGACTATCCAGCACAAAGTGACACTGCATGCTGTGTACCTCCCTTCTGCTCAGAACTCAGTGGCAGATGCACTAAGCAGATCCATGACACAATCCCATGATGTGTTCCTGGATCTAGTGGTGTACTCCAGAAATAGACCTCTTTGCCTCCCCTCAGAACAGACAACTTCCTCTGTTTTGTGCCAGGTCCCTCATCCTCGGGCTTGGAAGGTGGATGCTCTCTCTTTTTCATGGAAAGGGATGTTTCTTTATGGATTCTGCCCCTTGACTCTTATTCAGAAAGCCCTGCTGAAAAATTTGCAGGAAAAAAAACAAAAATCTTGCTAGTGACCCCTTTTTGGCCAAGACAGCACTGGTTCCCTCTTCTGCAGCTAGCCAAGGGTCATCACTACAAGTTACCTTACCAATTGGACTTACTGATACAGGGCAAGGAATCCTTGAGCCGTCCACATCTGTCAGCTCTGTAACCACCCTAGCTAAATGGATGTCAGACTGTATTTCCTACATTTCCTCTCTGAGAGGTTTACCTCTGACAAGACCTCCAAGAGTTCATTTTACTAGATCTGTGGCCACATCATCTGCTTTCTGGGCCTGAGCTTCTGTTGGTGTTTGTGCTGTAGCCCCTTGGTCAGTGCTCATACCTTTATTGCTCATTACTAATTGGATCTCATCTCCAGAAGAAGAGCTCCCTTTGGTTCTGCGGTACTCCGGAACATCTTCCACAAGGGCCACCCAGGGTTACTGTAGCTGGAGACTCTGTCATTTTCATTCACTGCTCAATGAATGGGACAATGTCAGACATAAAAGTTATATATCACCATAACTATGCATCTGTGTTGTCCATTTGCATTCCTCCTCAGCTTCTCTCCCCCTTCCCCCTATCCATGCCTTTGGAAATGACCTGATGAAGCTTTTGCTAGGAAACATAGTTCCTGTTTGAGCCCCTGTTCTACACCTGTATTGTTTTCTTTCTTATTGTAATCTATATTCTAGACTGATACATAGTAACAGCAAACTCGAACTGAGGTAGTGCAGTAGTTAGGGGCATTATGGGTAAAGGGAGGAACTTGAGAGTCTGATCCATGAATCTAAAGAAAAACATCCAAGTCGGATCCAAGGTCAGATTCAAGACCTATTAGTTTAGGAAGAATGAAAATGGACAGCACGGATGCATAGTTAGGGTGAGTACATAACTTTTATTTTCTTTAGAATGGACTGCATAGAACAATTTTTTTAATTGCAAAAGTGATCACGTGGATAAGTCTGTAAAATAGGAGTTTCTGATGTTTTCGCTATTTTGGGCAGTTAGTTAAATGTACTTGAAAGCTGGCCCTATGTGGTTCATAGGTTCATACTGGGCTATCTGCACTAGGGCATTTATAAGCCTAGCCAGAGTTGTGTGGCTTTCACCACCCCTTAGGTTGAAGAATACTATACCCATTAGTTTGCCGTGCCTCTGTCCAGCAGTGATACAGAGATGATCCCCGGGGTAAACCTACGATCTCCCATCCACTGGTCAAGATTCCTCTTGAACAGAGCCAGCGAGGTGCTCTGTCTCACATGGACCGCAATTCTGTTCCACAGTATAGGGAGTCTCTGGGTGATGAATCTGTCCCTCCAGTACATCCTATTTATTTTTGGGGTCAATGGTTTCATAATTAATATCCTCCTTACAGGTCTGCTCTAATTTTGATTGACAAACTTCTTAACTTTGCCAGCCACTAATCTGGTGATGTACATTAGAAATTTAGAATAATATAGCAGTAAGACAGACAGTGTGTAAACATTCTTATGGAAACGGGACACTTGCTGGATGATGCTATGAAGGAAGACTGGCTTATACACTTGAGAAGATGAACCACGGGTGAGATGAGCTCTATGTTTTTGAAATTAATTGTATTCATACAGCCTGTATATGCACAGGGGTCTGATCACATTACTTACTGAGCTAATACTTTGTTATCCCTGAAAAGGGATATTTGTGCCTTGTAAGATTAGGTGGTTAAACAAAGAATGCAATAAAGTAAATAGCAACTGGTCTATAAGACGCATCTTACAAAGCAATTAAAATTCAGAATAAAATGAGGCCAAACAAGCATATAAATAAATTATTTCTCAATGTAACAAGCTGTGCGATGCTAAGATTTAAGCTATACCCTGCCTCTGTAGATAACATGTAGCCTAATGTCCAGAAACAGTCATTCTGCAGACACGTTTTACATAAAACAGAAGATGGTAATATTTGGTTACCATTGTGTAGTAACAAAAATTTAATTTGGAATATCATATACAGTTATACATGACTACTGTGATGCTAAAAACACAGTGATGTGTGTGTGAATTTGTTGTTTTTTTTCTGCACAGCTTGATGAGAAATGACATTAGAGGTGAAGGAGCAGAATCTCTCTCTCAAGCCCTGCAGAGTCCAAACAATAACATAGAGATGCTAGGATAAATCCTTCATTATTTTTTTTTCTTCTTCTAACAACAGTGCTATTAAAACCCTGTGAATTATTTGCTCATTACGTGAACAAACGTGATGTTGCAGAGTACTTCTGGAAGTTTCAGGGCTGAAACAGTTGCATGAAGCAGTGCCATTCCACAGTGGAAAATGGTATATTTAAACTGCTGATTTTACAGATGATGGTATTCTTCCTTCCGATGTTGATTTTACAGATCATGGTATTCTTCCTTCCGATGTTGATTTTACAGATCATGGTATTCTTCCTTCCGATGTTGATTTTACAGATCATGGTATTTTTTCTTCCGATGTTGATTTTACAGATCATGGTATTCTTCCTTCCGATGTTGATTTTACAGATCATGGTATTCGTCCTTCCGATGTTGATTGTGCAGATCATGGTATTCTTCCTTCTGAATTATAGAACATAGTTTAATTTTTCCACTGTTGCCTAACAGATGAACATGTAGGTTTGAGCAGTTATGTGATACCCAGGTAAGTATAAACAGAGTGCTGATCTATGGAAACAAGGGAATTGCTTAACATTCAAATGTGTATCATTCCCTTGCCTTCCGTCTTTGGTGCTCAGATTAAGTGCTGGTGTGTTTCTGTGAAATATGTTTTCGTATGTATGTTGTTACATATTTATATTTACACACTGCTTTGGTTATTTGTAGCTTGCTAGTCTGTTACATGAATGTAGTCATTTTATGTAAAATTAGGTCAGCACTGTATTATATTTACAGCTCAAAGTATTGTTTAGCCAGTAATTGTAATGGCAATAATGTGTACAAACCTTAACCTTCCTATGCTTGATATTCCACAGTGAAAGCTGCATTAATTAGTGTTTTGTAGAAACTTGTCCGTCATTCCAAGTTGCATATTTATGACGTGTAGATGACCGCTGACTTATTCTGTGTCCAGGCAGTCCTTTTCCAGTGATAAATGGGATCGGAAATTTGCTATGAGAAGAATTTGTTCCTGTGGCACGGTTCATGTAGATCACAGGCATAAGGAACCTATAGTCTGTAAATTATGGTTGTATCACCTTATTGTAGAGTCATAGTGAAAAAGCACTGTACACACTTTTCATTTTATGATTAAATCACATAAAAGAGATTTTCAATTTAAGGTCTGCCTGGACACACACCATGACTTTGGAAGTGGTTTAGACCAAATGTCTCACATACATTTAAAGTATCAGTGGCTGTACAGGTCACACACATGCCATGGCTGCCTAGAAAATCATAAGGTGCTGGGTTTGGTTCTCATGGTAGGTGTTTGGATTTATTTTGTCTAACAGTGCAGTGAATAAAGGCTATTCCTCACAGCAAGAGGTTCTCTGGTTTGATCATCGGCTGGGGTGTCTTCTGTGTTGAGTCTGCATGTCCTGCCTGTGGACGCGTGGGTTTCATCCGGTGTCCCACATCCCAAAGACATGCTGTAGGTGGATTGGAGACTCTAAATTGGCCCTAGGCATGAGAGCGTGTGTGTGTGAACTCGATACTGTAAAACTCCACTGCCAATCATAAGCTGACAAGCCCTGACCGAAAGTAAAGAAGAAGAAGCTGTTAATGAACTGCTTCCTGTAGTCCAGCTGAGATTCCCTTGGCCTTCATTTACCAGCTGTGTGATTCTGAATAAATCACTTAACCAGATGGTTCACTGGGGCAGCTGGGAAACTGGGTTAGGCTCTTAAGTACTTTCTTTGATCACAGGACTAGTATTTGCATAAGAACCTATGAACTGTGTTGTCACAGTAGCTTTGTAGTTTAAGGTGATTAATAAACTTGCTGTGTGATATTGACAGACCTTTAATTTACACAATACCTATTTATACAGTTTGTGACTCCAGCAATTCTCGCATCAAAGTTAATTTTCTTAGTGTTTTCCTTAAACTCCTGCACATCTGTTGTGTTCCTTTACCACTGTATAGAAAAATCATAATTGAGGTTAAAAAATAATTTGATATATTCGAAAAGGTGGGTTTGAGACCCTTTTCAGTCACAGTCTATGCTTTATGACACACGCTGCAGAGTACACATAAAACATAAACTAAACAGACAAAGACGTAACAGACAGACAGGAGGTTTGCATAGACATGTAGCCTGGGATTGATAGAAAAGTGTTGCATGTTTGTGCAGTGCTAATATTGAAAAAGGTCATTGCAGAGCTAGTGAGATGCATATCAGGCAGTGGATAACACCTACATGCTGACCAAAGAACAACATAAAAAAGCTGCACAGCTTTTATAGGATATACATCCTGTCAGTCTGCAGAATAACATAAGCAGTGCTACAGCAGTAGACATGATACATCACAGCCAAGGTAAACTAATGCAGCCTGCTGAATGCATGCTGCTAGTATGCAGAACAGCATGAGCAGTTCTACAGCACCAGACATGATACATCACAACGAAGGTAAACTAATGCTGCCTGTTGAATGCATGCTGCTAGTCTGCAGAACAGCATGAGCAGTGCCACAGCAGCAGACATAATACATCACAGCCAAGGTAAACTAATGTAGTCTGCTGAATGCATGCTGCTAGTCTGCAGAACAGCATGAGGAGTGCCACAGCATTAAACATGATACATCACAGCCAAGGTAAACTAATGCAGCCTGCTGAATGCATGCTGCTAGTCTGCAGAACAGCATGAGAAGTGCTACAGCAGCAGACATGATACATCACAGCCAAGGTAAACGAATGCAGCCTGTTGAATGCATGCATGCTGCTAGTCTGCAGAACAGCATGCGCAGTGCTACAGTAACAGACATGATGGACATCACAGCCAAGGTAAACTAATGCAGCCTGCTGAATGCATGCTGCTAGTCTGCAGAACAGCATGAGCAGTGCCACAGCAGCAGACATGATATGTCACAGCCAAGGTAAACTAATGCAGCTTGCTGAATGCATGCTGCTAGTCTGCAGAACAGCATGAGCAGTGCTACAGCAGCAGACATGATACATCACCGCCAAGGTAAAGTAAGTTAGCCTGCTGAATGCATGCTGCTAGTCTGCAGAACAGCATGAGCAGTGCTACAGCAGCAGACATGATACATCACAACCAAGGAAAACTAATGCAGCCTGCTGAATGCATGCTGCTAGTCTGCAGAACAGCATGAGCAGTGCTACAGTACCAGACATGATGCATCACAGCCAAGGTAAACTAATGCAGCCTGCTGAATGCATGCTGCTAGTCTGCAGAACAGCATGAGGAGTGCCACAGCAGCAGACATGATACATCACAGCCAAGGTAAACTAACACAGCCTGCTGAATGCATGCTGCTAGTCTGCAAAACAGCATGAGCAGTGTCACAGCAGCAGACATGATGGACATCACAGCCAAGGTAAACTAATGCAGCCTGCTGAATGCATGCTGCTAGTCTGCAGAACAGCATGAGCAGTGCTACAACAGCAGACATGATACATCACAGGCAAGGTAAACTAATGCAGCCTGCTGAATGCATCATGCTAGTCTGCAGAACATGATAAGTGCCACAGTAGCAGGCATGATACATCACAGCCAAGGTAAACTAATGCAGCCTGCTGAATGCATGCTGCTAGGCTGCAGAACAGCATGAGCAGTGCCACAGCAGCAGACATGATGGACATCACAGCCAAGGTAAACTAATGCAGCCTGCTGAATGCATGCTGCTAGTCTGCAGAACAGCATGAGCAATGCTACAGTAACAGACATGATACATCACAGCCAAGGTAAACTAATGCGGCCTGCTGAATGCATGCTGCTTATCTGCAGAACAGCATGAGCAGTGCTACAGCAGCAGACATGATACATCACAGCCAAGTTAAACTAATGCAGCCTGCTGAATGCATGCTGCTAGTCTGCAGAACAGCATGAGCAGTGCTACAGTACCAGACATGATGAACATCACAATTAAGGTAAACTAATGCAGCCTAATGTATGCATGCTGCTAGTCTGCAGAACAACATGAGAAGTGCCACAGCAGCAGATATGACAGACATCACAACCAAGGTAAACTAATGCAGCCTGCTGAATGCATGCTCCTAGTCTGCAGAACAGCATGAGCAGTGCTACAGTACCAGACATGATACATCACAGCCAAGATAAACAAATGCAGCCTGCTGTATGCATGCTGCTAATCTGCAGAACAGCATGAGTGGTGCTACAGTAACAAACATGGTACATCACAGCCAAGGTAAACTAATGCAGCCTGCTGAATGCATGCTGCTAGTCTGCAGAACAGCATGCACAGTGCTACAGTAACAGACATGATACATCACAGACAAGGTAAACTAATGCAGCCTGCTGAATGCATGTGCTAGTCTGCAGAACAGCATGGGCAGTGCTACAGTAACAGACATGATACATCACATCCAAGGTAAACTAATGCAGCCTGCTGAATGCATGCTGCTAGTATGCAGAACATCATGTGCAGTGCTACAGTAACAGACATAATGGACATCACAGCCAAGGTAAACTAATGCAGCCTGCTGAATGCATGCTGCTAGTCAGCAGAACAGCATGAGCAGTGCTACAGCAGCAGACATGATGGACATCACAGCCATGGTAAACTAATGCAGCTTGCTGAATGCATACCACTAGTCTGCAGAACAGCATGAGCAGTGCTACAGTAGCAGACATGATACATCACAGGCAAGGTAAACTAATGCAGCCTGCTGAATGCATCATGCTAGTCTGCAGAACATGATAAGTGCCACAGTAGCAGGCATGATACATCACAGCCAAGGTAAACTAATGCAGCCTGCTGAATGCATGCTGCTAGGCTGCAGAACAGCATGAGCTGTGCTACAGCAGCAGACATGATACATCACAGCCAAGGTAAACTAATGCAGCCTGCTGAATGCATGCTGCTAGTCTGCAGAACAGCATGAGCAGTGCTACAGTAGCAGGCATGATGCATCACAGCCAAGGTAAACTAATGCAGCCTGCTGAATGCATGCTGCTAGTCTGCAGAACAGCATGAGCAGTGCTACAGTAGCAGGCATGATGCATCACAGCCAAGGTAAACTAATGCAGCCTGCTGAATGCATGCTGCTAGTCTGCAGAACAGCATGAGCTGTGCTACAGCAGCAGACATGATACATCACAGCCAACGTAAACTAATGCAGCCTGCTGAATGCATGCTGCTAGTCTGCAGAACAGCATGAGCTGTGCTATAGCAGCAGACATGAGAAATCACAGCCAAGGTAAACTAATGCAGCCTGCTGAATGCATGCTGCTAGTCTGCAGAACAGCATGAGCTGTGCTATAGCAGCAGACATGAGAAATCACAGCCAAGGTAAACTAATGCAGCCTGCTGAATGCATGCTGCTAGTCTGCAGAACAGCATGAGCAGTGCTACAGTAGCAGGCATGATGCATCACAGCCAAGGTAAACTAATGCAGCCTGCTGAATGCATGCATGCTGCTAATCTGCAGAACAGCATGAGCTGTGCTACAGCAGCAGACATGATACATCACAGCCAACGTAAACTAATGCAGCCTGCTGAATGCATGCTGCTAGTCTGCAGAACAGCATGAGCTGTGCTATAGCAACAGACATGAGAAATCACAGCCAAGGTAAACTAATGCAGCCTGCTGAATGCATGCTGCTAGTCTGCAGAACAGCATGAGCTGTGCTATAGCAGCAGACATGAGAAATCACAGCCAAGGTAAACTAATGCAGCCTGCTGAATGCATGCTGCTAGGCTGCAGAACAGCATGAGCTGTGCTATAGCAGCAGACATGAGAAATCACAGCCAAGGTAAACTAATGCAGCCTGCTGAATGCATGCTGCTAGTCTGCAGAACAGCATGAGCTGTGCTATAGCAGCAGACATGAGAAATCACAGCCAAGGTAAACTAATGCAGCCTGCTGAATGCATGCTGCTAGTCTGCAGAACAGCATGAGCTGTGCTATAGCAGCAGACATGAGAAATCACAGCCAAGGTAAACTAATGCAGCCTGCTGAATGCATGCTGCTAGTCTGCAGAACAGCATGAGCAGTGCTACAGTAGCAGGCATGATGCATCACAGCCAAGGTAAACTAATGCAGCCTGCTGAATGCATGCTGCTAGTCTGCAGAACAGCATGAGCTGTGCTACAGCAGCAGACATGATACATCACAGCCAACGTAAACTAATGCAGCCTGCTGAATGCATGCTGCTAGTCTGCAGAACAGCATGAGCTGTGCTATAGCAGCAGACATGAGAAATCACAGCCAAGGTAAACTAATGCAGCCTGCTGAATGCAAGCTGCTAGTCTGCAGAACAGCATGAGCTGTGCTATAGCAGCAGACATGAGAAATCACAGCCAAGGTAAACTAATGCAGCCTGCTGAATGCATGCTGCTAGGCTGCAGAACAGCATGAGCTGTGCTATAGCAGCAGACATGAGAAATCACAGCCAAGGTAAACTAATGCAGCCTGCTGAATGCATGCTGCTAGTCTGCAGAACAGCATGAGCTGTGCTATAGCAGCAGACATGAGAAATCACAGCCAAGGTAAACTAATGCAGCCTGCTGAATGCATGCTGCTAGTCTGCAGAACAGCATGAGCAGTGCTACAGCAGCAGACATGATACATCACAGCCAAGGTAAACTAATGCAGCCTGCTGAATGCATGCTGCTAGTCTGCAGAACAGCATGAGCTGTGCTACAGCAGCAGACATGATACATCACAGCCAACGTAAACTAATGCAGCCTGCTGAATGCATGCTGCTAGTCTGCAGAACAGCATGAGCTGTGCTATAGCAGCAGACATGAGAAATCACAGCCAAGGTAAACTAATGCAGCCTGCTGAATGCATGCTGCTAGTCTGCAGAACAGCATGAGCAGTGCTACAGTAACAGACGTGATACATCACAGCCAAGGTAAACTAATGCAGCCTGCTGAATGCATGCTGCTAGTCTGCAGAACAGCATGAGCTGTGCTACAGCAGCAGACATGATAAATCACAGCCAAGGTAAACTAATGCGGCCTGCTGAATGCATGCTGCTAGTCTGCAGAACAGCATGGGCAGTGCTACAGTAACAGACATGATACATCACATCCAAGGTAAACTAATGCGGCCTGCTGAATGCATGCTGCTTTGTATAATGTAGCAGTGTGTAGCTGGAATTATTGCCTAACCAGCACAAGGTGGACAACACAGAAGAGCAAAGCAGGCAACAGAAGCGCAACTGTACTGCATGGCATAGTGGCAACCCTGTTCAGCATAAAAAGATAGGTTAGATTGGAAAGTAGGAAATAGGAGAAAAGTAAGGAGAGGAAAGCCATAAGGTATAAAAGGAAGGGGAAGGAGGGGTACCTTTTTGTGGGAAAGAGCCTCTTTTGAAAGTTTTACAAAGGAAGGGTGTGGGGAAAGTTCCGATGGATGACTGTGGATGACATGGAGGATGAATGGCAGGTAGCAGTGCAGACAGGTAATAGAACACATGGTTAGATGTCTGAGTGATGGTTAGACAGGAGTGGTATCCACACAAGTTTGGTGGGAGAATGGGTGGAAATATACTTAGAGGGTGGAAATAAAATTAGAAGATGGATAGATAGTGATGAAGCAAGTTGTTAACCAACATGAATGGGGAATGAGTCAAAAGTGGGAGCGCACAGGATAATACCTTTCAGCTGTTGAGATTTTTACAGAATGTCCTCATTTTTGCCTAATATAACTTTTCCTCAGTATTTCTGTTTTTCTGGTAAATCGCTGAGGATTAAAGTCACTAAATAATGACTCAATAATGACATACATTTGTGTTTCACACTTCACATTCTTCAGAAAAATGCATGCTGACACATATCCTATTATGGTAACTTTCTGAGTTTATTAGATCAGTGTTTAAAATTTGTCCTTATTTTTGGGTCTTTGTCCCCCCCATTAATTTAGGATTTTCCAGATTTCTTGCACTAAGAGATTGAGAGGTATGCACATGATGGGGATATTTTAGGGTTCTTACCTGGTTGTTTATCAGTGGCCTAGTATACAACAACCCCAAGTATTATTCCCCTAGGTGGGAGATGTTTGGCCCACTTCATGTTCTGGAGGCCTGATGGTTGGGGCATGTCAGTCATGTGACTTGACCCATCTTGCCAAAAGGAATTCATTGTTTCCACTGTAGGTGTCTAGTTGCCAGTTCAGCTTGACAGCAACCACCAAGTCTCATTTAATTACCTGTTATCCGTAATCAGGATAGGAGCCTTGACAAAACTATGCCCCCCCCACCAAAGGCCACTTAGTGAATGTATCGGTGACTCATGCATGTGACTTCCAGCAGAGGATCCTTCACTTGTTAGGAGGCAGTACCAGAGACCACTGGTAGTCCAGCAGCAGATGCAGCACCTGACAAGAAACCAAGATGGCCTGGGTCCTCCTCCTTCACACTTTGTCTTGTAGAAGGCTGATGGAATCAGAGAAAATCATTAGATGTATGTACAAGAATAACACCAGTGCAGATATGAACTAGACTGCCAAACAGCACATACACACCCTTTCCTTGGAGAGGTGCTCCTACCTTCTGCACCAGTAAGCCATGTTCAGCTGCCACTCCATCACCACTAGAAAAGAAGGGATGCACTGGCAGGCAGCGCTTACAATATATTTTTGTCTCCTTCACTTGATTTCCTGGTCCACTTTGGTTGATTCTACCAAGCCCACAGTCCCCCCATTCCTGAACTGAGGGAATTATTTAATATTAATCTTGCTAGTGGTGACTTCTTTAATAATATGCTCTTTCAATTGCTTTTAGAGAGAGGTACCTACTCAGTGGGTGTCCTAGTCAAACCTTTGTCTGACTTTGGGCGCCTTGGCTCAAGGTCCTTCCCTGTCGCAACTCAGAGGAGTGAACTATGGTTCGATACTTAACCTTGTACCATACAGAGAACTGGGTGCAAGTTGGGAGTATTGGGACATATAGGTCAGTGATGAAGTGGTTCAATACTTAACCTTGTACCATATAGAAAGCTGAGTGCATGTTGGGAGTATCGCTGGCATATAGGGCAATGATGAAGTGGTCCGATACTTCTTGTACCATATAAAGAACTTGGTGCAAGTTGGGAGTATTATTAACATGTAGGTCAGTGATGAAGTGGTCCGATACTTATCCTTGTACCATATAGAGAACTGGGTGCACATTGGGAACATTGCTGACATTTAGGTCAATGAAGAAGTGGCCGATACTTCTTGTACCATATAGAGAACTGAGTGCAAGATGGGAGTATTGCTGACATTTAGGTCAGTGATGAAGTGGTCCAATACTTCATAGGTAGGTACTAGGCTAGCTGCCCGAAGGCATTTATAAGCCTAGCCAGAATGTGTTGGCTTTCGCCACCCCCTTAGATTAGTTCCCTGTACCTCTGTCCAGCAGAGCCATTGAAGTGATCCCTGGAGTAAACTTTCTGTTTCCCATCCACTCGTTAAGATTTCTCTTCAAAAGGGTTAGCAAGGAGCTCTGCCTAATTTAGATTGGAATCTTGTTCCAGAGCATGGGAAGTCTCTGGGACAGGAATCTATCCCTCCAGTACATCCTATTTATTGTTGTGGTGAGGTTTAGATCCATGGCGTGTGTGGCTCGAGGGGATATGGTTTTCTTTAGGTGGAGCATGTCCATCAATTCTGGGTTGGACATGGCCTTGTACGTCAGGCAGAGATCACCTCTGAGTAGGCGGTATGCAACCGAGTCCAGCTGGAGTTTCTTCAGTTGAGCTGCATAGGGCATCTGCTTGAGGCCAAGTCATCCTCTTGCTGAGGTACTTCTGTGGTCTTTCCAGTTGTTGCAGGTGTCTTGTAACGTACATCCCAAGTGGGGCAATGTACTCTATGATGGGTCTGATGAGTGATGCGTAGAGGGGCCCAATGACCTCTTTCAATCTGGATGCAAACCCTTTTGTGATTAGGTGGGCCAAATAGAAGGATTTTCTAACCACTTTGGCAATGTGATTATCAAAGGAGAGGTTACTATCTACTTGGGTCCCCAGATCCCTTATTACTTCTTCTTTATTTAGGGGCTACCATCTATGTGGTAGCTTGTTTGTACTTTGTTTTTACCAAAGGGGATGACTATGCACTTTTTGACATTGAGGACATGGTTTTGACACCACGTATCTGTCTCAGTAAGACCCTTTTGGAGGATGTTTGTGTCAGCCGGAGAGTCTACTATAGCCCCTAGTTTGCAGTTGTCTGCGAACTTGGTCAGCCATAGTCCTCCTGTGCTTGCCTGTACCTCTGAGAAGTATATGCTGATCAGGAGGGGTCCTAGGACTGAGCCCTGGGGAACGCCACTTGTAACCGGTTTAGAGGAAGACCAAGCTCCCGCAACTCTTACCATGTGGATTCTGTCCATGAGCCAGTTGACAACCCATCTCATGATGTAGGGGTTTATGTTCAGGCTGGGGAGCTTGTCTATAATACCTGAGTGGGGAATAGTGTCGAAGGCCTTTGTGAGGTCTAGGTAGGCTGCATGGACCACCTTTCCCTCGTCTATAGCCTTGGTAACTATTTCAAAGAAGTCCACCAGGTTTAGGAGGCATGATCTGCCCTTAACAAAGCCAAACTGGATAGGGTCCAGTGTTTGGAGGTTTCCTCTGTCTCTGTTAATGAGATCCATGATGATGCGCTCCCCGCTCCATATCTTTTCAGACCAAGCTAGTCAGGCTTATAGGGCGATAGTTCCCGGGGTCCGTTGTGGCTCCACCTTTGTGGAGCGGAATAACCATTATTGTGTGCCACTCTGTGGGCATGTAGCCTGTGGAAAAGCTGAGTTTAAACAGTGTGTTTAGGTGAGGGGTTAGTTCATCTTTGAGCTCATGAAGGATGCATCCTGGGACACCGTCCGGTCCCATTGATGCTGTGTTTTTGGCTTTGGAGAGGGCTGTTTTAACCTGAGTGTCTGTGATTTCAGGGGCACTACATTCTTCTGGTATAGTTATGGGCTCTTTTGCGGGTGAGAGGGGGGTGAAGATTTCACTGAACCTGTCTGCCAGGATGTTGGCTATATCGGTCGGTTCAGTGTATTTTGTGCCATTCTGCACTAACTCTGAGCAGATCTGAGAATTGCCACTTAGATTCTTGACATAGCTAAAGAATGCCTTGTGGTTATCTTTGGAGTCCATGGCAATTTTTCTTTCGAAGCTAGCCTTGGATGATTTTATGAGGGGAACATAGTTTCTTTCTGATACTGTCAGGGATGCCTTCCCTTTTTGGGAATTTACTCTTTTCTGTACTAGTTTCCTCCTTCTATTGTATAGCTTGTTTATGGCAGGGGTCCACCAGACTGGTTTCCTTTTCTTGAAGGAGTGAAGCTTGGTTTTGTTTGGGATAGCACGATCCATGCATTCTTGTAGGTGCCTGTAGAGTTCATTAATAAAGGATTTTGCAGCTTGGACAGTGTTATCCTTTAGCTTGGGGCCTTTGAAACTTCCCATCTCAGTCTTAAGTAACGTGAAGTTTGCTTTTGAAAAGTTTTTCACAGTGGTTTCTTTGACCGGGGGTGGTGGCAGAATGTGGATATCCAGAGTGATTAGTTTATGGTCAGATCTAACCAGCGAGGAGTTGACCTCCCATGTTGGTGATGACCAGGTCCAATATGTTGTCACCTCTGCTGGGGGTGTTGTCCAGTTGATCCAGGGCGTTTGAGTTTATAAATTCTAGGAAATCTCCTTTACATAGCTAGAGAGGTTGGCAGAGACACATTTTGCATACCCAAATGTTAATGCTAATAGAGTAAAGATGCTATTTCTGTGCTTCTTCCATTTAAATAATGTCACTGTAAGCCAAGTGTGTTAACTGTGCATTTACCCTTGCAAAACTGCATACTTTTGATTATTTTTTCTGCTTGATTCATCCACTGATGGATAGCTGGTGCATGAGTTGAAAGTTTCTTGAAACATTTCCTTGCTACTTCATGACAAGGGGAGACTGAAATGTAAGAAATACTCCCCATCTTTTATTGAGAAAAATATATTAGTGAGGGGGAGTGAAACTGCCATATTGGGAATAAGGGTGGGCAAAGAGTTGTGTACCATTTGGTTCAATTTCTGAATCACTGTATGATTTCTAGAGTACTTACTGATTTCTCTGTCAGGTAACATTGGGTTCAGATCTGCTCAGATAGAGACCATCCCATATCTGCTATGGGTAGCCATTAGAATTAATAGGTCAGATGGTGAAAAAGCAGGTGTGAAAGTAGATAAACATTTATTAACCCACCATCGCTGTGGGATCTTATTTTAGTGTATGCACTAACTATAGATCAGAATTATCTGTATTATGTCACAAAATCTGATATTTGAGTGACCTGACATTTTCAGTAGTCAGTCATACATCTTAGCTGTCCAGATTTTTGCAGAATGTCCAGATTTTTGCCTCATACTTTTATGTGTTCCTTATAACATTTTTGCTTTTCTGGCAAGTCATTGAGGATTGAAGTCAGAACATAATGACAGACATTTAACTTTCAGACTTCATACCCTTCAAAAAATCCACACTAATGCAAAACCTATTATTCTGTAAACTTTCTAAGTTTATAAGAGTAATATTTAAAAAAAAAATGTTTCTGTTTTTGCCCCTCCCCCCTCTGAGTTTAAGGCTTTGTCAAGATTTCTTGTGCTAAGAGGTTGAGAGGTATGAGAATTACGATGTTAAGACTCATGGCACGTAACGTATTCTGGGGAGCAAGACTACTTGGTACGGGTGTACTACCATTCATTTCAACCATTTATCAGTGCATCCTCCTGGTAAACAAATAGAAATAAACACATATGTAAAACGGTAATCATGGTCAAAGCTGATGCTGCATTAATATAGCACTGCCTATTCCAGTTGGCCCCACTCAGTCACTTGCTCCTTGCAGGCAGCACCCCTCCCCACTTTGAAGTTACCATCTGCCACCAATGTTTACCGATTGTACTAGCAAAGAAACAGTAATTAAAAAGCGTAATGCTAAACTTACACAAAAAGATAGACTGCACATGCTTAAATTATTCTACGTTGTTTGTGTTATGGAAGACAACTGCCCTGAAGTGTTGTGGATAGAGAGATGGGACAAACTTATATACAGGTCCTGTAACATTTATTATGTATTTTTCCTAAGTCCATGTCTTGTTCATGCCTTAAGTGTACTGTTATGCTAGAGCTGAAATTTTGTGACTTTAAGAACTGGAGACATGGTAAGTACAGCTGAAAAAAAAAGCTAATTTTGCCATTACAAAAGGAAAATACAAATAATGTGACTTTTTTTTATGTATACATAGTTCTGCCAAATGTGTAGGTAGGTATAACAGGTTTGGGTTGAGTAGATGCATCTTTTTATGTTTCCATTTCACACTTCCCAGGCTTGTTGAACGAAACTCAGAAATCCAGGTGTCACAACAACATGTGACTGATATTTCACTTCAGAAACATTTGGTTCAAGGCTACATGTAGTGAGGCATTGCTGTACTGTCTCATGATGATGACATCATCACGCATGGCCGTGTATGTTAATGGCTTTCTGTGATATACCAGCGATGCGTGATGATGTCAGTGTTCACTAAAAAATGTAAATAAAATAAAAAAGCAAAATCAGGATTTGAAGGGGCCACTTGGGAATTCATGGCGCCCTATTATTCTGCCCCCAAATGGGAAATACTGACAAATTCAGTACGATTGAGAGGTATACTTTAGACAAGTCTAGAAATAAGGGAGAGACCAGTTTGCCATTATCTCAAGCTCTATTGACAGTATCCATATAGGTTAGATGGGCAGTACTAGTATTATGGGAAGGACGAAGCCTTACCAGCCTCAGTAAGAAGCTGAGATGCCTCATAAAATCCTCCAAAGCTAGTTACGAAAATAAAATTGCCAAAGATTCCAAAGACAACCACAAGGCATTCTATAACTATATCAAGAATCTAAATGGCAATGCTCAGATCTGCTCTGAGCTACAACAGAATGACATAAATATACTGATCTCAAGGATATTGCCAATATCCTGGCAGATCAATTCAGCGCCAAATTCACCCCCTAAATGGCCCATCTCAATACTAGAAGATTGCCAAATTCTGGTAATAACTGCCACACAGGTAAAAAACGCACTTTCCAAAGCTAAGAATACAGTATCTATGGGACCAGATGACATCCCGGGCTGTGTACTACACGAACTAGAAAATGAACTGGCTCCTCACCAAATGTCATGTTTAATCATACCCTCACCTCAGGCTTCGTGCCCACTGAGTGGCACACAGCTACAGTTATCCCACTCCACAAGGGGGGATCCACCTTGGATCTCGGGAACTACTGCCCCATCAGTCTGACTAGCCTGATCTGCAAGGCCATGGAACGTATTATTATGGAACTTTATGACATTGGCAACCTTAAAACACTGGACCCCACCCAGTTTCGGTTCGTGAAGGGCCGATCTTGTCTCCTGAACCTTACTGACTTCTTCGAATCAGTCTCCAGAGCTGTCGATGAGGGTAAGCCAGTCCACACAGCCTATCTGGACCTCGCCAAGGCCTTTGACACCATCATAGATAAACTTACTAAGGTGGGCATTAATCCCTACATCACTCGATGGGTTGCCAACCGGCTTACTGACAGAGCCCACACTGTAAAAGTAGCTGACTCCATATCCAGCTCCAGACAAGTAACAAGTAGAGTACCTCAGGGTTCAGTCCTGGGACCTCTCTTGTTTGTCATCTACTTCTCTGAAGTGCAGGCCAACACTAAAGGACTCTGGCTAACAAAGTTCGCAGATGACTGCAAACTGGGAGCCATTACTGAATCCCCAAATGATGTGGATACTCTACAAAAGGGCCTTACGGAAACAGATGCTTGGTGCCAAGCTCAATGCCAAGAAATGTATAGTTATCCCCTTTGGGAAAAAACATGTACCCATGAATTATCACATAGGTGGCAGTACGCTAAACACTGAAAGTGTGATAAGAGACTTAAGGACATAGGTGGACAGTGGTCTTACCTTCAATACCCATATCGCCACAACAGTCAGGAAATCCTTCTATGTGGCACACCTCATCACTAAGGGCTTTTCATCCAGAAAAAAGGAGGTCATTGTCCCACTGTACTCATCCCTCATTAGACCCATTATAGAATACAACTTTCCATTTGGTATGTACCTCTGAAGACATCTGTAACAACTGGAAAGGCTGCAGAAATAACTCACTAAAAAAATCTCAGGCCTAAAGCAGATGCCCTATGCTGACTGCCTTAAAAAACTCCAGCTATACTCTGTCACATATCGTCTACTCCGAGGCGATCTCTGCTTAACATACAAGGCCATGTCAAACCCAGAGCTGTTGGACATGCTACACTTAAAAAAAATCCCAATCAGAGCCACACGCTCCAGGGATCTAAATCTTGTCATCATAATAAACAAAACATGTTGGAGGGATAGGTTCCTGACCCAGAGACTCCCCAGACTCTGGAACAGACTGCCCATGCATGTCAAGCAGAGCGCCTCTTTGGCCCTCTTCAGAAGGTACCTTGATGACTGGATAGTAGAAAGGAAATTCACTCCGGGGATCACGTCAGTCACCCTGCTAGACAGGGGTCCAGGGAAGTAAATAGTGTGGGAAGAAATAGCCAGGGAATTGTTATGGATAGGCATGTATAGACCCTAGGGCCGACAGCCTAGTACCAACCTATGAACTTATGTTGTGTAGGGGTTTGGAGTCATTCCTGCAGGACATAGTCTAGCAGCTGTTTTTGAATACATTTTTCAAGTATTTTGACAAGAGGAGATAAGATTGCTATAGGTCTAAAGCTATTAATGTCTGTTATATTTCTTCCTTAGTGCAGAGGGATAATGTGCGACTTTTTCCAGAGAAAGAGAACGTGGGATTCCTGGACTGACTTAAGGATTAAGACAGGATAGGCAATGCTCTTGGCTGCTATTTTTTAAGTACTTGCATGGAAGGTCATCAGCTGAAGAACAGCACAGTTTAAGTTTAAGAGTTGTTTTATGTAGGATCTGGGCACAGGTTTGAAGGGGAAAGTAGATATGGTGATATGTGGCTGTTGGCCAGGGTTGAGATTAGTTGTTGAGGAATCCTTGGTTAGAGATGCTATGCTATCTATAGAATAAGAGTTGAACTGTATTACAATGGTGAGTAAAGAGAGGCTAAAAATGATTTTGTTATGTCAGCTAAGGATATTTGGAAAGAGATTAAACAAAAGATAATTCAAAAACCTGGAAACTGACATCCGTTGTCTATGGTTAGCAAGATACAAGCAATAAAAATGTTCAGTTTCTCTAGTTTTATGCACAGGTCAGGAATATTTGTATCTACCATGGGGGAAGTCACGGATAGTAATTAGTAAAGAGCTGAAGGATTTTGTTTTGGGAGGGAAAGAGGGCAAGTGGGATAAGCTGATCCTTCTGCTAGAACAAAGTTGTTTAGGATTATGTGATTGGAAGGGATATTTTAGAACCACACAGTTACAGCTCTTAGACATAATCCAAGCAGAAATCTGCAATTCTAAGTAGAAAGGGATGATGAAGCGAGGGGTTGGGTTTCAACATAATGAGAGAGTGTGATGCTGGATTCAGGGTACTGAGAATAACAGTCATAATATTATATTTATAAAATAGTGGAAATATTCTAAAAAGTAAGCCAACGGGGAGCAGAGAAAGGAGATTCTTGTAATAGGGATGACTGTAATTACAGGTGCAGAGAATAGGCAAAAGGATGCTGGAAATTACTGTGGGAAAATGGCAAAGGAACCCTGGTATTACGAAGAAGTAATTAGAGAGGAAAAAGTAATAGAATGGGAAGAGGCCAAGAAAACATTTGGACTGCATGCTAGAGACTGCCTCCCCTACCAGGGAATGGTATCTGAATACAGAGAAAGAGACAAGGGAATCCGAGTGAAAGGCCTGCACTTTTACAGTTTTTAGTTAAATCTCGAACAGAAGCTGCTGTTAAAGGTATGACTAGTAGGGCATATAAAGTATTGCACAATAACTATAGGAATGAATCAGAGGAAGTTAGAAACGATTGGGAAGAAAGATTGGATAAACAGCTGACACAGAGGCAGTGGGAGTACATGTGTATGGCTCCCAAGTGTGTAAAAAGTCTAGAATGTTTAGGATTTTTGCTTGAAAGTGTCTTTGTAGGTATTTTTATACCCCATGCAAACTCCAAAGAATTTGTCCTCCGGTAGATGGAAAATGTTGATTGTTTGATGGGAAAGAAAGTGTTAAGTGGGAACACATATTTTGGGAATGTAGTGAGTTGGCAAACTAAAAGCCTCCTACAGAGTAATCTGTCAGAAAAAGTGGGTGAGCAAATGGATGTTACTAAGGAAATTATTTTTTTGTGCTGGGACAGGATCTAAATTGCCTAGACGTAAGTAAGGCCTTGTTAAGTTTAATTTTAATAGCTGCCAATAAAGTAATTCCTAGAAAATGGAAATCAGGCTCTAAACCAACCATATGCGAAGTAGTAAATACTGTAACAGAGGTAAAACAACTGGAACTGGTATCTTTAGAAAAGGGCAGGAGCAAATTACATGGGAAAATGAAATTGTGGGAATAGTACATGCACAAAATGATTTGGAGGAGGAGTGAGGTTTAAGGGAAAGCTGGAAATGAACAATATGTGTAATGTTGGATTGATTATACATCACATATATTTGTACAGTATAATGTTTGTAATTATGAACAAGTTAATATGGTTTGTTTTCTTTTATATAGATGTAGGTTTGCCAATGTCACAAGTGATAATTCAGTAAAGGTGTTTTTTTTTTAATGACAATGCTTGGAATGTAGTTCAGAGACTGCCTTCCTTACCAGGGATTGATACCAAAGTATAGGAAAAGAGAAGGGGATCATGGATTCTTAAGTGAAAGACCTGCTTTGATAAGAGTTCCTAGTCAAATCTAGAACAGAAGCTGCTTTTAAAAAGGGATAATTACTAGGGCATATATAATATTGCATGATAACTATAAAAATCAGTCGGATGAGGTCATAAACATTTGGGAAGAGGTACTGGAAAATGAATTTACAGGATTACAATGGGACAACTTATGTATGGCTCCCTAATATATAATAAAGTCCAGAAGGTTTGGGATCTTTAGTTTGTAAATGTTTGCTTAGATGTTTTTATTCCCCAACCAGACTTCAAGGAATTGTCCTCAGGTAGATAACAAATGTTGGGGTGTGATGGGGAAGGAAGAGGTAACTGGGAACATATGTTTTGGGAGTGTAATGTGTTGGCAGATTTTAATTTATTGCAGAGTGGTCTATCAGGAATAATGGGTGAGCAAATAGCTATAGCTAAGACAATGATTCTTTTAAACTGGGACAAAAGACCTGAATTGCCTATAACACAATACAACCTTATTAAGTTTATTTCTGTTGGTTACCAAAAAAAGTATTTACTAGAAAATGAAACTCAAAGTCTAAACCAAATGTATTTGAAGTACTGAATATTTTAAAAGAGATAAACTGTATGAGGGGTCTTTAGAAAGGAAAGAAGCAAATTACATAGATATCCCAGGCTGTCTTCTAAACAGGCTAAAACATGAACTAGCATCACCACTAAGTACCCTTTTCAATCATAGCCTAACCAAAGGGTTTGTTCCTGGGGAATGGTGAACAGCTACAGTTATTCCCCTCCACAAAGGTGGCCTAGCAACAGACACAGGGAATTACAGAGCCATAAGCCTGACCAGCCTCATCTGTAAGGCCATGGAATGTATCATTATGGACCTCATAAATAAAGCACAGGTAACCTCCAAACCCTGGACACTATCCAGTTCATCTTCGTGAAGGGCATATCCTGCCTGTTAAAACCGGTGGATTTCTTTAAAAGTGTGACCAAGGGCATTGATGAGGGCAAATCTGTGCACACAGGATACCTCGACTTGGCAAAGGGTTTTGACACAATCCCACATTCACAGACCGGACACACACACTCAAAGTGGGTGGACTGCACATCAACCAACAGACCAATTACCAGCGGGGTGCCACAGGGGTCAGTGCTGTGCCCCCCCCCACTGTTTGGTATATACTTTTCAGAGGTTCAGGTCTAAACTAAACGGTTGTGGCTGACCAAGTTTTCAGATGACTACAAACTAGGTGTAATCATTGAACCCCTAAATGATGTCAGTATACTCCGGGATGGTCTCTCACAGACCAGCGACTGGTGTATTAGTCAGTCTCAGACTGAATGCAGAGAAATGTGTCATCATTCCCTCAGCACAAACAATGTCCCTTCACACTGTCAAATCAATAGTAATACCCTAAGTACTCATAAAGTGGTAAGGGACCTGGGATCACAGGTTGACCTGACCTTAACTTCGACCACCACATGTCTACCATTGTAAGGAAAGCTTTCCACATAACTCAGTTGATTAGTAAAGGCATCGCTTCGAGAGCAAAAGAAGTTATAACCCCCCCCCCATACTTGGCACTTAATCTGGCCCATAATTGAGTATAATGCCCCATTTAGTATGTACAGTAGTAACTATCTACAGCATTTAGAGAGAGCCCTAACGTTTCTAACAAAGGTAATCAAGGGCCTCCAGCATGTGCCTTACATGGACCAACTAAAATCCCTGTCACTGTACTCCGTATCATATAGACTTCTTAGGGGAGACCTATGCCTGGCTGACACAGCAACCCAAGACACAAATCTAATGAAATTACTGCATATCCATAAATCAAATGGGTCTAGGGCTACCTGTTCCAGGGGCTAGGCCTGTGACTACCATTTCTTGTGATACAGAGCACCTCTGTGACACTGTTCAAGAAGAACTTGGATGAGTGGATGTGTCACCATAAATTCTTACCGGGGATAGCTCCCACAACCCTCCTGGACATGGGCAGTGATCACTAAATGCAGTCTTGGGTATTAACTAGTACCTCTGTGGTGTTCCCACGATCCTATAAATGGAAATTATGGGGTACAATACATGCAGTTTAGTGTTCAGGAGGAGGAGTGAGATTTAAAAGAAGGCAGGAATTCAGCAGTTAATGGAATGTTGGACTTAGTTAGAAAAGATATGTGCTGGATGATGTTTGTAACTGAAAACATATTAATATGGTTTATTTCCTTTTCTGTTAATGTATATTTGTCTGTACCTTAAGTGATACTTTAGTAAAGGGGTTTAAAATGATTTTGGGGTACATGACATCAGTGAATCTTATGTAGTCAGTGTTGAAGTACTGATTCTTGGGTTTTCCTGCCATGCAGAAGCCCACAGCCTGCCTGAATCCCAGACTCCTTTCATCATCCCCCAGCCAGCACTATGGGCTGATGTCGGGAAGTCAGAGTATAAAGAGGGTGTCAGACAGTGCCTGCACATCTTTCTTGCCATGTAGTTTGATGCTCTACAACCCATTTTTTAGTGTTGTCAGTCCGTCATTTGCCTTGAAAATCAGTTTCCTGGTGCTCTGTGTAAGTACCGCACTGGGGACATTTTTTTTCTTTTCCTTTTGAATGATTCTTGTTCATATTTAAGAAAGTTAATTCTCTCTTTTATGGGACCATATTTTCCATAAATATTTCCATAGCATTTTTTTAATTAGGCCCTCAGCACTACATTGCTAGCTGTCAGTTTTGTGCTAGGTTTAATTAAGAAACTATTAGAGTAAGGTAGAGTCTGTCCAGTGACACATGTATTACAGTAAGGCAACCCCTTTGCATGCTTCAGTATCCTCAGGTTCCCAGACCATTGTCCCTGCAATTATAAAGACAAATGGCTAAATGATAAAGTTGTCAGGGATACTAAGAATGTTTGTTTGTCCAGGCCCTTGACAAAACATAAGGGTACCAATGCAGGTGAGGTGCCTTTGCTGTGCTCCTGGTGTGATGCCTTCTATGCCAGAGTTCTCTGGCACAACCCCCTTCAGAGGCAGCCACATCTCAAGCCCAGACCTCACAGTCCGACACCAGACCGACTTCTGTCGGTCTGAAGGCACTGAACAGACCACACCTTCTGAAGCCTGAGTTCTGGTGACAGAAGGTGATGGTAGTTTGCCCTTGTTTATTTTCAGGGAGAATGTCACTAGGAAACAGACAGAGGTCATGGCTGCCTGTATGTGACATGAGGCCTTCACTTCCCCTAAGACTCAGGCACCCAGACCCAAAAGCCCTTCAGGTTTGTCCCAGCCTTCATTGTCTCAGTCCACTGCCTCTTCATCCCAGGTCTCTTCACAGGGATGGGTCAGTCTAGCCAAGGACTTCAAGAATTTCATGAAGACCAAGTTACGAACCCTGCAAAAGGACCCTTTGTCAGGAATGTCCCCTGTGGGGGGAAAAAAAACCCCATTACAATGGATTAGTCCACATAAAATAAATTTATTTACAAATTCTAGGAGAGACTCTGTCTCCGATACCCTCCCTGTGGGAGGAATAAAGATGCATTGTTGAAGTTTCAAGTAGTTTATCTGGGGAAGTAAGTAGATGGATTTCCACCTGGCAAATAAAAAGGGACACTTCTGGGAAATGCCGATTCCTCAGAATCAGAGAATGAGAAGGAACCAAGACTCTGTGCAACTTCCTCCCACTCAAGACTCAGATTTGGAATACATCCTATCCTCAGCTTTGTCTCCTGAGGATTTATCTTTTGGAAACGCTCTTCATAGGATATGAAAGCCTTCATTTGGAAGTGTACAGAAGTTTGTAAGTGTTAAATTTATTATAAAGAGCTTCTGAATGTTCCCACCCCTAGACCTTTGGCGGTATTTTCAGTACTTTTAGTCTTGGTTAATGTGTTTGAAGATACATCACTGCACCTGATTTCTTTCCCCCTGCTCCTAGTAAGCCTAACGGTTTTAATGGGAGAAGAAATCTCATAACCACTTTTATAAAGAAAGACTGTGGTGGACCCAGGTGTGGTATCTCCAGAATCTCCCAAGAGAGCTACTGGGATGCTTCCAAGAACCCCTTACCAGTTGATTGAGAAAGCAGATTGCAGGGCAGGTTTGGTAAGATAACTTGTACTTCAGCCACCCTATCCAGGAGGGCTTTCAACTGCCTGTTCCGGAATACTGTTGTTAGATGGCAGACAAAATGATCATCACACACAGTGGGCACTGCCACAGTAGTCACTGCTGAAGAAAGCTGACTTTGGCTTCCGTTTGGAAGCACAAAGGTGCTGCACTCCACTCTGATCAAGAAAATAAAAAAAATCCTTGTACAATAAATGTTTCTGCTCTGTACACAGTGTTGGTATTATTTTTTAATTTACTTATATTCATCTTTCCCTAGCAGCTGCAGAGAGTGCCTTCACACCACTGGTCATAGCCCCTTCCGCAGGTTCAACAGTCAAGAGAATCAATGCAGCTACCACAGAAAGATGAAAGTAAGTAAATTATTAAATAATACCAACACTGTGTACAGGACGGAAGTGTTTTTCTACATGGAGCTGTTTTGTTGTATTTTTATTTTCTTGATCAGAGTGGAGTGCAGCACCGGGTGGCCTAATGGTTAAGGTGTTTGCCTTACAAACACAAGGTGCAGGGTTTGAGTCTCACAAGAGATGTACTAATCTATGAATCTATGAAAAATACAGAAGCCAAATTCATCTTTCTTCACCAACACCTACTGTGGCTGTGGCCACTGTTTGTTACAGGCATTTTGTCTGTGACCTAGCCATAGTATTCTGCCTGTTCCACTTGTCAGATACCTTAAGTCATTACAGGAGCAAATTAAAACCAAGACATTACAAGACAAGAGCCTTCAGATGGATATCCAGGATCTGTGCAATGTCATTCTTCATGTTTCCAGACAACTCACTCAGATGTGGTTACTATGCTTTGGATGCACCACACAAGGCAGCTGCCATGGGTTCAGTCAAATGCTTCTGGCTGATAACTCCTTCTTTCTCAGACAAGGGGAAAGCTCAACTCCTTCATGCACCCCCACTCACCCCCCCCCCCCAGAACAAGGAGTTCCTTTTCGGACCCGCCAGATGTACAAGTTTTTGACAAACTAGATAAAAAAAGAAAACAGATGAAATTTATCAAAGAATCTTACATCTCCCACTCACAGATATACTAAGAACTACCATTCCAAATCCTGACCCTTTTCGGATAACCACTAGAAAACTAGATAAACTTAGGGGGAAGGTCCAGATTACACACAAAATGACACTTGAGCAGTATTCCATATCTCGGTGATACAGAAATCCTGCCCCACACAGGGAACACCTGTCACTATGAGCAGGAGTCTCCCCCCGGCAAATAACCCAGCCCAGCTGCCGCCACCTTGCAGGAAGATTATCCTCGTCCTTTCATCACAGTAGACTTACCTCAGCACAAATGGGTATTGAAAATCATAAAGGAAAGGCTATAGATATAGTGTTGGAAAAAACTTCCCTTTCTAGGCATGCCCCTGCCCCAAAAATGTAAGAAAAGCTCTTGCCTCCCATTCTAAAGCAGCTGATACCATAAGGCTTAAGTCAGAGAATTCCCAAAAGAAGGCTGCTCTGGGTTTTATTCCTAGCTCTTCCTTGGCCCCAAGAAAGACAGTATCTGGAGGCCTGTTCTAGATGTCTTGAAACTAAACAAATGTCTATTGGTTGCAAAAGTCAGAATGTTAGCCCTACAAAACATATTTCCTCTTACTTTCCAACTGGCATGGATGGTGTTTCTGTACTTTAAGGATGCCAAACTTCATGTTCATATGGCTCAGGAATACAGGTAATGTGTACTTTTTCAAGCGGGGGATGCATTGCCATATTTTTACCTTACCAACTGACTTATCTATTGCTGTAAGAGTTTTCACCAGATGCCTTGCACAAGTCATTGTCTTTTGCAGTAAACAAGGAGTCTGTATCTATCCCGGATTATTGTTTGATTCAGGCAATGTCTCCTGGAAATGCAGATAGCCATGCAAATCACTCTGGATTATTTTCACAAGATGGACCCTGGCCCTCACCTTCCAGAAGTCATGACTCCACCCAAGAAGCAGAAGTACATTTCTGGGACAGTCATAGACTCAATTCAACAGAAATATTCCCTGTCAGAGGACAGGGTCACTTTTCTTTCAAAATACCTACAAGACCTGTCCATTTCAACAAGACAATTCCTTGGGCCCCTGGGTACATTGCTTCCTTTTTTATAATGATCCATTTGGCAAGTTACAGTTGTTCCTAAAATCAACACATACTCAGCATTTACAGCTCCTGGAAACCATAATCCCTCTGTGTCCATGTCTAAAAAGGACATCCTGGGGTGACAGGACAGTGTGCACAGCTCAGAAGCACATTTCCTTTTGCCAGATGCTACTCAAAACCTGACAAGACAATTTTGATAGGTTATGGGGGCACACCTAGGACATTTCAGTCTCCAGAGGACTCGGAAAAACAGCAAGTAAAGTACTATATCAACTTAATGGAACTGATGGCAGCCATCATTGTTTTGAAATTTTTCAAAGACAAGTTGTCTCCAGGAACTCTTAAAATTTGGAAAGACAGTACCACAATTATGTAGTGCATAAAGTAGTGGTGGGGGGATGTATTATTATCCCCATGTAGACTGCCTGTATATCTCTGACTAGATGGTCAGCAACTAATGTGACTCCATAGCATCTTACATGCCTGGATCAGGATAGTCTACTGGAGGACTCTGTGGGCAGTGCTCTCCTGGACCCGAATAAATTAATGTTACAGAAATTTTTTTCTGGCTGTCTTTACCACTGCGGAGTTTCAGACATGTATCTTTTTGCCTCAATAGAAAACAGACAGCTAAACAAATTCTGCTCTTGAACCCAGCAGACAGGGTCAAGAAGAGTGGACCCCTTCTCCTTTAAGTGGACACCTCTTCCTATGCCTTTTCATCTATACCATTTATTCCTCAGGGTACTTCTAAAGGTGGGGTCAGACAAGCCCAAAATGATTCAAATTGCTGCTTTCTGGCCCAAGAAATGTTGGATGTTCTTCGCGTTTCACTGTTGCAGTCATCACACTTGGGTTATCCTGCCAGGGGTAGCCCTTGGTCGGCCTGAATACCAGAGGTTTAGTATTTCTACGCCGGTTGCGGTCGCTTTAGGACTGACATCAGGCCCCACATGAAACCATTTCTGAAGTGGGTAATACACAGCAGGTCACCCAGAAGGGATCCTGCCCCCACGATAACTGAATTATATACATGCAAAGCTCGCTTTGTCCTTGTTTGAACCAGAAACTTCAGCCCCATCAATCTTTTGAGTTAGAAAATAACCCTGCTTTTGGCACTAACCTTAGTCTGGCATGTTTCTGAAATTCAAGCCATCATGTTGAAGGAACCATTCTTAGTATTCTACTGGGATAGAGTCACACTTAAATGCGATCCCTGTTTTATTTCCCAGATGGTTTGAGAAATCTCCTTAAACTAAGCCATTCACCTGCCTGTATTCTTTTCAAACCCCCAAAACAAGGGGAAAAGAATTTTGCATTCTTTAAATGTACACAGACAATTAAAGTTCTCTCTCTATAGAATCAACTTCCCAAAAAGATCAAACCAGCTTTTGGTAGCCTTTGCAGAGAGTAAACAAGGTAAACCAGTGAGCAGACAAACTATTTGCAAAAGGATTGGAAACATCTCTTTTTGTTACTGTCAGCTTGGTAAATAGCTTCCTAATGAGGTTAGAGCTCAGTCTTCCAGGCATAAAGCCACCATAATGGATTGGCAGAGAGAGAGTGGAGTGCCCATACAGGCGAGGCTGACACATGGTAACGTGCACACCTTCACTGTATACTACCACCTTAAGTCCATCTTGAGGGCAAGAACCAAGTTTACCTCTGGCATCCTGCAGAGCCTGCTGTCCCTGGATAATAATCCTGTCCAACCACCCACATTAGAAACCCTGGGAATCTTCCTAAGAATTAGTACTGTAGCAGTGACTCCATTGAACATAGTACAGTCATGTCTTTGTGTACCATAACTGTAGTTTGAGTAGATCAGTGTTGCAGTACCTTTTCCGCTCTGTCATCCCCCCTGCCTGTAGTTGAGGTGGGTCCCTTCATCCTATTCAGCATGGTCACCCACTTCCTTTCCCTTTAAGTAAGGGTTCCTGCCTTCTATCTGGAACTGTTGGGAAAGTCATGCTCCACCTCAGAACCATTGGACTTTTCTGTCTAGACAAGAAAAACCTCAGGATTGCACCAGCAGATGCCCTCTTTATATCAGACATCTGCCAGCTAGGGATGGTAAAAAGACTGGTATTCAGGCTGGCCATGGGCTTCTGCATGACACGAAGGCCAAGACAGAGAAAAATCCATGGGTACCTCAGATGTGTCTAAATTCAGCATCTACATCTTTTGTCCTTCCAGATCCCAGTTTTGGGATTTGTGAAAAGAGAAACTGGATCGTGAGTAGACCAGATTTCTTGTAATCCAGGCCCTTCCATTCTCCCTTCCAAGCCCCCTCCAGTCAGTCACTACTGATGCTTCAGACCTAATTTGGGGAGTGATTTTCAAAGGAGTAAACATGCAATTTCTGTGTGATTCTGTAGACAGACAGGAGCATGTAAATCTCAGAGAGAGAGAAAGAGAGAGTGACAGAGAGAGAGAGAGACAATGCTAATTCATGCTTTGAAGACTTTGAATCATCTGTGGTCCTCAGGACCTCTGCAAGTTTACATGCATAACACCACAGTGATGCAAAATATCCATGGGCTGACAGATCTTACCCTCACTGCAAACTTGCTGAGATACCCTGGGAGGTAGCACTTCAGCTCAGTTTGACTTTCAGGCTTCATACATCCATCAGTACAAAACCTTATTGCAGGCAGGCTCAGCAGGAACAGTAAAGACTCCAAAGAAAGGAAACTTCATACTGATGTCTTCCAAGAATTGATCCAGCTGTAGAGAACACCTTAAGTATATCGGTTTACCTCTTTTCAGAACAGACAACTAAAGAAAGTCTGCTCCATTACATCTTGCAAATAAACCTGGAAGATGGATGTTTTCTCATTCCCCATTGACATGGAATGTTCCTGTATGTTTTCCCACACTTTCCACTGCTATCTAGGGATCTTCAAAAGAGCCAGAAGGAGGCTCCAGAAATTGTGGTGATGACCTCCTATTGGCCCAGGTGACAATGGTTCTCTTCTTTTCAAGCTCTCCAAGTGCAGTTACCACAAGCTTCCCCAAAGACTAGATATGCTTAGGCAAGACATGTTCTGTGATACACCCCAACCCTAGAACTCTTCAATTATCTGCCTGGATAATAGATTCAATAGATTTTACGCATCTTTTTTCTGAGGATTTGCACAGGTAATAAAGGAGGTGAAAAAAACAAGCTACTAGAAAATCACGTATGCACAAGTTGAAAAGATTTTGTAATTGGTGCTGTACAAAGATTCAGGACCCTCTTCAGACCAAGCTGCCTCTGGTTCTTAATGTCCTGTCTTGTTCCTTTATCAGGATGCATGTTGTCCATTTCTCCTCATCTGCCCTTTGGTCATCCTTTCTAATAATTCCCAAGTTAAACAGTTTTTAAAGGGGTGTTAATTTATCCATGCATCTAGGAAGAAGGTGGGTCCTCCTTGGGATCTGAACTTTGTGCTTGAAAAGCTTACTTTGTCTTCATTTAACTCATCAGGTTAAATTGAGGTTCTTAAAAAAGGAAGACTGTTTTACTCATTGCAGAGTATCTGAATTATGAATGACTGTGGTGAGTCAGTCATACCTCATTATTCAGAATAACAGGGTTTATTTGAGAATAAATCATACTTTTTATGCCTGAAGTGGTTTCAGAGTTTACTTTTAGTCAGACTATTAATCTCACAATTTTCTTTCATTGGTACATGGTGTGTACTAGGCTAATGGCCCTGGAGCCTTTACAAGCCTAGCCCATAAGATTACCCTGGTGTCTTGCTACCCGACCTTAGTTTCTAGTATCTCTGTCAAGCAGAGCCACTAGAGTGACCCCAGGTGAATTTTCTACTTCCCATCCATTCATCAAGATTCCTCTTGAAGAGGGCCAGTGAGGTGCTCTGCTGGACATGTATGGGAACTCTATTCCATTGCATGGGCAATCTGTGGGTTATGAACCTGTCCCTCCAGCATGTTCTGTTGATTGTGGTAATGAGGTTGAGGTCATTGGAGCGTGTGGTGTAGAGGGATTGGGATTTCTTTAAATGTAGTATTTCTAACAGAGCTGGGTCAGACATGGCTTTGTAAGTCAAGCAGAGATTGCCTCTAAGTAGGCGAAATGAGACAGAATAGTTGGGAGTTTTTTTAGTCTGTCCATATAAGACATGGCCCAGGATCCTCTTTGTGAGGTATTTGTGTGGCCTCTCCAGTTGTTGCAGGTGTCTAGTGAGGTACATGCCAAATGGAGCACTGTACTCGATTGGCCTGTGGGAAGAGTAGAGGGAGACAATGACCCTTAGTAATGAGGTGTGTCACATAGAAGGACTTTCTGACCACAGTGGCAATGTGGTCGTCAAAAAAGAGGTTGCTGTCAACCTGTGTTCCTAGATCGCATATTATGCCTTCTGTGTTCAGTGGACTGCCATCAATGGGAATTGGGTTTTCCCAAGGGGGATGATGACACTCTTTTTTGACATTGAGCTTAAGGCCATGGTTCTGGCATCAGTAGTTGGGTCTCATTGAGACCTTTCTGTAGGATGTCAGCATGACTTGGGGAATTAATAGTAGCTCCCAACTTGCAATCGTCTGCAAACTTTGTCAGCCAGAGTCTCTTTGTATTGGTCTGGACTTCAGAGAAGTAGGTACCAAACAGGAGAGGACCCAGGACCGACCCTTTGGGACTCCAGTCGTGACTGCTTGACAGTCTGACTTGGAGTCAGCTGCTTTCACACTGTGGGTTCTATTTGTGGGCCAGTTTGCAACCCACCTAGTGATATAGGGGTTGATGCCTAGCTAAGTGACTTTTTCTGTGATTCCTGAGTGGGGAATGGTGTCAAAGTTCTTGGCCAGATCAAGGTAGGCTTTATGAACCACCTTGCCTTCACCCACAGCTCTGGTGACTGACTCAAAGAAGTCGACCAAGTTGAGCAGGCATGATCTACCCTTCACAAAGCTAAACTGTGTAGGATCTAGAGTTTGGAGATACCCTATATCCTTATTTTAGGTCCATGATGATGCATTCCGTAGCTTTTGCATATCAGACTCAGGCTAATGGGGCAATAGTTCCTGGGGAATGTAGTCACTCCTCCCTTGTGGAGAGGAATGACTGTACCATTGTGCCATTCGGCAGGGGCAAAGCCTGAGGTAAGGCTGTGATTGAACAGGGCACACAGGTGAGGTGCCAGTTCACTCTGTAGTTCATGTAGAACACAGCCAGGATATTGTCAGGTCCTATGGAAGCTGTATTCTTGGCCTTGGACAGTGCTGTTTTAACCTGTGCAGCAGTAATACTGGGTGCCTGGCAATCTACTGGGATTGTGATTGGTACTTTGGGGGGAGGGGCAAAGTTGTTACTGACTCTGTCGGCCAGTATATTGGCAACATCTGTTGGCTCAGTATATGAGGTGCCATTGTGCAGTAGCTCAGAGCAAATCTGGGTATTGCCGTGGAGATTCTTTACACAGAAATAGATGGCCTTTTGGTTGTCTTTACTATCTGCTGCAATTCTGTTTTCATAGCTAGCTTTAGAGGATTTGATGAGGGATCTCAACCTTTTGTTGAGGCTGATAAGGGAGTTTTTCCAGTCTTGGGACTTCACCTTATTCCGCATCAGTTTCCTCCTGCTGTTGTAGAGTTTGTTTATGGCAGGGGACCACAAGACTGGCTTCATTTTTTTTTGAGGAGAGCATCTTGGTTCTATTGGTTATGGCGAGATCCATGCATTTGTGTACGTGTTCGTACAGTGCATTGGTGTATGATTTGGTGGTCATGCAACTGTTCTTCATTTGCATGGGTGCCGTGAAGTTAGCCACCTCTGTTTTTAGGAGCCCAAAGTTAGCTCTGGAGAAGTTTTTCATGCTGGTTACCTTTGTGGGGGTAGGGGTGGGGGGTGTGTGGATTTCTAAGGTGATTAGTTTGTGGTCGGATGTAGAGCAATGATTGCTCATGTTAGTAATGACCAGGTCAAGGATGTTGCTACCTCTAGTGGGGGTAAGAACGAGCTGGTCCAGGGCATTGGAATTAATGAATTCCAGAAAGCGTTGGGCAAGTGTATTGGTACATGAGTAGTTTTCCCAATTAATGGAGGGGTAGTTGAAGTCGCCCAGTATGAGAGTGTTAGGTTGGACCCTAATATTCTCCAGGGTGCTTTGGAATGTGGAGTGTGAGTCTTGGGACATGGCTGGGGACCTGTAGCAGGCTACATCCTGAATCGCTGTTTTACCCAATGTTAACTGCACCTGAAGTATCTCAGATGAGTTATGTTGGGCTACCAGTCTGGAGGTGTGCGCATCCTTTATGAATATGGAAAGACTACTGCCTTTGGAGCTTCGGTCCAAGATCTGGGGCCGAAAGGTGTGGAATGAGTTATAACTTGGCAGTGCAGGGGTGCTTTTTGCTGCCTTGAACCAGGTCTCTGTTACAGAACAAATATCGATGTTCTCCATTTTAAGGAGTGCTTCGAGCGAGTGCATTTTGAGATTTAGACTTCTAGCATTGAGAAGCATGCCTCTCAGATTGCATTTGTTTGTAGCTGTTACGCTGGTAATTTGGTCTTTGGAACACCGCCTAAAAAGGCACTGTAGGGGTGGCAAGAGCCTTAGCCAGTATCTGGAAACCCAGGGGTGACAGATGCAGGCCATCTCTGGCAAAGCAGTCAGTCATGTCATCCCAGGCAGACAGATACCTGATCCCCTTAGAATGACACCAGAAACAGCCAATTGTTGAAATCAATTATTTTCTGCTTGTACTGTAGTATAATTCTAGGTGATGGTAGGATGCTGCTCAGGGCTAGGGTCATACCCACCTGGGCTGCATAATCCGAGAGCTCCTCCATGTCTCTTTTCACGTAGTCCAGGGACGTACATCTTAGGTTATTCACACCCACATGTACAATGACAGAGTCATATTTGTACCTGTTGTTGAGGGACCTGAGTGCGGGAATTATGTGGTGGATCCTGGCGCCTGACAGGCAGCTGATTGTTACTTTCACCTTATTCAACCTAGTGAGTGGGACATAAGTGTGCCTCACTATCGAGTCACCTGTGACTATTGTGTTGGGCATGCTGTTTTGCCTTAGGGGCTTTGGTTGAGTGGCACACTGTTTAGAAGAGTTGTGTCTTGTGATTAGTGTTGTGTTGTGGTCAAGTGTGTTTCTGCCTTGGAGGTCTCTGCTGTTTGGGTAGATTTTTACTGAGATCCTTAGCTAAGATGGGTGTGTGATTTGTACTTTTATGTGAAGACAGTGCTGGTGTGTGTTCTGGAAGGCTGTGTTCCATGTGGTGTGGTGCAAATGTTGACCTTCTCCTGTTGACCAGCTATTCTGGTCTTAGCTGGAGAGTGAGTGGCTTCCATTTTGGATATATATGTGCATCTCTTGCAAGTCTGAGTGTTGGGAGGTAAAAGGAGAGGGTTGTCAGTGTACATGAGGCAGTTGCTACATTGCCTCAAGATGCCCAAGTTCACCAGGTTAATAGGAGAAAGCACAGGGAACTGACCTTTAGATGTGCCTGGAGGGGTGGGCATTAATAAGTACTAGAGCTGTTTCCTCGTAGAATGTTTAGTGCTGGTAACACTTTTGCGTGCTACAATAATTACTACAAGAAGTCTGTTAGAGTACTAAACTAATAAGCTTGTAAAAGTGTGGGAGAGGAGAGAACTAGCAGATCTAAGGAAAAAATTGAAGAGCTGACTTCAGCACCGCACAAAAGCTTACAGACAGTCCTGGATACAGCAAATCTGTATCTGGACTAGACTAGTTACAGGAAAGGTGGGAAACAAGTGCAAACGCAGACTTTTAAACCAGAAAGTTGAAAGAGATGGAAAAACTGCCCAAACAGCCAGTAAACTACAATTTCTGGGCAGGAAACCACTCCTCTTGTGGTAGATAGGCTACCTAGTGCTTACCACTCCCATTGATAAGCTAGAAGGCTTCCTTTCAACACAGAAAGGCTTGGGGTCTCAGAAGCTACAAACAGACCTAAATACAGTAAATCTATATCTGGACTAGACTAGTTACAGGAAAGGCTGGAAACAAACTTAGAATTTTTTTTCCAGAAACCAGCTAAAACAGCACTAAAAACAAGTGCAGTGCAAACTAGCACACTTGTGTATAGCAGTATTAAAGCAAATACAGTTTAAATAAATGCAAATGTATTCTGAAGTAAGTTCAACTCTGAGCAGTCAAAAAGTGCCAAAAATATACTTATCAGCTGAGAAGCACACAGTCAGAACACAAGAAAAGAATTTTTTTTTTTTAGTCAAGTGCAATGGGAGAAGTTAATTTAAGGTTAAGAACCTGTTTCTTGGCCTTCTCATATGTTCTCTCTGTATCAGTGAGAATGAACACTACACTGGGAGTGTCCCAGATCAAATTTACAGTAGAGGCGGGCAACTGCAAAGCCACCAACTAGAACACCACCACAGGAATAGGGTGGGTGGGATGGAGAAAACCAGTTTCAGAACAGATGAGAAAACAGCAAACAAAGTCAGCAAAATTAAGACAATGCAGAACTCTGAAAAGTTAAAAGTGCCAAGGAATATACTTATCAGTGATAATATTTCCAGATTGAGTAGCACTCCATTCAGAACACAGGGAGATTGTAAAATATTCTTCATTCTTTGGATATCTACAGGCAGCTCAGATGCTGCCTTAGCAAAACCCAAACTTTTAGGAAAGCTGATCAACTGTGTCTCCTGTGAAGGTTAGAGGAAAGGAGAAACCATGGCAAAGCAGACCTTTTCCAGGTGGTTATCTCTTGCTGCTGTTTTTTATTATTCTTGCCACAATAAGCCACTTCCAAGTAGGGTTAGGGCAGATTCCACAAGGGCGTTGGCTTCTTTAACGACTTTCTGGAAAGAGGGTGGTCTCCAGAAGTATTTTAGTGCAGCAACTTAATCATCTGTGCATACTGTTTTTACAAAACATTACAAGCTGGATTCCTTTTTTGTGTCCTGCGTAAGCTTTGCTGGAACCATTCTCTATGGGCTCCTGTAGTTTATTAGCCTTTTCCCATTTGTTTTAATTCTGTAAACTATGGTAATCTACCCAGATAGCCTGTCTACTGCAGTAGTGATCCATGTGTTGAACATAGTCTAGTTGCATAAGTAAACTTATCATAGCAGTAGATGTCCTTCTCTTTAAATGTTACAGCATTCTTAACATGAGGGAATCCTGCCAAGGGTGACCCGATGGCTGGCCAGGATACAAAAGTCTTTTACTACATGTATGTGGGATGTCACATGTAAGTCCCGAGCGTATGTAGGCCATAAAAGCAATGTCTGCACATATCTTCAGAACTTCTCTGCTGTCCGTCCAATTGCCATCTTCGACCATCGGTCTGCTCACCCGAGTTGTTTGCTGGTATACAAGTTATTTCAGGTAAGTTCCCCATTGGGGTTTTCTTTTCGTGCTACTGCTTTTTGTTGTGAGGTTTACATGTCATCCAGGAAATGCAAGTACCAGTGTGGGAAATAGATTCCACATAAGGATATTCATGATCAGGGTTTGTTCTGTTTAGGGCCTCCCCACGATCATAAGTACTGCTCTATTTGTTCATAGGTGTGTACTAGGCTAATGGCCCTGGGGCCTTTACAAGCTTAGCCATAGGATTACCCTGGCATAGTGCCACCCGACCTTAGTTCCCAGTGCCTCTGTCAAGTAGAGCTACTGGTGTTATCCCCGGGGTGAATTTTCTGTTTCCCATCCACTCATCAAGATTTCTCTTGAAGAGGGTCAGTAAGGTGCCTTTGTCACTAAGACCCTAAGTAGCTGTCCTTCCTCACTTAATATCTATTCAGAGAATCAGTCGTTAAAACGTTTTGCTTGAGATGCTGTGGAGGGCATGTCAGGGCCTACTGTTTAGCCTGCATTGAAGATGGTCAAGAAGCCTAGGCCTGAATCTTCAGCTGCACCTCCTACTGCAGACATCTCTCTCAAGGCCATTGAAAGCCCAGAGATCCATTTGGATATCAGTTCGGATTCCTCAGGGGGTACTGGTTTGGAGACTGCCAGTGATCAAGCTGTAGGCACATCCTTGGAGGCTCTGCAGATGTCTGCATCAGATGATCAGGGGGAACTGAGGCTCATTATCTCAGAAGGCCCTAGGGGTATCGCACAAATTCTAGTTAGGAAGGAAGTGCCAAAGACTGTGACTGAGTGCTGGTCTACATTGGTTCCTTCTACTTTTCACAATGCAGATATGCAGCTTGAAAAGATGCAGAAAGCAAAGCATCCTGAAAGTGAATGACAAACCTTTGTACAAGGTTTATTCAATGCCCTCATGACTCTTAAGCCTCCCTCAGGTGTTTCTGTTTTTGTTCCACCTTTAACTTCCTCTCCTCACAGAGAACTAGGTAACAGGAATTTTATGAGGATGAGGACTCAGAGGAGGAATCTTTGGCCTACTCCACCCAGATTACATCCTCATAGAGTATGCTTCCACTGAAGAAGAATCTAATGGCACAGACTCCCTTGGTGAAGACATTACATTTGGGGAAACTATTGCTAAAATGATAAAATGAGGGAGTTTTTTAAGTGGGACTGCTGTCTGGTGTCTGACTTGCAGAAAAGATGCTATGATGTTCATCGTGTTTCACTGTTGCAGTCATTACACTTGGGTTATCTTGCTGGCAGGCTACCCGCACAGTCGGCCTGAATTCCAAAGTCCTGGTCCGGCGTCGGTTGCTGTCGCCTCTTCCCTGACGTCAGTGCACCAGGGGTATACAAGATGCAGCCTATGCCATTTTCTTCAGTCTTTCTTGCCGCGCGGTGCCTGAAGCAAAAACAGTTAGCAAGTGCCGGTCAGCTGACTCCTGAGATTTTCAAAATTGAATTTCAGATCCGAAGTCTTCAATAAAGCTAAGTACCCCATTGGGGAAACTTTTTCTTGCTCCAGACCGATGTCAGTAAAAGTTAACAATTGTATTTCTTGTGGAAAGCAAATACCTCATAAGGATTTTCACTCTTACTGTATTCCTTGCCTAGCCCAGACCACGACGTTCCTAGTTGTCAGTTTTGTGCTAGATTCAACCAATGCACTATTAAGCGTCTGTTTAATTTTGCCGTACATTACTTTGGCTGAAGTTTAACTATATAATGCCGTCGGAACAACCGAGTTCATAAAAAGCGCAAGAACGAAGAAAAGGACAGGCATCCGAGGCCCAAAACTGACGAAGCCTTTTCTAGGCCAGTCGCCGGTTCTCAGTGAGACACTTTCGCAGCCCCCGACACCCACTACCTCAGCGCCACAGGCCGCCTCCGACTCCCACGGTGAGACAACTAGGCCTCTGGAAACTCAAGGTATTGGGCCTACAGACACTATTCCCTCAGATGGGTCTGGAGCCGCTGAGCAGGCATTGGCTTCTGAGGGTGTATTCAGACCTACACAGCTTACTATCAAGACCACTTCAGTAGCCAAGGCAAAGTCTAAAACACCATTAAAGACAAAGAAACAAGTACAGCATTCTCCTGGACAGTCATCCTTGCCAAAGAAACAGATGCTTAAAATGGCCGAGGACTTAATTACTTTGATCAGGGGTTCCCATCCCCCTCCTGATAAAAGACCTAGGCAAGACACTGACTATGACTCCTGAACAGGTTCTATTTCCTCTGATTCCTCTTCAGAAGAGGGATATTCTCTTCCTCCCTATGAGGACTCTGACGCTGAAGAATCTATCCCTTCAGCCTTTCCTCCTGAGGATTATTGGGGAAACCTTGCACACCATGAGGGAGCATTTCCATTGGGAGAGCCAGGATTATTCAGAATCCAAGAAAAGGCTCAGAGACTTACTTTTACTGCCTCAGCACAGACCCCTTACTATCCCCCCTGTACTAGATATGGTTGATGATGTTTTTTTCTGAATCCAGTTTGTCTCCTGACTCTTTACCCCCTGCACCAGTCAAGCCAGATAGGTACTACAGGGTCCCAGATTCTCATCAATTCCTTTATAAAAACCCTGCTGCTGACCCAGAAACAATTTCTCAGGGTCCCAAATGAGTCAAGGCTTCCACTGCAAAAAACCCTGTTCCTTCTGATAGGGATTCTAGAGCACTGGATAGATGGGGGAAAAAGTTTACACCTCTGCTACTTTAGCTGTAAGGGCTTTAAACTGCCAGTTCCACATGCTTAAATATCAACAATACCTAATGTCTTTGCTAAAACAGAAAATGCTTACAAGCACTGAATGTCCTGAAAATAAGGAAATGCAGGATTTATTGCATGCAGTTGAACAAGTGGGAAAGCATACTTTGCAATGTTGTTTTGATTAGTTAGAGGCTTCTTTCAGAGCTGCAGTTACAGGTTCTGTCATTCGAAGGCATGCTTGGTTAAAAGAACAAAGTTTACCTGATCGTGTTAAAGCAAAATTATTGGATGCTCCATTACAGCATGATACTTTGTTTGGTGTTAAGGCAGAAGAGGTGTTAAAGAAAATGGAGGATAAAGCAAAATCAATGCAGACAGTGAAGGATTTCTTACAGGTTCAGCCAACCAGATTTAGCAGGAACTGGCCTTCAAAAAACTGGTCCTTTCCAGTGTCAGACAGGCCACAAAGAGGCAGATACAGATGCCCAAGAGACAGATCTCAGCCCCAAGGCTCATACAGACCTAAACAGTGGGGTGCTTCTGCCCCCAAAGGTGGAAAAGACAAATCATAACATTACAGGAAACAGTCCCAATGACTTTCCTCTACCTATGCCATACACTTAACTTTTGGCAGCACCCACAGGGGGGAAACTAGCACTTTTCTCACAAAATTGGCACACGATCACCCAGGACAAATGGGTACTGAATATTGTTTCTCAGGGTTACAGGTTCCACTTTCACACCCTACCAAGGCCAAAAGGTATGCCAGACCTGCCACACAATCAGTGGGCAGAGGCACAAAAATAAATTTCTGCTCTCATGGACATGAGGGCTATTCAAAAATTGCCACAGGAAAAGCAGAGGCAAGGATTTTACTCAAGACTTTTCTTGGTACCCAGAAAGGACAAAGCTTGGAGACCAATACTGGACCTGTCTACTCTAAATACTTTCCTGGACGTTCCAAAATTCAAAATGTTGACACTGCAGCAACTTCTACCCATGCCGGGCAAGAAGGCTTGGCTAGTTACTTTGGACCTCAGAGGCATACCTGCATGTCCCAATCAGACAAACTTGCAGAAGATACCTCAGATTTATAGCTGGTTCAATGCATTACCAATTCTCTGCACTGCCCTTTGGCTTATCTACTGTGCCCAGGGTCTTCACAAAATGCCTGGCACCAGTAATTGCTTTTTGCAGACAAAAAGGAATTCAGATATATCCCTACTTGGACGACTGCCTTATTCAAGCAGAGAGCAAGGACAGGACGACTGCCTTATTCAAGCAGAGAGCAAGGACATTCTTCTAAAGCATCTGGCGTTTGTAAAAAGATTACTAATTTGCCTAGGGTACACAGTAAACGAAAATAAATCAAAACTAGTGCCCTCTCAAGAGATAATATTCCTGGGTGCAAGCTTAAATACAACTGCCTAGATGGCTTATCTCACGCCAGACAAGCAAAGGCAACTGACTCATTACTTCCAAATGATGGCAACAAAGACCCAGCTACCTGCAAGAAAAATTCTGCAGGCTTTGGGCTTTATGGCATCCTGCTAATTCCATATGCAAGACTGCATATGAGGAAGCTACAATGGTATCTAAAAAGTGTTTGGACTCAACATTGCCACAGCCTGGAAACAGTAATAACTCTTATTCCCTGCCTGCAACAGGAGTTTTGATGGTGGTCACTGGCCTGTCACCACAACAAGGGACAGCCTTTCACTTTACCCCCAGCCAGGCAGACACCAACAACAGATGCATCGGATTATGCCTGGGGGGCACACATGGCAGGAAAATGTATTCAGGGCACGTGGCCCATGGACCAAATGCATCTTCATATCAATCAAAAAGAGATGCTAGCTGCACAGAATGCCCTGATAGCCTTCAAAGATCTACTACATCCAGGACAACTATTGCTAAAAATGGACAATACTACAGTTATGTGGTACATAAACAAGCAAGGGGGCACACATTCCTACCCCCTCTGCAGGCAAGCCATGATTTTGTGGAACACAGCACTGACCTATCAAGTACATCTGCAGGCACAATTCCTGCCAGGAAAGAAAAATACTCTGGCAGACGAACTAAGCAGAAACCTCATGGAACCTCATGAGTGGAAACTAGAGCCACAGGTCTTCAGCATGATAACAAGGAAATGGGGATGCCCAGACATAGATCTTTTTGCTTCCCCTCACAACTGCCAACTACAGAGATTCTGCACAATGACTTTTTGCCTCAAATTCCTCATCTTCTGACTCAGAAAAACAATCAGATCCTGCACAGCCAACTCAGAACCTTAAATCTGGCTGCATGGCAAATAATATAGCCACTCAGAACACACCTCTCTCTAAAGCTGTTATGGATGTCATTTTGGAAGCCAGGAGGCCCAGCACCAGGAAATCTTATGCAGAAAAATGGAAGAGATTCTGTGCTTGGAACCAAGCACAAGGACTTGAACCACTTGTTCCAAATATTCCTCAGATTTTACAATACCTAACTGAGATGCTGGACAAAGGCCCATCCTTCTCCTCAATTAAAATCCATGCCTCTGCCATTTCAGCTCATTACAATACAGAACCACCTATTTTCTCACATCCACTGCTAAGACAGTACCTCAGAGGGGCAAAAAACATAAGACCCCCAAGAGCAGCACCGATACCTACATGGGACCTCAACTTTGTCTTGGAAAAGCTCACACTGCCTCCCTTTGAGCCAGCCAATACAGCTGATATAAAATTCTTATGGAAAACTGCTCTGCTGCTAGCAATAACTTCAGCAAGAAGAGTCTCAGAGTTACAGGCATTAATGGCAGTGGAACCTTTTATCATTTTTCATCTGGACAGGGTTTCTCTAAGGACAAACCCAACATTTATGCCAAAGTTAGTATCCAGTGTGGCTCTTAACCAAACCATTCATTTGCCAACATTTTATCCAAATCCCCAGAATAAAGGGGAGAGACTTCTGCACTCTTTGGACATACACAGGCAGCTACGCTTCTACTTGGACAAAACAAAAGCTTTCAGAAAAACTGAGCAGCTATTTGTAGCATATGCTGCAGGATAACAAGGAAAGGCTATCTCAAAGCAGACTATTTCAAAATGGATAGGACACTGCATTTGTTTCTGCTATGCACAACATGGCAAGTCAGTGCCTAAGAATATTAGGCCACATTCTACCAGGGCAGCAGCCACTTCAGCAGCCTTTCTCAGAGGAGTACCAACCAAGGAAATTTTGGAGGCTGCAACTTGGAGCTCAGTGCACACTTTTACCAAACATTATCACTTACCTCTTTACTCTAAATCCAGAGCAGGCTTTGCCACTGTAGTTCTGCAGGGCCTCATAGCCACTCCTAATCCTATTTAGACCCAGCCGCCCTACCTCAGCTTTGGGATTCAACCCAAGTGTAATGACTGCAACAGTGAAACACGATGAACATAGTATAGTTGTGTACCTACCATAAATGTAGATGTTCGAGTGTATTCACTGTTGCAGTCCAGGTTACCCACCCTCCATCCCCCTTTCTTTGCTGGGACTTATCTATACTTCTCTATCCTATACAGCCTATGTGGTGTATTTGCTTGTAGATGAAAGTATTGTTTTTATTTTACGGTATGTTTTTATAACCATTATGTATTGCCTACCTTCTTGGGGGCGCCTGACATCTGGGGCAAGAAAAACTGAAGAAAATGGTGTCGGCTGCATCTTATATACCCCTGGCGCACTGACGTCAGGGAAGAGGCGACAGCAACCGATGCTGGACCAGGACTTTGCAATTCAGGCCGACTGCGCGGGTAGCCTGTCAGCAGGATAACCCAAGTGTAATGACTGCAACAGTGAATACACTTGAACATCTACATTTATGGTAGGTACACAACTGTACTTCCTCTTACAAATGTAGTCTCCCTTCCCTTCTGCTGTGGTTCCAGTTTTGCCAGCCTTCCTTGATGCCTTTTCGTCAGCATCAAAGGCCTGGACGCTGAACCTCCTTCCCCCTAAAAGGCCAGATAGGTTTAATAAGGTAGCAGAATAGAGTACATTTATTTTCAAGTGTCCTTCAGCAGATCCAGCAGTGGTTTCTGTGGCTTCTGACAAATCTTCTAGTTTACTGCCATCTACTTTTCTTCTCCCTTCTGATAAGGAGAGCAAGACTATGGAAAGGCTGAGGGAAAAGGTTTACACTTCTACCACCCTTGCCTTTTATGCTATCAACTACCAAACCCATATGACCAGATGTGCCTGAGTACTTTCAGAATCAGATGTTAAGTCACAGGTCTTGTCCCTCTTAGGTGCTTCTTCTCAGGTGGCCTGCCACTCCATTAAATACAGCTATGATGCAGCAGAAGCATCTTCTAGTGCAGTTGCATCTGGTTCTGTTCTGAGCAGATACTCATGGCTGAGGCATCAACCACTTCCAGATGACATTAAGGCCAAATTAATGGATGCTGCTTTAGACAACAATGTCTTGTTTGGGGCTGCAGCAGAAGACTTGTTCAAGTCCCTGCAGGAGAAACGTAAGGAGCTGCAGGATTTTGTCTTACCCTTTCAAGACTGACTTTGGAAAAAAACTCCCCCCTCCCACGTCTAGAAGTTAGAAGGGAGGTAGGAAAGCTCCCCAGGCTAAATCCTGTCAGCGTACTCCTGCCCAAAAACAGCCTATCTGAAGTAGGAAACTTCATTTGATCATCAACCTGTGGGTATTGGATCTGACCTGGATCCGAGCCGGCAGCTTTCCAAGCTAGAGATCCTAGCTCTTCCCCTTACCCATAATGCCCTGCCACCTCCTTCCAATCCCCAGATCTCGTTTGCCATGGATTTCTCGATCTCCTAGCTTTAGGCAATCTGTGAGTAGGAAAGTTTTCTAAAATATTATTTTTTGTGTGTGTGTGTACAGTTAGCTCCTTAGTTTAAACCCCTTTACCTTTCCTTTTAGTTTAAAGCTTAGTACTCCCCCATTTTTTCCCCTTAGGTGAATGTGTGTGGTGCGTGTGTGTTTTCTTTTGGGATAATGGCTGAGGCCTCTAAGGCAATTTTTTCTAATTGCACTGAGTGTGGTCATAAGCTTTCCCCAGCGGATGGCCACACTCAGTGCGTCCTCTGCCTGCGGGTACCGCACTTGTCTTCGGGCTGCCAAATTTGTGCAGCTTTTAACCCCTGGTCCCTGAGGGATAGGAGGAATAAGCTGATTCTGGCGGGTCTTCTACCCTCAGTCTCGGCTTCCTCCTCCTCTCCCTCAGTGGCTACAGCCGCGGCTGTGGCTATTCAGCCTGTTGTTCCCACTCCCCTGGCTGGGACTTAACCTCCCATTTCTTCTCAGGGAGAGAGGGACTCTAGGAAGGAGATGGAGGAGAGAGAGAGAGAGAAAGGAGAGAGAGAGGGAGAAAGAAAGGCATAGAAGCCACAAGCGGCAGGCTGACTCTGCCCCCTTGGCTCCGCTTGCCAAGCTGCTCTCCTCACCTCAGAAGATTTCCAGGCCTTCCTCCCCTCTGCTCTGTTCCCCATGCTTCTCACTGGTGCCAGAGGAGGAGGCCCGACCATCTTCGAGGTTGTCACGGCAGCCCTCCTGGCCAACTTTGGCTGCCTCTTCTAGGTCGACCCGCAGTCTCTCCGACGCTGACATGGACCGGATGATGCGTTGTTTCCTCCAAACACAGATGCAGATGAGAGTGCTGCTGCCTTCCCCCCTCTGGGGGGTGGGGAGTTCAGCCCCTTTTTTTGCCCCAATAGTTTCTTCTCCGATCCATTATCTCGTTTCGGAGCCGTCAGATCTGAGGAGTCCCGGAGCTGGGGTGTCGGTGCTGACGGTTATACTTACCTCGACGCTGGCCATGCCCTCGAGTTTCTCAAACCCCCTTTCAGATCTGAGATCTCAGAGCCGTGAGCCATACGTTGGATCCGGGGGGGGGGGCAGTGTGTCTTCTGCTCCATTTAGGTCGGAGCACACTTCCCTCTCGGGTCCGAGCGCTTCGTCTCCGATGCCGATCCCCGCGCCGGATCCGAGGGTGTTAACCACAGAGCCCAGAGAGATTGGTTCACCCTCGGCTTTCGACGTGGCAGAGAGGGTTCTCTCAAGAGGTTCAAGACCCCCTGCTCTACCTTCGGATCCAACCTCCACTCCCTTGCAGCTGGGTTTGTCTTCCATCATCCATTCCCAGAGACAGCCTGCGTTGATGCCCCAGCCCGTTTCTCTGGCGGAACACAGCCCTGTTAGTGAGTCCTCCTTGGACAGTCCCACCGAGGAGGTCCCTCACAAACGTAAGTGTAAGAGGAGGCACTTGGACTCCCCTGAGTCCCTCACGGAGGACAACGATTTGGAAGAAGGGAAAGGTTCCCCCAGGTCACCCCCCCAATGACGTCTCCTTTGGAGACATTATGGAAATGCTTCACCTGAAAGGGGGGTGGTCAGGCCAAAAGCCTTCCTTGGATGAGTCGGTGTTTCTGGAGGCATTCGACGCAGGCCTGTCTACCTCTTGGGTGTCCCCTCCGGCGGACCCCCTCCTTGATCTCATCACTACCAGGGCGTGGAAGGAACCGGACACTGTAGAGCCAATCCCCAGGAGGCCTGACAGGATTCTCAGTCCCCCCATAGATAGGACGGCTTGGAGCAAGGGTTCCCTGGCAGATGCCATAGTGGTGGCGGCAGCCACCAAGAGGGAACTCGCTCAGGATGGTTCCTCAATCCATCCCCCTGATAAGGAGTCTCAAACTATGGATTGTATCGGGAAGCGGATGTTTGCTTCGGCCACCTTTTCTATAAGGGCACTGAATTACTTGGCCCATGTAATTAGACTTCAGCGGGATCTAGTGTAAGAAATTGCTGAGTCTCCCCCCCCCGAGTCCATGTCGACCGAGGACAAATGGACCTTCTCGACTCGCATGGCCACTCTCAGATCTATTTCGAACACGTCTATGCGGCTACTTTCCCATGCCACGGAAGGAGCCGCTAGAGCCAGCGGGTCCAGTATCACCTTAAGGCGTCATGCCTGACTCCAGCTTTGGGATTTTGCGGAACCTTTCAAGGCATCCTTTGTGAGCGCACCCTTCGACGGTTCTACTCTGTTTGTGAAGACCATCTGAGACAAATTGGTTCAAAGTGAGAAAGATGCGAAGACGCTGTCTGCCGTCGGAGTCAGCTTCTCGGCTTCTCAAAGGTCCTTTTCTAGGAACCAGAGAGGACAAAAGAAGATGTGGTTCCGGAAGTCTCAGCAGTCCTGTTACACTCTGGACCCTTCGTCCTTCAGAGGCAGAGGAGGATAAGGTGGACGCCGGCCCAGAGGCAGAGGGGTGCCAAAAAATTTTGGGTCGCGGGAACCCTTTTCTGATTGACCCACGCAGCAGCCCTGAGGGGTTGCCCGACTGCTCCTCTCTGGAGGCAGTCAGGGGGTGTTTTTCAAAGCACTTGGCCAAGTGGGAGTACATAACATCAGATCGCTGGGCGCTTCGAATAATATCCAGAAGTTACTCTATCCCTTTCATAAATCTGCCTCCTCAGTCAAGGCGCCTCACCGATGTACCACCCTGTCAGAGGGAGGCTTCAGCTTTAGAGGTAAAAAAGCTGCTAGAAAAAAGAGCCATCCAGCATGTCCCCCAGGACAATCCGGATTAGGTAATTACTCCAGGTTCTTTTTGGTGCCAAAGAAGATGGGGGACTTAAGGCCGATCCTCGACCTTTCAACAATGAACCTCTTCATTGCCAGGGAAAAATTCCGGATGGTCATGCTTCAATCAATTCTGCACCTGCTGCAGAAGGAGGACTGGATGTGCTCCATAGACCTCAAGGATGCGTACTATCACATTCTCATGGACAGGAGTTCCAGGAGGTTTTACCGCTTCCGGCTAGGGACCAGTCATTACCAGTTCAGGGTCCTACCCTTCAGTCTCACCACGGCCCCCAGGGTGTTCACCAAGGTCATGGCAGTTGTAGCGGCCCACCTGAGGCTTCAGGGAATACAGGTTTTTCCTTACCTAGACGACTGGCTCCTGACCGCCCCCACCAGGCATCTGCTCTGTTTAGCCAGGGATTGTTTCCTACGTCTAGCGTCCCATTTGGGGATCATCATAAATTTGAAGATGCCATCCCTCCAACTAGTTCAAGTCTTGGAGTTCATCAGGGCCAGGATAGACACGCTTCAGACCAAGGCCTTTTTGACGCCAGACAGACTTTGCAGTTTAACCTTACACGTTTTAGCCCTCCTCCAGTCACCTGCCCCATCAGCGAAGTTAGTCCTGAGAGCTCTAGGGTCCATGGCAGCGGCAATCAACTTTGTGCCCTTAGCCTACTTGCACATGAGGATTCTCCAGTGGATGTTACAGGTTCAGTGGTCCATTCTTCACCATCCGTTGGGCTTGCCGATTCCTCTCAGGAGAGTGTGCAAAAATTCTATCTTGTGGTGGCTCCTCTCCCTACAGCCTCGGGAAGGGCAATCGTTTGTTATGCAGCAACCACAAGCCACGGTGACCACGGACGCTTCTCGCCTTGGGTGGGGGGGGGCATTACGAGGGTAGAACTGTTCAAGGTACTTGGACTCAGAGACCGTTTTGCATATCAATGTTCTGGAGATGAGAGCGGTGCTTCTAGCATTGCAAGCCCTTCATGCCTTTCTCCCTCCAGGAACTATTGCGATTCAATCAGACAACATGTCAGTGGTCTGGTACATCAACAAACAGGGGGGGGATCAGGTCTTACCCTCTTTGTCGAGAGGCCATGAGAGTTTGGAATTGGGCGATATCCACCAACCGTTTTCTGCTAGCGAGGCACATTCCGAGTCGGTCCAACATCCTAGCGGACAAACTGAGTCAAACTATCCTCTCTCCTTACGAGTGGTCTCTGAATCCTTTAGTAGCGAAACAGATCTTCCACAAGTGGGGTCAGCTTTGCTGCGATCTCTTCGCGTCACCTTCCAACGTGAAGTGCAGCAAGTTTTTCTCTCTAATTCCCCCTCCAGGGGAAAGCCCCAGAGACGCTGTAGTTCATGGTTGGCCACTCTGTCTTCTGTATGCTTATCCTCCTCTTCCATTGATAAAATTCTTACAGAAAGCTCGTCGGTTGGGGAACAAGATTATCCTCATAGCCCCATTCTGACCTCGTCAAAACTTCCCGTGCGTGCAGTCTCATCTTATAGCTCCTCTCTGGATCTTGGATGCCATCCCGGATCTAATATCTCATTCTTCGGGATTGACAGCCCCGAACCTGGTTGATTTCAAGCTTTCAGCGTGGTTGATCCAGTTCCATTAGTTGCTAGGACTCCTGGTATCTCGTCTGCAGTTAGATCTATCCTGGTAGCGGCACATAAGCCATCTACCAGAAAGGTTTACAATAGTAAATGGAAGCGATTTTCTATTTGGGCGTCTCATAGGAAATTGGACCCTTTCACCGCTCCCATCCCAGAAGTGCTCGATTTTCTATTGCATATTTTTCAGCAAGGGACCAGTTCCTCTACTGTAAAGGTTCAAATGGCTGCCATCTCGCCTTTTCACATTGGAGATAATCTGTCTCCTCGCTTCCACCAAGATTTGTAAGGCCTTTCTGAAAGGTACTTTTCTCTTGAGACCCCCTGTTAGGAACCCCGTCCCTCCTTGGGATCTAACCTTGGTCCTTCAAGCCCTAACTGGACCTCCTTTTGAGCCTGCAGCCTCTGTTGATTTGAAATTCTTGTCCTGGAAAACTGCCTTTTTGGTAGCCATTACCTCAGCTAAAACAGTGTCAGAGCTTCAAGCTCTCTGTATTAGAACCCCATATCTGGTCTTTCATAAGGACAGGGTCTCTCTCAGGACTAACCCATCTTTCTTACCTAAAGTGGCCTCTGAGACGAACATCAATCAGTCCATTAATCTCCCAGTTTTCTTCCCTAATTATCAAAACAAAGGGGAGTACTAACTTCATTTGTTGGATGTTCATAGGCAGTTACGGTTTTATTTACACAGGACAGCTGCCTTCTGAAAGTCTGATCAGCTATTTGTCTCTCTTGCTAAACCCTTCTTGGGTAAGCCTGTGTCGAAGGTGACTCTGGCCAGATGGATTTCGAATTGCATTTTGTTTATATATAAACTATCTGGCCTACCAGGACCTACTGGGGTTCGCGCTCACTCTACCCTTTCCATGGCTACATCAGCTGCATTCTGGTCAAGAATTCCCTTGGACGACATTTGTTCTGCGGCTATTTGGGCATCCTCTCATACCTTTATCTCTCACTATAAATTGGATTTAGTGTCTAGAAAAAGGGCAGCTTTTGGCTCTGCAGTGCTCCAGAATATCCTTCCTTGAGGACCTCCCAAGTTTTTTGGTAGCTGGGGACTCTCTCCCACAGGTTGATGATCAAATGAAGTTTCCTACTTCAGATAAAAAAGTTATGTACTCACCATAATGTTCCATCTGAGTAGGTAACTTCATTTGTCAGAAACCGTCGCACCCTCCTTCCCCCTAACTTGGTTCTTTGGTTTCCTGATCACTAGCATGGTTTATCCATGTCATTTGATAATCCTTAAATAAGGATTCTCCAGGTTGTTGCTTTGTCATGCTGAGACTATGTAGATGGGCAAACGCGATCTGAGGATTGAAAGGAGGTGGCAGGGAATTATGGGAAGGGGGAAGAGCTTGGAGCTCGGATCTCTAGCTTGGAAAGCTGCCGGCTCAGATCCAGGTCAGATCCGATACCCACAGGTTGCTGACAATTGAAGTTACTTACTCAGATGGAACGTTATGGTGAGTACATAACTTTTTTTTTCCAGACAAGCCAGATACTCTGTGACCACCACACTCCCCTCTGCCATGCCCTTCTTTCTCTACATCTTTCCCTGTCCCTTCCAGTTTGGGAAAATATAACTCAAGACTCCTTGTTTCTTTCCCGTTATTCACCAAGGGTACTTCATAGTCTGGAAAATTGTTCCTCCTTTCATGGGTATTCCACAACTACCTCAAGAGCAGCTTCAATTCTTTTTAGGGGTGCTATAGGAATTGCTAACTCAAGGAACAATCTAACTAGTTCCACTGCCACAAAGAGGAAGAGGTTTCTATTAAAAATGTTTCTGGTACCCAGAAAAGATTGCCCTTGGAGACCCATTCTGGACTTTTCCTCACCTCAACACCTTTCTAAAGGTTTCTACTTTCTGCGTGCTCTCTCTTCAAACCTTGTTTTCCCTCATCCATCCACAGGACCTTCATGGGCTCCCTGGATGTCAAAGGACACTTACCTTCACATTCTTATTCATCCCCTTTTCAGGAAGTTTGTATGTTTCTCTGTTGCTTCCTCACATTTTCAGTTCTCTGCTTTGCGCTTTGGTCTTTTTGCTGCCCCAAGAATGTTCACAAAATGCCTGGCTCCTGTGATTGCTTACTGCAAACTTCAGGTCATACAGGTTTCCCTTACGCAGATGATCTGCTGTTTCAGGTACCCCCTTCCAGATACCTTGCAACAATAGTGTCAGTTCACTATTTCCTTTCTTGGGCTTCACAATAAATTTCAAAAAAATCCTTTCTTACCCCTTCACAGGACCATGTCGTATTTGGGTGCAGGATACGGACAGATCTCATGTTGTCCCCTCTGCCTCCTACTAAAGGTCTGTCCCTCATTTCTTTCTTCCAAGACCTTTTCCCTCTTCACTCTGTTATAGCCAGGGAGTTTCTCAGGGTTCTGGGGTTCATGGCATCCACCATTCCAGTGTTACCTCTGAACAAACTTCACATGAGGAAGTTTCACTGGTATCTAGAGTCACTTTGGATGCAGCATGCACATCCACTGGAGTTTGTAATTCCTCTTCTTCCTTGCCTAAACAGGGAACTTTGGTGGATTCAACAGTTTTCTCTGAAACCAAACCTTCATCTCCACCTACCTCTTCTCACTCAAGAGTTGTTCACAGATGCTTCAGACTTAGGTTGGGGGTTAAACTTTGCATTTGTGAAGATATAGGGCTTATGGTCCCTTTCTCAAAGGAAGGATCATGTAAACATCAAAGAGATGAGAGCCTGCTGTTTGATCTTCAGGCTTTTCATCCATGACCTCTAAAACTGTTTACAGACAACACCACAGTCCTTTGGTATGTAACAAAATTGGGGGAGAGGGTTGAAATCTTACCTTTTGTGCAGACTAGCCCTCATGGCATGGGAACTTACAACTCAGTACCATTTCACCCTTCAGGCAGTGTACATCTCCAATCAGAATGTAGTAGCAGATACTCTAAGCAGGCCCATAACTCAATCCCAGAAATGCATGATTCACAGGGATGTGTTTCTGGACATTCTCCACTAGTGGGGTATACCTCTAGTAGATCTCTTTGCCTCCCCTCTGACCAGGCAACTTCCACACTTTTGTGCCAGCGTCCCAGGTCCTCTGGACTGCAAGGTGGATGCCTTATCAATTTCTTGGAAGAGAATGTTTCTTTATGCATTCTCCCTTTCCTGTCATTCAGAAAGTCCTACTGAAGATTCAACAGGACAAACCAAAAATCTTGCTGGTGACTCCCTTTTGGCCATGACATTATTGGTCCTCTCTTTTTCTGCACTTAGCCAAGGGCAGTTATCACACGTTACCTCAAAGGGTGGACCTACTCGCACAAGACAAGATTTCTCATACATCCACACCTGTCAGTTCTGCATCTGGCACTGTGGGTGATAAGTTCTTGATTCCTCTTGGACACCTTTTCTCTGAGGACATGCTTAGAGATGTTCTTTGTGTTTCACTGTTGCAGTCCTTACATTTGGGTAATCTGCTTGAAGGTTGCCCTCAGTCGGCCTGATTAACAAAGTCTTGGGTCCTGCGTCGGTTGCTGTCACTTCTTCCATGATATCAGGTCGTCAGGGGTATAAAACAAGCAGCCAATGCCATTACATCAGTCTTTCTTGCCGTGCAGTGCCCGAAGCAGAAGCAGTTCGCAAGTGCCAGTCGGCCGACTCCTGAAATTTTCGTTTTCGAGTTTCAAAACCAAAGTCTTCAACTAAAGCTAAGTACCCTGTTGGGGACCCAGACCGCATGGTCAGGCCTTTGTGCCTACAAATCAAATGTTAAGAATGGCTGAAGACCTCATTACTTTAATCAGGGGACACCAACCTTCCCCCTCTAAGAGACCTAGGGCTGAATTTACTTATGATACTTCTGACCAGGATTCTGAAATTTCTTGTTTCTTCTGACGACCAGGATTTACCCTTATCTACTTATGAGGATTCTGATGCAGAGGACTGTATTCCCTCTGCTTCCCCCAAGAGGATTTCTCTTTTCGTGAAACCTTGCATACTCTCAGGGAGCACTTTCGCTGGGAAAGCCAGGATTACTCTGATTCTAAAAAGAGGCTTAGGGATTTCTTACTTCTGCCCCAACACAGACCTTTGGCTATTCCTCCTGTACTAGGCATTGTTGATGCCTTCTTGGAATCTAGTTTGGTCCCTGATTCTTTTCCTCCTGCTCCCAGGATACCTGATAGATATTACAGGGTTCCTGATTCTCACAAGTTTCTTTTTAAAAATCCTACTGTGGATCCTGAAACTATTTCACAAGGACCTAAGGGCATTAAGGCTACTACTGCTAAAAATCCTACCCCTTCTGATAGAGACTCCAGGGTGCTGGATAGATGGGGTAAGAAGGTATACACTTCTGCGACTCTGGCCATTAGGGTCTTAAACCGCCAATTTCATATGTTAAAGTATCAGCAGCATATTATTGGATTGCTTAAACAGAAAATTGTGTTGATTCCTGACTGCTTTGAAAATAAGGATTTACAGGATGTATTGCATTCTGCAGAACAAGATGGAAAGCATACTTTACAATGGGGTTTTGATTCACTAGAGGCATCTTACCAGGGCTGCTGTTACTGGGTCTGTGATTAGAAGGCATGCTTGGCTTAAGGAGCAATCTTTACCAGATCATGTTAAAGTTAAAATGCTGGATGCTCCCTTAAATCAGGACCACCTGTTTGTCAACAAAAGCAGAAGAAGTTCTAAAAAAGATAAAAGAAAAAGCTAAATCTATGCAAACTGTTAAAGATTTCTTACAAGTACAGCCTCCAAGGTTTAGTAGGCATTGGCCCTCTAAGAACTGGTCTTTTCCTGCCTCTTCCAGGCCTTCTCAGTCCAAACCCAGAGCCAGCAGAGCTCCCAGGCTTCAATCCCAGGACGTGCACAGAACTAAACAATGAGGAGCACCCACTTCCAAATCAGGGAGTAGTAAGACTCCCCCCTATGGTAAATTGTCGCAATGACTTGCCTTTAAAACTACCAAGCACTTCTCAACTGACTGCCCAGTTAGGGGGAAAGATTGCTCTGCAGGTAAAAATCTGGGAACTCATTACCCAGGACAAATGGATTTTAAATATAGTCTCTCAAGGATACAGATTTCACTTCCACACATTACCAACCTCAAATGGTTGACCAGATCTACCCCCAAATCAGTGGGCAGAGGCTCAAAAGCAAGTACTTTCTCTCTTGAGAATAAAGACTATCCAAGCTGTACCTGACTTTCCCTGGTGCCCAGAAAAGGCAACCTATGGCGACCTATCCTAGATCTTTCATTTTGAATACCTTTTTAGAAATTCCAAAATTCAAAATGTTATCTCTTCCCCATTTACTGCCTATGCTGGGAAAAGATGCCTGGTTGGTTACACTGGACCTAAGGGAAGCCTACCTGCACATCCCAATAAGAGAATCTTACAGAAGATACTTATTTTTCAAAGCAGGATACATGCACATGCACTATCAGTTCTCTGCACTGCCCTTTGGCTTATCTACTTGCGCCCAGGGTATTCTCAGAATGCCTAGCTCCAGTCATTGCCTTTTGCAGGCAAAGAAATATTCAAATATACCTGTACCTGGATGATTGTCTAATTCAGGCAGAATGTCGGGACATACTTTTACATTATCTGGCATTTGTACAAAAGATGCTGACTTGTCTGGGGTACACCATAAAAGAAAAGAAGTCACAGTTGGTACCCTGTCAACAAATTACATTCCTGGGAGCAAGCTTAAACACAACTTCCCAGATTACTTTCCTCATGCCAGAGAAACACATTCACTTGCCAGCTTACTTCAAACTAATGGCCAGAAAAACCCTGCTGTCTGCAAGACAAATACTGCAAGCCTTAGGGTTCATGGCCTCATGCATTCTACTAATTCCATATGCAAGACTGCATATGAAGAAACTGCAATGGTATCTAAAAAGTCTATGGTGTTAACATTCTCAGGATCTAGAAGCAATGATTCCTATTATACCTTGCCTACAGTTAGAGTTCCTTTGGTGGGCAAAGGCCTGCCACCAAAATAAGTGGCTGCCATTCACCCTACCCCCTGCCACCCAAATCCTAACAACAGACGCATCAGACTATGCATGGGGGGCTCACCTGGCAGGGAAGTGCGTTCAAGGCAAATGGAACCCAAGTCAAATGCACCTGCATATCAGTCAAAACGAAATGTTAGCTGTACAGAATGCTTTGACAGCCGTCAAGGGCCACATTCTTCTAGGACAATTAATGGTGAAGACAGACAACACCACTGTTATGTGGTACATAAACAAGCAGGGGGGGACTCATTCTTGCCCCCTCTGCAGACTAGCCATGGCTCTGTGGAACACAGCCTTGAACAACCAAGTGCATCTTCAGGCTCAGTTCCTGCCAGGAAAACTAAAAACACTAGCAGACGAACTAAGCAGACATATTATAGACCCCCACGAGTGGGAACTGGAACCAAAGACTTTCGACATGCTGGTACAAAAATGGCAGAGCCCAGATACAGACCTGTTTGCCTCCCCCCAGAACTACCAATTGGACAAATTCTGCACAAGGACTCCCCACACTCAGGCTTGGAAAGTGGACGCTCTGTCCTTCAGCTGGAAAAATCTATCAGTCTATGCCTTTCCTCCTCTGCCCCTACTCTCCAAAGTACTACTAAAGATCAAGCAGGACAAACCAAGGGTGATATTGATTGCTCCAGACTGGCCACGCCAACACTGGTGCCCCCTCTTGCGCAGCTTGGCAATTCTGGCTCCATGGCACCTGCTTCAGACACCTACCCTATTGTTTCAGTAGGAGAGCCAGATTCTGCACCCCCAGCTTCAAACCCTGAACCTTGCAGCCTGGCTAATTACTTAACTTCTCCTCTATCATCCCTCAGTAAACCAGTGCTAGACGTCATTTTGGAGGCAAGGAGGCCTAGTACCAGAAAGTCTTATAATGAAAAATGGAAAAGATTCTGTACCTGGAACCAAACTCTAGGGATGGACACAGCAGCGCCCAGTTTACCTCGGATCCTTCAATACCTAATTGAGATGCTTCACAAGGGCCTTTCTTTTTCCTCCATCAAAATTCACGCCTCTGCCATTTCAGCTCATTACAATACAGAACCACCCCTTTTCTCTCACCCACTGCTCAAGCAGTTTCTCAGAGAAGCTAAAAACTTAAGACCACCCAGGAGAGCCCCAACTCCAGCCTGGGACCTTAACTTTGTATTGGAAAAACTCACTCCCCCTCCTTTTGAGCCAGCTGCAAGTGCAGATTTAAAATTCCTTTTTTGGAAAACAGCTTTCCTTTTGGCAATCACTTCAGCAAGAAGGGTATCTGAATTACAGGCCTTAATGGCAGTGGAGCCTTTTATCATCTCCATGTGGACAGGGTATCACTCAGGACCAACCCCTCCTTTATGCCCAAGTTGGTATCCAGTGTGGCACTTAATCAGTCCATTCATTTGCCAACCTTTTTCCCTAATCCACAGAACAAAGGGGAACGGATACTACACTCCTTAGATGTGCACAGACAGCTTAGATTTTACTTGGACAGGACTAAACCTCACAGGAAATCTGATTAACTGCTGGTGGCATTTGCTGCAGGGGAAGACGGGAAGGCTATTTCAAAGCAAACCATTTCAAAATGGATAGGCCATTGCATTAATTTCTGCTTTTAGCACCATGGAAAATTTATCCCTCTGGGGATCAGACGTCACTCCACCAGGGCTGCATCTACCTCTGCAGCCTTTCTCAGAGGCGTCCCTACCAGGGACATCCTAGAGACTGTTACCTGGAGTTCTGTACATACCTTCACCAAGCATTATCATTTGCCAATTTTCTCTAAATACAGAGCTGGCTTTGCCACTGCAGTCTTGCAGGGCCTTATAGCTGCTCCTAATGCTGTCTAATTCCTCCTCCCATCCTTAGCTTTGGGAATCTACCCAAGTGTAATGACTGCAGCAGTGAAACATGAAGAACATAGTACAGTTGTGTACACTTACCATAAATGTAGATGTTCAAGTGTATTCGCTGTTGCAGTCCTGGTTACCCTCCGTCCAACCCCCTAACTTCTTTTGGCTATACCTCTACCTTTCTTTACTATGCTTAAAAGCTTTTTGGTGTATTTGCTTTTTTGTTGGAGGTATACCGTTGTATTATATATTTAATTGCTTCCCATTAGGGGGGCACCTGACATCTAGGGCAAGAAAAACAGATGTAATGGCATCGGTTGCTTGTTTTATACCCCTAATGACCTGACGCCATGGAAGAAGTGACAGCAACTGACGCAGGACCCAAGACTTTGTTAATCAGGCAGACTGAGGGCCACCTGCAAGCAGATTACCCAAATGTAATGACTGCAACAGTGAATACACTTGGACATCTACATTTATGGTAAGTGTTGTACTTTCTGCAGACAGCCAGCAAACCTAAATATTAGAATATCTCACTTATCTAAATGGAAGAGGTTTTCCTTCTAGTGTCTTTCACACAACCTAGACCCACGGACTTTGGATGGCCCTCTGGTTCTCTTCTGTTTGTATACATTGCTAAATGCTGGGTTGGGTCACTCATCTGTAAAGGCCCATTTATCAGTCATTTCTCTCTGACTGCCTTTGACCTCTAGATTAGAGGTTAAACTTTTCCTCAAAGGTGTTCTTCACATTAGACCTCACAGGAAGCCTGTCCCTCCTCCTCCTTGGAATCTCAGTTTTGTTCTGGAAAAACTGACTGTGGTTTCTTTGGAACCTGTGGCCACAGCTTCCCTGCAACACTGTACTTGGAAGACTTTTCTGTTACTAGCTTTGACTTCACCAATACGGGTGTCTGAACTACAAGCCTTAATGGCTTCTCCCCCTTTCTGAATTTTCATAAGGACATAGTCCATTTGCGTACTAACCCTCCTTTTATTCCCAAGGTTGTGAATGGGTTGTCACTTAATAATCCATTCATTTGCCCACCTTTTTTTCCCTTCTCCACAATCTTCTAGTAAGAGGGTCTTACACATCGTGGATGTGCATAGATAACTCAGATTTTATTTGAATAAGACTAAGACTATCAGGAAATGTGATCAGCTTTTTGTTTCTTTTTATCCCAGGGCTCTGGGACTGCCTGTTTTCAAGCAGACTATTTCCTCTTGGATTTCTAAGGCTATTTATTTTTATGTTTTTCTTGCTAAGAACTTCTCTTTCTCTGTTAAGGCTCATTGTACTAGAGCTGTAGCTTTTTCTGGTTCTTTCTTCAAGGTTTTGGATACTAATTCCATTCTAAAAGCAGCTACCTGCACATCCGTTCATACATTCACCAAACATTACAAGTTGGATGGCATTTCCAGATCCAGAGCTGGCTTTGCTAGAGCCATTCATCATGGCTTTCTAGAAAGCGCCTCTGTTCCTTCCTCCTCCCAAATTTCTTCATCAGCTTTAGTACTCTCCCTCATGTTAAGAATACCGCAACATATGAATAGAAGGGAATAGAACAGTTGTATAAAATCTTGCCATAACCATAGATGTCCTTCTGTTCTGTGTTGCAGTATTCTAGCCCTTTCCCCTTCCCCCTTGTGCATGGTTACCTCCTTGTGTTCCTTGGACTGGCATTCCTTCTGTGGCATTCAGTTCTGATGATGGTACGTGCAGACGTCGATTTTATGGTCTGCATACATTAGGGGCATATGTGTGATGTCCCACGTACCTGCAGTAGAACGACTTTTGTATACTAGCCAGATGTCTGGTCTCCCTTGCAGGGAATGTCTCATGTTAAGAATACTGCAATACGGAAGAGAAGGACATCTATGGTTGTGGTAAAATGTTACACAACTATTCTATTTTTTAGTGGGTCACTGTTACAGAAGCCTTCTTTTCTTGCTTGTGTTCATTCTGTGTTGCCAGAGTGGGCGTTCTCACCCTTTCTCTACAAAATTTATTGTTGGCTTTGTTTCATAACATTAATTTTTCAAGGCTTTTGCCTCTCTCCTAGGCAAAAAAATGCTCAAAAAAACCCAGATGCTGCAGCAGTGACCATTAGAACATGTAGTGTCATGGTAGGTTTACTTGCATAACTGTACTTTATCAGGCATTATTTCTGATGCCCTACTGATCTACTGATTATCCTTTTTAAGCAGCAGCTTCTGCTCTAGACCAAGTAAAAAATGAGACCAGAGCTGGTCCTTCTCCTAATACTTCCATATCCCTCTCTGTCTGCCTATACGGTGTCAATCCCTTTCAGGAAAGGCACTCTCCAACCTGCATTACAAACGTCTGCTTGGTCTCACTGTATTACAATCCCTTTCAGGAAAGGCACTCTCCAACCTGCATTACAAACGTCTGCTTGGTCTCACTGTATTACAATCCCTTTAAGGAAAGGCACTCTCCAACATGCATTACAAACGCCTGCTTGGTCTCACTGTATTACAATCCCTTTAAGGAAAGGCACTCTCCAACCTGCATTACAAACGTCTGCTTGGTCTCACTGTATTACAATCCCTTTAAGGAAAGGCACTCTCCAGCCTGCATTACAAACGTCTGCTTGGTCTCACTGTATTACAATCCCTTTCAGGAAAGGCACTCCAACCTGCATTACAAATGTCTGCTTGGTCTCACTGTATTACAATCCCTTTCAGGAAAGGCACTCTCCAACCTGCATTACAAACGTCTGCTTGGTCTCACTGTATTACAATCCCTTTCAGGAAAGGCACTCTCCAACCTGCATTACAAACGTCTGCTTGGTCTCACTGTATTACAATCCCTTTCAGGAAAGGCACTCTCCAACCTGCATTACAAATGTCTGCTTGGTCTCACTGTATTACAATCCCTTTCAGGAAAGGCACTCTCCAACCTGCATTACAAACGTCTGCTTGGTCTCACTGTATTACAATCCCTTTCAGGAAAGGCACTCTCCAACCTGCATTACAAACGTCTGCTTGGTCTATCTCATTGTATTGCTTTCCCTCCCCAGTTAATTTCTCTGACTACCTTGGCTCCTTTACATCTCCAGTATGCTCCTGCCCATCTTGCCTAATTTTCTCGGCCGAACTTGCAGTTATTTATAGGATTAATATTTTTCCATTCCTGTGTTGGCTTAGTTCTTAAAATGTTTTTTGCTACTTTATACATGTAATTTATAGTTAACATCTCTTTTGTACAGCATGACAGGAATGGACCCCATTCCTATGTTAAGGTACAGTTGGTGTTCATAAAATTAGTACTGTTTCACTCTTTGCTGTTAACCAAGTGCTCTTCTCACTGCCCACAATGTGCTTAAAATCGCCTCCTCCTGTAATTCGTACAGGGTTGCATGTGTTGGTAGCATATCTATGTATGACTGTAATTTATTTTTATTAGACCCATTTCTCTTACTGCTGTTGGATTTATTTGGGTATCTTCCATACTGCTTTAATTTCTGCCTGCAAGTTCTGATATTTTAGGACTTTGTGTTTCTCTGTGCGTAAGACACTGTAATCAGTGGGTGTAGCAGGTTTAGTTACCAGTTCTACTTTTGCCTGGTTTTTCAGACACTGTAATCAGTGGGTGTAGCAGGTTTAGTTACCAGTTCTACTTTTGCCTGTTTTTTCAGACACTGTAATCAGTGGGTGTAGCAGGTTTAGTTACCAGTTCTACTTTTGCCTGGTTTTTCATGGACTGTAATCAGTGGGTGTAGCAGGTTTAGTTACCAGTTCTACTTTTGCCTGTTTTTTCAGACACTGTAATCAGTGGGTGTAGCAGGTTTAGTTATCAGTTCTACTTTTGCCTGGTTTTTCAGACACTGTAATCAGTGGGTGTAGCAGGTTTAGTTACCAGTTCTACTTTTGCCTGGTTTTTCAGACACTGTAATCAGTGGGTGTAGCAGGTTTAGTTACCAGTTCTACTTTTGCCTGGTTTTTCAGACACTGTAATCAGTGGGTGTAGCAGGTTTAGTTACCAGTTCTACTTTTGCCTGTTTTTTCAGACACTGTAATCAGTGAGTGTAGCAGGTTTAGTTACCAGTTCTACTTTTGCCTGTTTTTTCAGACACTGTAATCAGTGGGTGTAGCAGGTTTAGTTACCAGTTCTACTTTTGCCTGTTTTTTCAGACACTGTAATCAGTGGGTGTAGCAGGTTTAGTTACCAGTTCTACTTTTGCCTGTTTTTTCAGACACTGTAATCAGTGGGTGTAGCAGGTTTAGTTACCAGCTCTACTTTTGCCTGGTTTTTCAGGCACTGTAATCAGTGAGTGTAGCAGTTTTAGTTACCAGTTCTACTTTTGCCTGTTTTTCAGACACTGTAATCAGTGGGTGTAGCAGGTTTAGTTACCAGTTCTACTTTTGCCTGGTTTTTCAGACACTGTAATCAGTGGGTGTAGCAGGTTTAGTTACCAGTTCTACTTTTGCCTGGTTTTTCAGACACTGTAATCAGTGGGTGTAGCAGGTTTAGTTACCAGTTCTACTTTTGCCTGTTTTTTCAGACACTGTAATCAGTGGGTGTAGCAGGTTTAGTTACCAGTTCTACTTTTGCCTGGTTTTTCAGACAATGTAATCAGTGGGTGTAGCAGTTTTAGTTACCAGTTCTACTTTTGCCTGTTTTTTCAGACACTGTAATCAGTGGGTGTAGCAGTTTTAGTTACCAGTTCTACTTTTGCCTGTTTTTCATGGATTACTGTATCTGATTTTCTTGCATCTGTTCTTTGAACTCTTGGTAATGAGTGATCCCAGGTCCAAGGAAATCATTTTTCCACTGTGTTTGGCATTCATCAGAGCTATCATTGAGTTCATTGTCCCCTTTGGTATGTACCTAGCCAGGCATATCCAACAACTGGAACATCCACAGGCCATAAGTAACATGTCTTATGCAGACCACCTCAAGGCTCTATCCCTGGATTCTGTCTCCTACAGGCTGTTGAGAGATCTATGCCTGGAATACAGGCCATTGTCAGACCCCATGTGATGGACCTCCTTCATATCTTCCAAACAGCAGCACCAGAATTACCCATTCTAAAGACTTAAAACTGTGATATAAATAGGACCTGCTGGAGAGACAGGTATGCATACCAGATACTACCTATTCTGGAGCAGGCTCCCCATCCATGTCAAGCAGAGTTCCTCCCTAACCCAATTCAGGTGTAACCTGGACAGTTGGATGGGGAACAGGAAAGTCATCCCTGATTAGGCACATATGTCTCTAGTGGACACAGCCTATAAATGGTTCATCTTACAGGCCCCTGTTTGTAAATGTTTAATCTCCCAAGCCCCTGCTTACATTTATCACAAGTACTAGAACTTGTCAGAGATTTTGGATGCATGGCTAGGCTCTAAAAGGCCGTTGTGGTTGTTAACCTAGTAAACACCTATGAACCCATAGTCCCATGTACACTCTTCATCACTCTCTAATGCTTTGTGGTTCCAGTGCTTCACAGCTACTTCTACATTGTAGTATTTGCACAATCCCTAATGCAACACTCTTGCTACATTATTGTGCCACTCAGTATGTAGGCCCTCTGCCATGTGTTTATCACAACCAGCAACAAGATATGCAACTGTTTTCACTTCTTTTTTTCACACCCTGCATTTGTCTGTCTCGTCCACATTTTCAATGGATTTTGTAAACCAGTGTGTAGAAATCCACATTCCTGGCCTGCCATTATTAACCTTTCATCTTTTGGTTTCAGATTACCTCTCCTTAACCATTCCTTTCTCAAGTTTTGGTGAACATGAAGTTGTTCCAGAAGATCTATGTACTCGCAGATATATGGATTTTCTAATTTTATTTCCCTCTCATCTGATCCTTCACCTTATATTTCTTCTGTTTTTTCACACACTCATTTACTGTCTTGAGTTTTGTTTACTTCTGGTTTGATTTCCATTCCCACTTGACACCAGAATTCTTCTGCTAAACTAAGTGAAGAGATCACCTTCAACTTATGTTTTAAAATGTTCACTATGCTTGGATCTGATGAGGTCAGCGGATACGTATGCAGTCCCTCTATCACTTTTGAAGAGGCCTTTACCTACTTCAGAGTGAGAAATATATAATCTTGATATACACTATTTTCATATATTATTTGATAAACATTAAGCATTTTCATGTTTTCATGTCTAATCCAGCAGTTTTGGGGGCCAGTCGATCACCCCCAAAAGTTTAGGTTTTTAATGTCAGTTTTAGTCTTCTGAAGTGTTCCTTACTGAACTTTATTTGAATTTGTTCATGTTTTACAGTCGATCTTCCATCTATTCCCATACATTTCTACACCGCCTCCTGCGCACTTTCCTTTATAGTAAGTTCCTGTCCAAGGTTGATATTTTCTTGGTACTGTAGTTTTCCTGTTTTAAATGGTGCTTTTGTACATTTATCAAGACCAAATGTCATTCTTATATCAGCTGAAAAAGTTTCAACCATTTGTAGTTGCACTTTCATCTCCTCAACTGATGATCTGTACAGTTGTAAGTCATTCACAAAAAGTAGATGAGAAATCCTTAAACAATGTGTTCTGTGAGCCAAGTTGCAATCATAGCCTAATCTGTTACATAAACAGCTTAATGGGTTAAGAGCAAGAGAAAACAGCAGTGATGACAATCACCCTGGAATATCCCCCTTTGAAATTTTTGTCCATGGGATGATAATTTGCCCTTTGTCATGGTACATCTGCTAAATGGTTTGCCACTGTTTCATGTTCACTAGAATGACATTGTTCAATGTAGGGTGCATCTCATGTATCATTCTGTAAGCATTCCTTTATCTGTGAATGTGGGGTGCTGTTAAGTGTTTTTTTAATCCATCCATGCCATACTTAAATTATTCACTTTTTACAATTCTCTACTTTGGCTTTATTTAGCAACAAATGTTCCTTAGTTCAATATGACTTTCTTTTGTTACCTTTTTGTTCTGTTGCAATAACTGCGTTTTTTCTAAATGCCTATAAACTCCGTCTCTATCACTTCCACTAGACAGTTTGCATGTTTTCAGAAGGCAGAATTATTGGTCTGTAGATGTCTTTCCATATCACTGTCGCAGCTTTCTTGACATAAGGGCTTTCCTGCCAAGGATAGCCCAAAGTCTGACCAGTATACCAAAACCTTTAGGTCTTAGTCACCATACATATTTATTTTATTTATTTATTTGCAGTTGTTTTACCAGGATAGTCCATTGGGCCTAGAAGAACCCGTTTTCAATGGAGTCCTGGGGAGAAACGCTCCAAAAACAAAACAATAATTACAACAAAATTACAATAAGTACAAAAGTATTAGCATGAAATTGCATTTAAACATACAATATCTAAAGGAAAAGTGACAATCAAAGTGTAGGTTATATTAGTTGCAGATAAAATATTTCATTTACAGAGACAACTTCAGAGATAAAAAGTATCAGCATTGTAAATCAAGAGTAGGTTGTTTATGCATGGATCGGTTCCTGCTAAAACCATGTATGGAATCAGAGAAGACTGAGATGGAAGGGGGGAGAGGAGGTTAAGAGGGGTGGGGGCAGGAGCATTCCCACTCAGAAATTAGGTGCGAGTGGAGTGAGTTTTTGAAGGAAGAGAGATTTGTACGTTTGGATGGAGGTAGTTAGTTCTATTGGCGTGCGAGGGCAAAGGATAGGAGATTTTTGTCTGAAGGACGGTTAGGTTTATGGAGTTCTATTAGGTTTTGATTGTTAGTTCTTAATAGTCTGTCAGGGAGGTGCATTTTGAAGGTTGAGGGTAGGGAGGGGCAGAGGGAGGGGTTAAAAATAAGTTTATGGGTAAGTTGAATAAAGGATAGATAACTGGACAGCTCTAACCAGTTTAATTGACGAAGGGCTAGAGAGTGATGGGTAGAAGACTTTTGGCTTGTGGCAAACTTTGCAATTTTGTAATACCAAGAGGAGAGTTTTGTCTTGAGAGAGGATTGTAGGTTTGTTAGAAGTGCAGAAAGCACCATAAAGAAGAGAAGGGATGAGATATGTGGTATCGAGAATAAACTTAGTAGAAGGAGTAAGGTAACAATTGTGGAGATATAGCATGCCAAGTTTTTTTTTTTTTTATATTTATTTGTAGGTGAGAGGTGAATTTGAGCTGGTCATCAATGAGGACTCCTAGTAATTTAGCCTCAGATACTAATTCGAGAGATGTATTGTTATGGCTTTTGGTGGAAAATGAATTCTTGTCAATGATGGTTGTTTTAGTAGGGGTAAATAACATTAGTTTGGTTTTTGAGGCATTGAGTGCTAGGTGATTATCTAGCATCCATTGTTCTGTGGTAGAGAAAGCTTCTTGTGTGAGCTTTATCAGTGTAGGGATGGAGGTGGCAGAGCAGATTATGATTGAATCATGGCATATTGGATGAGTATGTTATCAGGTGCATTGGGGCATGGTTTTAGTTTTTGGAGAATTTTCTTTATGGAAGATATGGGTATGAGTTTTATGGAGAAAGGAGGGGGTTGGGAGGTGGAGGTATTAGGGAGTAATGGTGATAGTGAGTCCAGGGGACGGGATAAGGAGGTAGGGGGTGTAGGGCTGGTAGAGAAGGAAGAGGTTATTTTGGAGATTGAGTTTATGAAAAAAAAGTTGAATTGGGTAGCTAGTTCTATGTCTAGAGCATCGGGATCTGGACAAGAGTTTTCTTTTTTGCCAGGGTTAAGGAGAGCTGAGATACCACTCCAGAATTTTTGTGGATTTGTTTTATGGTTGTTTTGTAGTGAGATGAAATACGTTTTTCGGTCTGATGTAACAAGTTTCTTGACTTTATTGCGAAGTGATTTGTACTTATCGATGGTGGAGGGAGTCTTATATTTCTGGTGGTGTAACCAGGCTTTATCTCTGAGCAGCATAGCAGCTAGTGTATTTTTGGTTAGCCAAGGGACTGTTTTGCTTTTTATTCTTTTGGATTTAAGGGGGGCATAGCTGTCTAACAGGTGTAAGAAAGTTGAGTTGAAGTAGGTAACAACTTCTTCTAGGAGTAGAGCTCTAGGGCTCCAGTTTATTGATTTTAAAGAGTTAGAGAAGGTAGTGGGATTGAAATGTTTGAGGTAGCGAGTGGAGATATAGTTATGAGATAATTGTAGGGGAGAAGTAAGGCACCGAGTAAAAGTGGGAAGGTGATCGCTGAGGGAGTCGGGAAGTATACCACTGTCAGAGAAATAATGAGGATGAGAGACTAAGATCCAGTAGAGGATACTACCGCTGGAGTAATCTTGGAGGGTCTGGTTATAGTTGATAAGTTGTGAGAAATGATAAAGGTTGCTATTTAGGGTGTTTGAGAGAGACTGAATGGAGGACCAGTTGATGTTCATATCACCCAGTATTATAGTTTCATTGCTAATATTAGTGGACAGCCAAGATAGGATATCTTCAAATACTGAGATGTTGTCTCCTGGGGGAATGTATAGTGAGGCTATGCATATGTGCTTCTGCCTATTTACTTGAAGTAGGGCTAGAATTAATTCAGCGTTGGTGAATTGGGGGGTGGGTTTAGTGTAGGGGATAACTGATAAGAAGGATAAATAAAGTAGAGGTTTTCCTCCACCCTTTTTGTGGGTATTGTCTTTTCTGATAATGAAATAGTTGGGTGGTACTATTCCTGAGTCTTATATGAGGTTTTAGCCAAGTTTCAGAAATAGACAAGATATCTGGTTTATTGTGTTGAAGCCAGGCATGGAGGTTGGGAATCTTGTCAGCTATGCTTTGGGCATTTAGAGAGGTGAAAAGGGTAGATTTGGAAGTAGGGTGGGGGTATGGGGCCAGGGCTTGGGTGTATGTCACCGGATAGAAGGATAGTGATTAGGTGTTGAAAAATGATGGAGAGGCACTTGGATTGCTAAATCTAAACAAGTAAGGGCCTAGGACAGAGCCCTGTGGGACACCCTGACTGTAACCAAGGATTTCACCTCTCCAGCTGCTGTATGATACTTGCCATGCCCTATTTGTAAGCCATGCAGCTATCCATCTTATCAAGAGTACATCAATACCTAGTTGTACAAATTTATTGATCAGTGTTATTTGTATGACCCTGTGAAATGCTGAAGTTAAATCTATACAAATTGTATCACAGCACAATTTTTTTATTCATAGCTGTTATTATATTGTTATATAACATCATGTCACAGGTGGTAATAGAGTTCATAGAGTTCATAGATTAGTACTAGGCTAACTGCCCTTGTGAGACATTTTAAGCCTAGCCAATTATCCCCAGTGAGATTCAAACCCTGTACCTTGTGTTTGTAAGGCAAACACCTTAACCATTAAGCCACCCTCCCATAGATCTGTTTTCAGCATATGTATGCTGATATATGGTTTCAAGTCACAACCTATCCAATTCTGACAATAACTTAACCAATATTACCTTCTCTATTATTTTTCACCAATATGAAAATAGACTTAAGGGTCTATATGACTCTGTGTTTGTCCTACTCCCCTTAAAAACAGGTTTAATAGGCACGTCTCCAATCATGAGGAGTCCCCCGATATTTATATGACCTAGTGAATAACAGATATAATGGTAGTGTAAGTTCTTGTTGAAATGTTCTCAGGTCAGTGTTACTAATTCTGTCTCCTCACTGTGCTTTGTTTGGATCCAGTTCTTTTTCAGTATAATCTAATTTGAGTCCAGTATCTGGGGTTATCTTGATGTCACTAGGACAACTTACCACCCCTTTTGTGGAGCCAAACTTTTGCATAAGAGTTTGTAAATATATCTATAATCTGTTGTGACTGTGAATAAATTTTAGAATCTGCGCAGCACAGTTTATCAGTTTGTGTGTCTTTACTCCTTCCACATCTTATGTATCTATAAAAAGGTTTCCTGTTATTCTCAATATCTTTATATAAATTTTCTTCAAATTTTTCTTGATCTTGTCTCACACTATGCTTAGTCTGTTTGTCCAGAGTTTTTATTTCAGTTTTCAAAGTTGTAGTTCGAGCTCGCTTCCATTTCTTATATTTTTTTGTCTCACCTTAATCAGATATCTTGGACTTATGGAAATATATCCGCCTGATGTTAAACATTTTTTTTATTTTTTTGCACTCAAACAATTTCTCTTTCAAAACTTTCCACATTCCATCTGCAGTTTTTCCCCTGAGCACCTCACTCCAGTTAGTTTTACATAGTGACTGTTTTGCTTCCTTATAATCTGTAACTAAACATGTTAGGTAGTCCGATCTCACCTTCATTTTTACATATGGGTTCGGAGCCGATCCTCGGCTCCGACTCAGCTTATTTACAAGCTGGAAGACCTCTGGTTGGCACGTGGCTAAGCAGGTATCCCATGGTGCACCAGTACAATGCCCAGATCTCATTTGCCGCATCGACTAGTTCAGATGTGCTTCTCTTGGCTGTGGCTAAGTCCTTTTCAAATTCTTTACATTCGTAGTGGATATTGCATATTTAGAGTTATTTAGTGTTATATTATAGGCTTTTGCCTAAGTTGTCCTTGTGGACTTTTTTGATTGTAGTAGTAGTAGTATCCTGTGTGCTAGTTAGTTAGGCGCCTTGGCGCTTTTGCCTAGGTAGAGCATTAGTTTTGGCGTTTTTCTGCTCTTAATCAACAGGGGCTCCTGTTGATTTATTTGTACTGCTCAGACCCTTTTGGTCTCTGTTTCTGTTAACTTGTCATCTTTAGTGGGGATCCGCTAAGGTGATATTTATAGGATTGCTGTTGCTAGTTTCTACCTTTTAGTAGGTTACAGAAAAATTTGTATTTGACATCAACATTTTTTCCTGAGTGTCTGAAACTGTGTGTGTGTCTTTGTAATACTTGGTCTGTTTAAGTTAGAAGACCTAGTTTCTATTACACCAGGCTAGGCCCGTTTAACTTAGAGGACCTAGTCCATGTGTAATTCTTCTGCAGGGCTAGGCCCGTTTTAGTTAGAGGAGCTAGTCCTCATTTATTCTCTCTCTTCTTATCTTCCCTTTGGTTTGGGTGTGTGTCTGCAATGTCTAAGGATAGCAAGGAGCATAAACCCTCTAGGTTCAAAAAATGCTTGAAATGCTCCCAGAAGATGTAGTTAACAGATTGCTACAGCAGCTGTGTCTACTGTCTGGGGGCCATCCATTTGCAAGAATCATGCTTGTTCTGCCATGCTTTCTCTCCTAGAGTTTTACAGGAGAGAAAGAACAAGCTGATGCTCAAGGGTCTCTTGAAACCAGCCTTTGAGGAAGCTTTATCTAGCTCTTCAGCTTCCTCCAAGTCCACTAAATCCAGATCCGAGTCAAAGTCAAAATCTTCAAAAAGGTCTTCTCCTGAACCGGCTGGTGTCTCGGAGCCACCTGCAAAATTACTAAAACCTACCTCCTTGACACCTCAGTCTTCAGAGCCGAAGGAGACCATCTTGGTAGCAGAGTCTGTCACAGGTGTTTTGGTGCCGACATCTGAACCATTGCAAATAGCAGCTGACTATACTACTCAGAGCTGGTCTACAGAATCCCCACCTGTCTCCTTGCTAATCAAGTCTCCAGTGCCTCTTAGGTCGAGATCCCCTACTTTATCTTCCAGATCTGCCAGGAGCCTTTCGGAAGAAGATGTGGAGAGGGTAGTTCTGAGACTCCTGAAGTCATCTGCCCTGCGTAAATTGTTGTTGGCTCTGACCCAGTCGGTTCCGGAGCCACTCGATCCAGTTTTGCCCTCATCTATTATTCCTCCCCTGAGCCTTGTTGGCCTTTCGGAGTCGAAGTGCTTGTTACCAGTGGAGGAACTCTCGGTTCCAGCTCCCATTGCTGCTGCACTGGAGCCGAATTTGGCTCCAACACGCTCAGCTCTGTCCGTCCTGTCCAGGGACTGAAGCTCTTCCGTTGGCACCGATGGAGAGGGTTGGAATTGATCTTCTTCAGTTCTGAGCCTTCCACCAGGCTGAGCTCGGACCCTGCCTCTATCTTGGAGCCGATGGCTCTGGCTCCAGCACCAACCTTGGTCTCTTCGGAGCGGGGGAGGTCTTTGGAGCCAGGGAGGTCAGCTTTCAAGGTGATGATGAGCATGCTGTCCCAACCTACAGCCCCTGCCAGTGGTACAAGCACTCTTCCCCCCAGGGCACTCACTTCAGTCTCAGCACTTGCTCTCTCTGGAGACAGCAGAGACCCACAGCCTCAGGAACCACTGGCTGGTGGCCCCCACTCTTCCGAGACCTCCCCAGAATGTCCCCTCAAGGAGCCTCCCCAAAAGAGGGTATCCAAGAGGAAGCAAATTGACTCCCAGGATGAGTCTTTGACATCGGACACTTACCTCGAGGAGTCGGAAGGGTCCCCTAAGTCGTCCTCTGATGATGTCTCCTTTGTGGACATCCTGGAGACCCTTAAGCAGAGGTGCGGCTGACCCACTGTCAACCCTTATGATGAGGAGTCTGTGTACCTGAAAGCTTCCAGGTCTCAACCCTCTGCCTCTTGGGTGTCTCCACCTTTCGACGAACTAATAGATCTGGTTAGTCGGAAGGTGTGGTATACTCCCGATGCCATGGAGCCAGTCCCCAGGAGACCAAATAAGTTTCTGTCTGCCCCTCCTGGAAAAGAGTTCTTGTCTAAGGGCGTTCCCATAGATGCCATGATGGTGGTGGTGGCCACGAAGAAAGAGTTGGCGGAGACTTCTTCCTCTGTTCATCCGCCAAACAAGGAGTCTCGACAGATGGATAGATTTGGGAAGCGTGTATTTAGTTCAGCGGCATTTATGCTTTGATCCCTGAACTGTCTTACTCACTTCACGAGGTTGCAGAGGGATCTCCTCAAGGAGTTAGGAGATTCCATACAGGGTGCTTGTCCTGAGGGAGTCCCTGATAGGATTTCTGCTCAGCTGTCCACCCTAAATTCTGTAGTTAACTCCGCCATGCGGCTTATCTCCCATGCGGCTGATGGAGCGAGCAGAGCAGCAGGTTCAGGAGTTGCCCTTAGGTGCCACTCCTGGATGGGCCTGTGTAATTTTGCAGAGCTGTTCAAGTCCACCTTCACCAGTGCCCCGTTTGATGGTTCCTCTTTGTTTGGTCCCAAGGTGAAAGAAATACTCACTCGGTGTGAGCAGGAACAAAAGACCCTCTCTGCCGTGGGAGTCACATTTTACCATTCCCTCTTGACCATAGCCCAAAGGTCAAAGGGGAGGTAAAATGTGGTTCAAAAAGTCCCAGAGGGTCTATCCGGACACACAGAGTGAATCCTCCTTCAGTGGGAGAGGATGAGGAAATGGTAGACATCGCCCTAGAGGCAGGGGCGGTCCGCAATACCAGCAAGGCCGGCCTTATCACCACTCCTGATGTGGGGACCGACTGCATTTCTCAGGGGCCAGTTGGGGGTCGCATCTCTTTGTATTCAGAAGCCTGGCTAAATATCACCCAAGACAAGTGGGTACAAAGAGTTGTTACCAGAGGCTATCTCATTTTCCCTTCCACCGTTTATTCCCAAAAAGATCCCAGATGTTCCACCCAATCACAGGGATCAGGCAACTGTGGAGGTCAACAGGTTGCTCTTAAAAAGAGTCATCCAGCCCGTCCCAGCAGACCAGACAGGATCCAGAACTTACTCCAGGTTCTTTTTAGTCCCAAAATGAACCGGAGACTGGAGGCCAATTTTGGACCTCAGCAGATTAAATGAATCCATGAAGAAGGACAAGTTTTGGATGGTCACACTGCAGTCGATACTCCCGTTGTTAGGGAAAAACTATTGGATGTGCTCTCTGGATCTCCAAGACACCTACTACCATATAAAAATGGACAAGGCATCAAGGAGATGTCTGTGCTTCCGGCTGGAGCCAGTCATTATCAGTTTCGTGTTCTGCCCTTTGGTCTCATCACAGCCCCCAGGGTGTTCACCAAATGCATGGCAGTAGTGACAGCTCACTTGAGATGTCAGGGATTCCAGGTGTTTCTGTATTTGGATGACTGGCTCCTGACCGCCCCACCAGGCATCTACTCATCCAAAACAGGGACGCCACCATTCCACTTTGTGCTGAAATAGGGGTCTCAATAAACTGGGAAAAATCTGCATTACTGCCCTCACAATCTGTGAATTTTATAGGCGCAGAGGTAGACACAGTGGCTATGACAGTTCGTCTCCCCACCGAAAGAGCACAAAATCTCATCTCACAAGTTCAGCGTCTTCTTCCGCTTCGGAAAGTCAAAGCAAAATGGGTTCTTCAACTTCTCGGTATGATGGTCTCAACCATTCTGTTAATACCTTTAGCCAGCTTGCACATGAGAATCCTCCAAAGGCTCTTGTCTTCCCAGTGGTCATTCCAAAATCTACCGCTAAGTCACCCTATCCTGCTGATGGAATCATGCAGAAAGGACCTTCTTTGGTGGATAGCCTCCAACCACTTGTTCACGGGAGCTCCCTTTGTTCCTGTCCAACCCATTGCCACTGTGACCACAGATGCCTCCCAGGTCAGGTGGGGGGCATTATCTTGGTAGGACTGTCCACTGCACATGGCAAGAACATGGGGCTCATCTGCATATCAGTGTTCTGGAGATGAGGGAGGTGCTTCTGGCGTTGCAAGCACTTCAGGATCTTCTTCTTCCAGGGACGATTGTGATACAATCGGACAACATGTTGGTTGTGTGGTATATCAACAAACAGGGTGGTACCAGACCATACCCACTCTGTCGAGAGGCCATCCGAGTTTGGGAATGGGTGATTTCTTCCCAGTGATTTTCTGGTGGCAATGAACATTCTGGGGACAACCAACGTGATAGCCGACAAGCTAAGCCGGGCAATATTACTGCCTCACGAGTGGTCTCTGAAATGGGAAATAGTGGAACAGATTTTCCGGAGATGGGGACAGTCTTGCTTCAACCTTTTTGTTAGCCCTGTCAATGCCAAGTGCAGCATCTATTTTCCCTGATTCCCCCTCTGGGGGAAACACCCAGAGATGTTCTTGTCCACGATTGGCCCCCGGGACTTCTGTATGCCTTTCGCCCATTCCCTCTTATCCCCAAAGTGATTCAGAAAGCCAATCGGCTGGGAAGCAAGTTGATCCTCATTGCTGCTTGCTGGCCTCGTCAGGTCCAGTTCCCTTTCCTCGAGCCTCTTCTCCTGGACGATCCATGGACTCTGGACCCAGTTCCAGATCTATTGACCCACATGTCAGGTTCGCTACATCCCCCTCTCCATACCGTCAAATTGACAGCATGGCTGCTTCAGTTCCATCTCTAGTCAGGCTTCATGATGTTTCTTCTTCAGTGTCACATATTCTCTTATCGCATAAACCCTCAACCAGAAGGTTGTATGACAGTAAATGGAAAAGGTTTTCTATTTGGGCACAGAAAATGAACGTGGATCCTTACACCGCTCCTATTCCAGTTATTCTGGAATTCCTTTCAGAGCTTTTTCAACAGGGATCTGCCACGGCCACCACCAAAGTACAGTTGGTGGCAATCTCTCATTTTTATTTAGGGTCCCCAAATACCAATCTTATGTCTCATAAGCTATGCAAGACTTTCTTGAGAGGGGCCACTTTACTGAGACCACCATTATAAGAACCTGTGGCTTCTTGGGACTTAAATTTTGTGTTGTCCAAGTTGACATCTCCTCCCTTTGATCCTTCTCACTCATCTTTAAAATATTTGTCTTGGAAGACGGTGTTTTTAGTAGCTATTACGTCAGCCAGACGTGTATCTGAGCTACAAGCCCTGTCTATTAAGCCACCTTATTTAATCTTTCATAAAGACAGGGTATCTTTACGTACCAGTCCTTCGTTTGTTCCCAAAGTTTGTTCTAATGCCACCTTAAATCAGTCCATTGAGCTTCCAGTTTTCTTTCCCAGTCACTGTAATGCAGCTGAGTATTGTTTCCACCAGCTGGACGTTCATAGACAACTACATTTCTGTTTGCAATGGACCAAAGAATTTCAGAAGTCAGACCAGTTATTCATTTCCTTTTCCAACTCCAGATTGGGCTTACCAGTTTCTAATGTGACATTGTCTAGTTGGATTTCTAGTTGCATAGCCTTCATCTACAATTCGGGAGGCAGACCTTTACCCCACAGGATCAAGGCTCACTCTACCAGGTCTCTTGTCTACCTCTGCAGCCTTTCAAGCCAGAGTACCAGTTGATCATATCTGTGCAGCAGCTATGTGGGCTACCCCTCACACCTTTATTACTCATAAGTTGTATTTGGCATCGAGGGGTAGAGCATCCTTTGGCTCCATGGTGCTCAGGAGTATTTTCCAATGAGCAACCCAAGAATAAGGCGCTAGGGACGCTGTCCCATATGTAAAAATGAAGGTGAGATCGGACTACCTAACATAAAGAAGTTATGTACTCACCATAGCGTTCCATGTTGGTAGTCCATCTCACCCTTCATTTTTACCAACCCACCATCCTGCCCCCATCCTAGAAGATCTGGAAGTAATAATTTGGTTGTCCTTGGTTGGAGACCCTTTAGTATTGGTTGTCTTTATGGTTGTTTAGTCTAGCGAGCAGCAAACAAGATCTGGGGATTGTACTGGTGCACCATGGGATATCTGCTTAGCCACGAGCCAACCAGAAGTCTTCCAGCTTGTGAATCGTCCGAGTCGGAGGCGAGGATCGGTTCAGAACCCATATGTAAAAATGAAGGGTGAGATGGACTACCAACATGGAACATTATGGTGAGTACATAACATCTTTTTCTGTGCATTGGCTTAGATTTCAGTTTGGCAGAATTATCTAGCTGCAAATTAACCTTTATAACCCCATGATCACTGTACATCAATGGTGGCATAACTTGACTTGAAGTTACAGTAATTTCTTTGGGAATGTTGTAAAAGTATTTGATTGTCTGGCTCAAGCTGTGCTGATGTCCATAATGCCATTACACTTTCATTGTTGACTGCTAAGCTTAGTTACAGAGGACGTAGCAGTAGTAAAGTGGACAAAATATCACAGCACCCAAGGCCTCTGGCTGACAACTGTTGTCCTTTTTAAATGCGTGATGACTGTACATTTCCTTTTTCTAAGTCAGCAAGATTGTCCACTTTTTTCTGTTGACTTGGCAAAAGGGTAAAAAATCAGGTAAAATCACTTTTGCTATGGTTTTACTTTTCTCTCTGAAACTAGAATGCTAAGACTTTACATGCCCCAGTCAGTGCACTACAACCAGTAGCACTAGTTACCCCTGGCACTAATCAGCTTGGCACATAAAACGTTCCCATGCTTTGTCTCCTTTCCTTATAACACACTGAATGTACTGAAACTAGAACACTAAGACCTTACATGACACAGTCTGTGCACTACAACCAGTTGCACTAGTTAACACTGTTACTAATCAGCTTGGTGCATAAAACATTTCCATGCTTTGTCTCCTTTCCTTATAACACACTGAATGTACTGAAACTAGAACACTAAGACCTTACATGCCCCAGTCAGTGCACTACAACCAGTAGCACTAGCTACCCCTGGCACTAATCAGCTTGGTGCATAAAACGTTTCCATGCTTTGACTCCTTTCATTATAACACATTGACTGTACTGAAACTAGAACACTAAGACCTTACATGACCCAGTCAGTGCACTACAACCAGTAGCACTAGCTACCCCTGGCACTAATCAGCTTGGTGCATAAAACGTTCCCAGGCTTTGACTCCTTTCATTATAACACATTGACTGTACTGAAACTAGAACACTAAGACCATGCATGCCCCAGTCAGTGGACTATAACCAGTAGCACTAGCTTCCTCTGGCACTAATCAGCTTGGCACATAAAACTTTCCCATGCTTTGAATCCTTTCCTTATAACACACTGACTGTATTGAAGGTAGAACACTAAGACCTTACATGCCCCAGTCAGTGCACTACAACCAGTAGCACTAGTTAACACTGTTACTAATCAGCTTGGCACATAAAACGTTCCCAGGCTTTGACTCCTTTCCTTATAACACACTGAATGTACTGAAACTAGAACACTAAGACCTTACATGCCCCAGTCAGTGCACTACAACCAGTAGCACTAGTTAACACTGTTACTAATCAGCTTGGCACATAAAACGTTTCCCAGGCTTTGACTCCTTTCCTTCTCCTGTAACACACTGAATGTGCTCATTTTCTCAAGATCTTCTTGACTGCTGAACAATCTTGCACCCTTAAATCATCCCCAGGCAAAGTTCTGACGGTACAATTTAGCATCCTTTGGATTCTCTGTGATTTGGAAAAATGTTTCTCTATATTTGCAAGTCAGTCTGCTGTGCTGAAGTCACAGCTTCTATTTTTCTTTGTCTTTATTTTGGGAGTTAGTTGGCATTCCTCCACTATTTTACAACCAGTAGGCCACCATTTGCAGGTGATTTGCATTGATGTAATTCTTGGTTATTATAAGAAGTTGTGTGTTTGTGCGTGTTGTTGCTGTTGTGGGTGTAGTGTACTGTTCAGCTTTTTTAACATGAGTACCATTGTAGAGAAATTGACAGTATTTTAAAAAGTGGGTAGAAGTGTGGGAATAAGCTGTCCCTGCCTAACTACCATTCTTTTTGTATGTTTTATTTTGTCTTGGTCCTCAGAACTTGGGTGTGGAATGTGATGTTTGTGAAGGTCTTGAGCAAAACAGCTGTAACTGAACATTACAGTTAGTTGATTTTAAAGTGTTTGCAGATGATTATGAAAAACACAAACCATGTAAGAGAGGGAAGTCTAAAGGTTTAAAAAAGTAAGAGTCTCTTACCCCTGCCAAAAAGACCATGACAGATATTTCCCTAGTGACATACTCTTTACAAGGGGGAGCCCAGACAGTCAGTAGTACTGGTGTATATCAGACTGAAGCAAATATCACAGGAGATACTACTCGGCTCTTATAAATTTGGACTGGAATGGTATGACAAAAATCGTGGTAAAGGGACAGACCATTATCCCCCCAATCTCCTTGAAAGCTAAAAATAATGATTCCCATCCTTCCAATTTCAGTTCCTCCTCACATGCACCACTTGTGCTGGCTGTGGAGAGACTGATATATCCACTACAAGCTCGTTCCTTAGTACTGACAACTGCTAATGTACCTTTGAAGTTGAGGAAGCCCATTGATATTAGTAGTGTTTGGTGTGGTCTCAGGGCAAGGGGTACTGATCAGACCCCTGTTATATTGTGCCTTAGCTAAAAATGTTTCCTTCTCTTTAAACATTTGTAGGCTGCACATTAAATGTTAAGCGGTCAGGTTTTAGTGGTACTTCCCCTTTATCCTGTGTGCCTTTTCTACCTCTGAATTACAGGATTGGACTGCCAGGATTTTGAAGTGAAGCCCAAAAAACTTAACATTATCACTGTCACCTCCCTCACTGGGCTGCTTTCTGTAAACAAAAACTCAGCAGCAAAACAGGAACAGATGATTTCTGAAAATGAAAATGGAGTTTTTTTAAATGTTATTTAACTTTTAGTTTGACAGTTCTTTTGTTGGTCAAAAAGGCAAATAGTTACTTTGTCTAAATGATTGAACTTTCTGTACAAGTTGGAACAGTTTATTTATTTATTTTACATTTGTTTACCGGGATAGTCCGACTGGATACCGGTCCATTTTCACTGAGGCCCGGGGAGAAAAGCTCCACAGTACAGAACACTAAACAGAATAGAGACACAAGCACATATATCATGTATACTAATAGAATATAGTTAACATTGAAGTATCGTTGAACCTGAGATCAACTTTTGGCATTATAAACATTAGAACATGTTTACAGTATGTGTAGTAGGAAGAAAGGTGTGTAGAATTGTAAAACAGCAAGTATTATGTAATACATGGACATAGCCAGGTATTCATTAGATGTGATTTAAGTGAGTTTTTAAACTGTGTGAGAGTGGGGATAGAGGACAGAAGGGGGGGTTATTCTAGGCTTTAGCTATGGTATAAGAGAATAAAGCTTTCCCTGCAGTGTTATTAACATTAGAAATGCAGAGAAGTGATTTTTCAGTAGAGCAGAGATGACAATTTGCAATTGAGTGAATAAGTAGTTGACTTAGGGCTGGAGTTTTGTCAGGGTACTTTAGAATATTGTAGGCTATGACAAGCTGGTGATAAACAAGCAGTTGTGAAAGTTCGAGTCACTGTAGATCCCTTAGAGTGTGACAGTGATGGGTTCTGAAGGTGGAGTTGTTAGCAAACCTGGCAATTTTATTATAACATGACTTAAGTCTGGCAAGATCAGTTTTTCTGGTGTGGCTTAGAACTGGTACAGCATACATTAGAGTGGACAATAGATGTGTTTGGGCTAGTGTGATCCGTGCTTGATCTGAGAGGAATTTTTTATGCATGAATAATGTTCCCATTTTTATGTAGACCTTTTTGATGGTTTGTGAGATGTGGACATCAAAAAGAAACAAAGCTAAAAAGGAGAAAAGTTAAACAAAACAATAGACTTTGAATGTTGTAATCAAAGATAAAACAAGTAGAAATTAACAGTTGTTTATGTTAAGAGTTTGCTTCCTCTGGAGTAAGAGAATGAGAAATTAAGAAAAGTTGTGATACTGTATATGGTTTACCTTTAAAATGTCACAACACCCTTGTGTGACTGTTTACTTACCCAACTTGAAATGTCAGAAACGGCAGCAAATGCTCAGAATTGCGAGCCTGGTACTTAGGATCATAGGAGGTTACTAGACTAATGGCCCTGGAGCCCTTACAAGTGTAGCCAAGAGTTTATCCCTGAAAAGATACATCAGTCAGCACCTCTTGCCCCTGTCAATGAGGGACACAGGTGGAACCCCTGAGACAAATTTCTGTTTTCCCATCCAGTCATCAAACTTGTGCTTGAAGAGGGTCAGCGAGGTACTCTGTTTGACATGTATAAGAAGTCTATTCCAGAGATGGGGCAGCCTTTGGGAGACAAACTTGTCTTTCCAGCAGGTTTTATTGGTGTCGCATATTAGATTCAGGCCTTTAGAGCGGGTAATGTACGAGGAGTTAGACTTACAGATATGGAGCATCTGTAATAGGGCATGGTCTGAGTTTGCCTTGTAGATGAAACACAGATCACCTCTGAGCAATAGCGAGTAAAGTGATAGTGATTCGAGCCTGTCTGCAGAGGACAGGTTGTGGAGGCCATGGATTCTCTTTGTGAGGTATTTCTGTGGCCTTTCCAGTTGGTGCAAATGCTTGGAGAGGTACATACCAAATGGGGCATTATACTCAATTATTGGGCTAATGAGGGATAACTAGAGAGGTAATAACCTCCTTTTTTCTGGATGCAATCCCTTTACTTATGAGATGAACCAAGTAGAATGCTTTTTTGACCGCTGCCGCTGTATGACAGTCGAATGTGAGATTATCAGCCTGATTACACAGGTCTCTCACCACAGGTTGTGTGCTTAGGGGCTTCATGTTGATTTGGTAATTAGTATGGGCCATCGTTTTGCTGAATGGTATGATGATACTTTTTTGCAATTAGCCTGAGGCCTTGACTTTGGCACCAGTCATTAGTTGATGTGAGACTCTCTTGCGGTATGTTAACATCATTTGGGGAGTCGATGACAGCACCCAGCTTATAGTTGTCTGCAAACTTGGTCAGCCACAGGCCTTTTGTCTTTGCCTGGACCTCTGAGAAGTAGATGCCAAACAGTAGGGGTCCCAGGACAGATCCCTGGGGAACTCCACTAGTGACATCTGCTATCAGAGGTGGAGGTGCTTGTTTTGACTTTGAGGGTCCTGTCGGTGAACCAGTTGGCCACCCACCTGATGAGATAGGGATTTATGCCAAGTTGTGTTAGCTTCTCAATGATGTCCAAGTGGGGGATTGTGTCAAAGGCCTTGGCCAAGTCAAGGTAAGCTGTATGTACTGACTTTCCCTCATCCAAGGCCTTGGTGACAGTCTCAAAGAAGTCAGTCAGCCAGGTTCAACGGGCAAGATCTCCACTTGATGAATCTGAACTGGGTGGAGTCAAGTGCTTGGAGATTGCCTATGTCCTTGTTTATGAGAGCCATAATAACATGCTCCATGGCTTTACAGATCAGAATTGTCAAGCTAATAGGGTGAGAAAGTTGACGGTCAGGGAATGTCGACTTGGAGCGAAACTACCTCATTTCCGGGTTTTTGCTACGAACGTTTTACATGGGGGCTGCGCTTCCCACACCCCTTGCTACTTATATATACTAACTCTGAGATTGCACTACAGTGAGGGAAAGGGTGCATTTCCCGATCCCCACAAAAGTGCGAGCTTCACTCAAAATGCCGAATTCATAACAGCGAATGCACACATTTGCTATTGTAAATTCAGCATGTTTTCTTTCGGTAATACGTATTTTTGAAAAGATACTTTTGCACATATGCATGTCACACAAGTCAGCCCTGACATTTTAAAGGTAAACCATATATATATATATATATATATATATATATATATATATAGATTGATTGATATATATATACATATATATATATACATATACATATATATATCTATATATATATATAGATATATATATCTATATATATATATATATGGGTCTACTTTCATACACCGAACGCACGAATCGCCGACACACACATCCCCGACCCCAAACAACCGACAACACACCACACCGACACCTCAACATACCGAACACCAAAACACCGACACAAAAAACGCCAAATACACATAGCACACAACAACATATCCACTAACCTAAACCTAAACCCTAACCCTAACGTCCGACACTATCGCACACTTCACCTACCTGCACCCTAACCCTAACTCACTTACCCACCCCTAACCCAAGCACCGACACCATCGCACACTTCACCTACCTGCACCCTAACCCTAACTCACTTACCCACCCCTAACCCAAGCACCAACACCATCGCACACTTCACCTACCTGCACCCTAACCCTAACTCACTTACCCACCTAGCCCAGGCACCGACACTAGCACACTTCACCTACCTGCACCCTATCCCTAACTCACTTAACCTGTCCCAAAACTACAGTCCCTCACTATCACACACTTACCTAACCCGAACCCTACCTCCTACACAAACACACACTCACCTGTCCCACAGCCTAACCCGACATCCCACAATTTCGCACACTTACCTGACCGCTCCTAACTCCGTAACTGTCGCACACTTACCAGGTCACGATCGCACATTTCCCTTGTCGGTCTTTCCGCTGTCGGCGAATCTCCCTGTCGGTAAACTTACCTGTCGGTCGTTTGGTCTCCTTTTCCCGCGTGTCGGCGAATCGTCGGTTCGGTCTCCCGAAGTAGACCCATATATATATATATATATATATATATATAAATATATATGTATGTATATATATATATATATATATGTATATATATATATATATATATATATATATATATATATATATATATATATATTATAATATAACAAAGCTAGGGATACAGTCACCAGGCCAAGTACTTAAATGTATAAAACAAGCAAAACAACAAAGTGCCAAGGCTGCACCAGCTGAAAGGAAATAGATTTTATTATAACAATAGGTAAGTGCTTTTGGATGATAACTACGGCATTCTTCAGATCACTGTTGTAACACTAATACAGAAGGCAATTTAAAAACTAAGTAACTAATCACATTAAAGAAACAGTGCCCACCCACAAAGAATAGTGGTCATTGATTTATAAAATGCAAGCCACATGATATGAAACAAGCAATCATAATAAGTATAGAACATATTTCCTTATGTTATTCCCATAATAGGGAGTATCTTAAAAACAGTCATAAAGACATATAAATAAATGTCAGTGAGATATAAAATCTAAATAGCATAAAATCACTTAGGAGATGAATAAAAAACATTATGTATATACATATATATTCTGTGAATAGATTTCATAATCCTGAATGAAACACTTGTTTCTCTAATTCAGTTATCTTTATAAGATAATACATTTTGTAGACGATATAGTCCCCTCCTTGCTGTTTTATTGAGTTGGATAAGTGCTATCATGGGTCCACAGAATGTCCTTATTATCGATCATTGCGAGTGATTCTTTCTTCATCATCCTGTAATTAGTCTGTTCTCCATAGGACATCATGTTTGTTAGCTCTTGTGATTTAATTTGTGATGGCAAGATGTATAGAAATAATCTATATGGTCATTTGACAAATGTTGTTTATATTTATGATTAGCTTTATTAATGAATAATTTGATGCTTTATTTTGATTTATTTTTTATATATATATATATTAGTACTAGGCTAACTGCTGTTGTGGGCCATTTTAAGCCTAGCCAATTACCCCATGTGAGACTCAAACCTTGTACCTTTTGTCTGTAAGGTAAACACCTTAACCATTATGCCAACCTCCTACTGCCGTGTGTGTGTGTGTATGTGTGTGTGTTGTGTTGTGTGTGTTGTGTGTGTTCGCATTTGATTACCAGGAAAGTCCGACTGGGTAAACACCCATTTTCAGTGGAGAACTGGAGAAAAAAAGCTCCAAATTATTACAAAATATTTTAAGAACAATAATTTTACAATCATCAAAAATAAAAGAAAAACATCTGCAGTTTAAGTATAACAAATTAGGCATAATATAAAAGCATTGGTTAAGAATTGCTCCAAGGTATATGACAGTCATTTAATATTTACAGAAATTTTAGACAGTTTGTAGACAAATTAAAGGTAAATTAGTGTAAAACAAATAGAAATTACAATATGAAGTGAGAGAAAAGCAGGCTTATGGTATAGTTAGAGAGAAAGCCAGGTAAGAGGATTAGATAGCATTAAGGAAGTAAGTGAAGAAGGGAGAGTAAGGAGGTGTAAGGAATGAAAAGGGTACTTATTCACATTTAGGGATAGAGTTTATCCTGGTTTTGAGCAAAAACAGAGCCAGATTTTAGTGAGGAAGTCTTTCAAAGTGGTTTTGAAAGATGTGAAGGAGGTAATAAACCTGATGGATACAGGTAAGGAGTTCCAGGTCTAAGCAACTTTGCATGAGTCCAGACAATGTCCAGCAGAGTTGCTAGGTTTGTAGACATTGGATTGTAATGACCGACTGGAAAAATAGCTATGTAGAATGTGTTTTAGCGCTGAACAGGCAAATGGATGCTGAATAATTTTATAGGTAGTAAGAAGTTGTGTACATGTTTATTGATGTGGCAGTTGTAACCAATTTAGGCTTTTCAGTGCTATACAGTGGTGGGTTCTGAAAGTGGTATGTGCTGCAAATTTAGCAACTTTGTTACAGCATTGTTCAAGATTTAATTTGTGTGAAGCCTGGAGGTTAGTAAGGATGGGAGAGCCATACAGAAGAGTGGGGAGAAGATAAGTAGTGGTAAGTGTAGTTTTAGTTGTATTGGTCAGAAAGTTTTTGGATCTGTAAAGCACCCCTAGTTTTTGATGAGGTTTGATGCATTTTTGATTATGCAGGTCAAATGCAAGATTATCATCCACTTTATAGTCATACTTTGCTATGGGAATTGACTTTAATGGTTCCAATATCAAGAGAGAGGACTTAAATTTTGTTTTTTCATGAGAAATAGATTTGGGGAAAGTAGTAGTTTTTTTTTTTTTTAGATTGAGCATGAGCTGTGAGTTAGAGTCATGTTTTAGTGGCTTTTAAAGCTTCCTGATAATTTTTTTGGAGGTGTACCGTGTTGCGAAATGTGCAAATGAGAGTGGAATCGTCTGTGTATTGTCATAGGGTGGCCTGTTTTGTGGAAGTATAGAGTGTGTTGGTGAACATGTTAAGGAGGAGGAGACCAAGGATAGAGACTTGTGGAACACCTATGGTGACTGGGAGGTAAGGAGAGAGCATGATACCTATTGGACAAGTAGCTTCTGAACCACAGAAGGGTGGGATGACACAGACATAGTGAGGACATTGAAGTAAAAGTTTGCTTTGACAAAGCTTTAGACAAGTCTAGAAATAAGGAAGAGACTAGTTTGCCATTATCTCTAGCTTTACTGACAGTATCTACATGGGTTATAAGGAAGAGACCAGTTAGCCATTATCACTAGCTTTACTGACAGTATCTACATGGGTTATAAGGAAGAGACCAATTAGCCATTATCTCTAGCTTTACTGACAGTATCTACATGGGTTATAAGGAAGAGACCAATTAGCCATTATCTCTACCTTTACTGACAGTATCTACATGGGTTATAAGGAAGAGACCAGTTAGCCATTATCTCTAGCTTTACTGACAGTATCTACATGGGTTATAAGGAAGAGACCAGTTAGCCATTATCTCTAGCTTTACTGACAGTATCTACATGGGTTATAAGGAAGAGACCAGTTAGCCATTATCTCTAGCTTTACTGACAGTATCTACATGGGTTATAAGAAGAGACCAGTTAGCCATTATCTCTAGCTTTACTGACAGTATCTACATGGGTTATAAGGAAGAGACCAGTTAGCCATTATCTCTAGCTTTACTGACAGTATCTACATGGGTTATAAGGAAGAGACCAGTTAGCCATTATCTCTAGCTTTACTGACAGTATCTACATGGGTTATAAGGAAGAGACCAATTAGCCATTATCTCTACCTTTACTGACAGTATCTACATGGGTTATAAGGAAGAGACCAATTAGCCATTATCACTACCTTTACTGACAGTATCTACATGGGTTATAAGGAAGAGACCAGTTAGCCATTATCTCTAGCTTTACTGACAGTATCTACATGGGTTATAAGGAAGAGACCAGTTAGCCATTATCTCTAGCTTTACTGACAGTATCTACATGGGTTATAAGGAAGAGACCAGTTAGCCATTATCTCTAGCTTTACTGACAGTATCTACATGGGTTATAAGGAAGAGACCAGTTAGCCATTATCTCTAGCTTTACTGACAGTATCTACATGGGTTATAAGGAAGAGACCAGTTAGCCATTATCTCCAGCTTTACTGACTGTATCTACATGGGTTATAAGGAAGAGACCAGTTAGCCATTATCTGTAGCTTTACTGACAGTATCTACATGGGTTATAAGGTAGAGACCAGTTAGCCATTATCTCTAGCTTTACTGACAGTATCTACATGGGTTATAAGGTAGAGACCAGTTAGCCATTATCTCTAGCTTTACTGACAGTATCTACATGGGTTATAAGGAAGAGACCAGTTAGCCATTATCTCTAGCTTTACTGACAGTATCTACATGGGTTATAAGGAAGAGACCAGTTAGCCATTATCTCTAGCTTTACTGACAGTATCTACATGGGTTATAAGGAAGAGACCAGTTAGCCATTATCTCTAGCTTTACTGACAGTATCTACATGGGTTATAAGGAAGAGACCAGTTAGCCATTCTCTAGCTTTACTGACAGTATCTACATGGGTTATAAGGAAGAGACCAGTTAGCCATTATCTCTAGCTTTACTGACAGTATCTACATGGGTTATAAGGAAGAGACCAGTTAGCCATTCTCTCTAGCTTTACTGACAGTATCTACATGGGTTATAAGGAAGACACCAGTTAGCCATTATCTCTAGCTTTACTGACAGTATCTGTATAGGTTAGAAGGGCAGTGCTAATACGACAGGAAGGACAGAATCCATGTTGTGTTAGGAACAGGAGTTCTTTCTCAGGAAGTAGTCTAGCAATTGTTTTTGAATGCATTTTGAAGTATTTTTTGTGAAGGGAGATAAGATTGCTGTAGGTCTAAAGTTATTAATGTCTGTTGAGTTTCTTCCTTTGAGCAGAGGAACAATTTGTGACTTTTTCCAGAGAGAGAGGGGGAAAGTGGGATTCCTGGATTGACCTATTTATAAGAAGTGAGGCAGGACAAGCAATGCTATTGGCTGCTATTTTTAGGTACTTTTTTGGAAGGTCATCAGCTGAAGAACATGGTTTAAATTTGTTTAAAAGTAGTTTTATATAGGATGTAGGCACAGGACTGAAGGTTAAAGATGATGTGGTGATATGTGGCTGTTGGGATTAAACTTTGATGAATCCTTGGTTAGAGATACTATGAGCCATAGTCAAGTCCCCAAATGATGTGGACATCCTACAGAAGGGCCTCACTGAGACAGATGCCTGGTGTCAGAGCCATGGCCTCAAGCTCAATGCCAAAAAGTGCAGTATCATCCCCTTTGGTAAAAACTCTGTACCCATGAACTACCACGTAGGCAGCAATCTACTTAACACCGAATGCGTGATAAGAGACCGTGGGACCCAGGTGGACAGTAGTATCTCCTTTGATAGTCACATCGCCACAGTAGTCAGGAAGTCCTTCTACGTGGCACACCTCATCATAAAAGGGTTCTCATCCAGGAAAAAAGAGGTCATTGTTCCCCTCTACTCGACACTCATTAGACCCCATTATAGAGTACAATGCCCCTTTTGGAATGTACCTCACAAGACATCTGCAGCAGCTGGAAAGGCCACAGAAGTACCTCACAGAGGATTACTGGCCTCAAACAAATGCCCTACACTGACCGCATCAAAAAACTCCAGCTTTACTCTGTAGCATATCACCTACTCCAAGGTGATCTCTGCCTAACATATAAAGCTATGTTAAACCCAGAGCTGTTGGACATGCTACACCTAAAGAAATCCCAATCCTTCCGAGTTACACACTCTAGGGACCTAAACTTTGTCACCACAATAAACAGGACACGCTGGAGGGATAGATTCCTGTCCCAGAGACTTACTATACTCTGAAACAAGCTACCCATCTATGTCAAGCAAAGTTCTTCATTAGCACTCTTCAAGAAAAATCTTGATGAGTGGATGGGAAATAGGAAATACACCCCGGGGATCACTTTTGTGTTTCTGCTCGACAGTGGCACAGGAAAATAACTTTCTTGGGTGACGTAAGCCAGGGAACCTTGCTGGCTAGGCTTACATAGGCCCTTGGGCCAATAGCCTAGTACCTACCTATGAACCTATACTACCTATAAAATAAGAGCTGAACTGTATTGCAGTTTCGAGTGGTGAGGTATCAAGAGGGGTTTGGGTTGAAGTTTTGGTCGGGATGTAAAGTTTCTTTAATGGATGTCCAAATTTTTTTTAGAGTTGTGTTTAGTATTATTCTGAAACTTGTGACAGTATAATTTTTTGTCTTTATTTGCTTTTTATTACAATTGCAAAGCATTCTGAAGTTTTCAAGATATTCAGGTGTTTTCTATTTTTGACATTCTTTCTGTGTTTTTTCTCTTTCCTGCATTAGCATTCTCCTCTTTTTGGGTAGCCAAATTGTATTATTTATTTTCAGTTTCTTCCTTCTAGGAGATGCAAGGCTATTTAGGATATTTAGAAGAGTTGCACTGAATTCAATTACAGCATCGTATAAGGGGAGGATTTTTAAGAAGTTCCAGTTAATGGATGATGGTGCAGTAATGAACATTTCTGGGATAAACTTGGAAAGGTTATGTGTTGTTTTGTAAATATGCTGTTTAACTGGATGTGTGAGATGTCTAGTCATATAGATTGGGAGATAATCACAGAGAGAGTCTGACATTGTACCTGTGGCAGAATATTTGCTAAGGACTGATACTAAGATCCAGTCTAATAGAGAAGTTGATGTTCTGCTATAATGTGTTGAGGTATTAGTTGTGTGAAACCATGCAAGTACCTGCCAGATGTAGGGGAGTTAGAGTTTATGTCCAAAAAACTAACATTCACATCTTCGTCTTCTTCATCTTTCAGTTGCTCCCATTAGGGGTCACCACAGCAGAACACTGGTCAACAGAACGAGTGCAGGAGTTTTTATGGTGCTGAGTTGCCAGCATGGTGCCCAACCTTCCTCCAAAGGCACACACTCACACCTAGGGCCAACTTAGTGTCTCCCATCCACCTGCAGCGTGTTTTGGGAAGTGGGAGGAAATTGGAGCACCCAGAGGAAACCCACATGAACAAAGGAAGGACATGCAGACCCCTCACAGCAAGCACCCTAGCTGAGAATCGAACCAGAGAACGTCTTGCTGTGAGGCGACAACCGTAACTGCTGGACCACTATGTCACCCAAAAAGTGACATTCATATCCCCTAATAATATTTTTTCTTGTGGAAATGTTATGGATATTCAGTGTAGGATATCTTTTAGTATAGCTGTATTGTCATCAGGAGGGATATAAAGAACTAATATATATTTGTTTATAATAATAAGGAATAAGAATTTCTGCTGAACTGAGTTTTGCTGTTCATTTGCTGTAAGGAGAAATGTCATAAGTATTGGGAAATATTAAAGCATTACCACCACCTTTCCTATTTGTACGGTCATTACGGATAATATTTAGCCAGGAGGTATAATTTCGGAGTCCTTTATGCTAGGTTTAAGCCATGTTTCAGTTACAGTGAGAACATTGGACTTATATTGGGTATTCCAAGCATGTAGTTCAGCAGTTTTAGTTCTTATACTTCTAACATTTACTGCAGCAAAAATTAGATTACCAGGGTGGGGATTAGCTGTTGTTGGGTTACAGAAATATGTGGGAGAGAATTATCTTTATGTTCATTGTAATAGGTGGGACCAGGATTAGGATCATAAGAGATTACTAGGCTTTTGAACTGGAGATCATTTTAAGCCTAGCCATTTCAACCCAGTGTAATACCATAGAAGTTCTAGTCAATACCCAAGATTGCATTTACTGATGACTGCCCATGTCCAGGAGGGTTGTGGGTGCTATCCCTAGTAAGAATTTACACTGCCTCATCCAGTCATCCAGGTTTCTCTTGAACAGTGTCATAGAGGTGCTCTGTTTCACATGAATTGGTAGCCTGTTCCAAAGACATGACAGTCCCTGGGAGATAAATTTGTCCCTCCAGCATGTCCTATTTAAGTTGCATGCCATATTTAAGTCTCTAGAATGGGTAGCCCTAGACCCATTTGATTTACAGAAATACAGTAAGTTCATTAAGTTTGGGTCTTGGGTTGCTCTGTAGGCCAGGCATATGTCTCCCCTAAGAAGTCTATACGATATGGAGTATAGTGACAGGAGACCCCTGATCATCTTTGTTAGAAACCTCTGAGGTCTCTCTAACTGATGTAGGTGTTTAGTACGGAACATACCGAATGGGGCATTATACTCAATTACTGGCCAGATAAGTATCAAGTATAGGGGGTTATAACTTCTCTTGTTCTCAAGGTGATGTCTTTACTAATCAATTGAGCTGCATGGAAAGCTTTCCTTACAACAGTAAACACTTAGTTGTCCTAGTTAAGGTCGCGGTCAACCTGTGATCCCAGATCCCTTACCACTTCGTGGGTACTTAGGGTATTGTTATTGATTTGATAGTGTGAAGGGACATTGTTTGTGCTGAAGGGAATGATGATACATTTCTTTGCCTTCAGTTTGAGACTGTGACTAATACACCAATCGTTGGTCTGTGTGAGACCCACCTGGAGTATACTGACATCATATGGGGATTCAGTGATTGTACCTAGTTTGCAGTCATCTGCAAACTTGGTCAGCCACAACCCTTTAGTTTTGACCTGAAGTTCTGAGAAGTATATACCAAACAGTAGGAGGCCCAGCACTGACCCCTTTGGCACCCCAATGGAAACAGGTCTGCTGGTTGATGTGGAGTCACCCACTTTGATAGTGTGTGCTAAGTTTATTGGTAATGCCTGAATGTGGGATTGTGTCAAAAGCCTTTGCCAAGTCGAGGTATGCTGTGTGCACAGATTTGCCCTCATCAATGGCCTTGGTCACACTTTTAAAGAAATCCACTACATTTAACAGGTAGGATCTGCTCTTCATTAAGCCAAATTGGGTAGGATACAGGGTTTGGAGGTCTCCTATGTCATTGTTTATGAGGTCCATAATGATAAGTTCCATGGCCTTACAGATGAGGCTGGTCAGGCTTATGGGTCTAAATTCCTCATGTCTGTTCCTAGGCCACCTTTGTGCAGGGGAATAACTGTAGCTGTTGTCCTTTCCACAGGAACAAAGCCTGTTGTTAGGCTGTGATGAAAAGGGTACGTAGTGGTGATGCTGGTTCATGTTTTAAGCTGTTTAGAAGGCAGCCTGGGATTTCATATGGTTTCATATAGGCCATGTTTTTTAGCTTGGATAGGGCTTTGAGGACCTTCTCTTCAGATATGTAAGGTTGGGGTGGGGGGGTTGTTGCAAGTTAGAAGGGGAGCGAAATTTTCACCAAACCCATACTCTAGCAGGTTCGCTATCTCTGTAGAGTCAGTGTGTTTGATACCATTGGCCACCAGTTCTGCACATGCTTGGGTCCTACCCTTTAGGTTACATACATAACATAACTGTAAAAGGTCTTATGGTTATCCTTGGCAGTACTTGCTAAGTTTCTCTCAAAGGAGCTCTTGGAGGCTTTGGCAAGTTGTCTTATTTGCCTGTTAAGGCTGAGGAGGGTGCTTTTCCATTGTTGGGTTCTTGTCTTTGTTTTCTTGGACAGCAACGTTGTGCATTTATTGTAGAGTTTATTGATGCTGGAAGTCCACCATAGCAACTTGATTTTACTTGGGGTTCTGGGTTTGATTCTATCTGGTGCAACCGAGTTTATACACTTATGCAAGTGATGTACAAGGCTTTAGTGTATGCTTTGGCATAGTTACCACTTTCAGCTTGGGGTGGAGCTTGGAAAGCATTTATACCTTCACCTAGGTGTGGGACATCCATGCGTCTCACTACTGAGTTTCCAATGACAAGGAAACTTGTTTTTTGAGTGTTACACTTTATGAGCTTGATGGATGAGACACTGGTGTTGCTGTGTGTTAGGGGTGCTGTGGAGACTGTATTAGCTGTAGCAGAATTGTGTTTTGGAGGTCTCTGGTGTTTGTCAGTTTTTTAAGAGAACCTCCTTGTATGTAGATTTACATGTTTAGTACGTACTATGTGTATGAGTAGTGGTACTATGTGAATATGTAGTGGTGGGTGAGTTGACAACTTTGTCAGTGTGACTGTTTTGAGTGAGCGAGAGCATGGATTCTAGATTCCTGGTGTAAATACATCTCTCAAACTCTGTACTAGACTGTGTTAGTAGTAGGGGGTTGTCTGTGTACATGAGGCAATTGCTACACTGCCGCAAGAGACCCAAACAAGGCTGGCAGAATAAACAAGGGTAGTCCAACTGTCCATAGTACTAAGTTGAAGACTGTTGTCACTAGGGTTGCTTTTCAGAAACGATCACAGAGGAGCTCAACAAATGGATATTTCTGCCTGGGTTTTAAGGAAAAATTTGTTGAATTTTAATTATGGTATATATCTCCTCCAATAAGGATTTTAGCATATTGAGAAACTATCCATACTTTTTTGGAAAGGATTCTTGCACTTAATTTTGTTTTGGTTTGAGTTGAAGTGCAATTAATTAGAAGTTATGTACCTACCATAACGTTCCATGTTAGTTGTCTTCTCTCGCCTCCTTTCTTGCTGGATGGGTTCGGAGCCGATCCTCGGCTCCGACTCGGCACTTGCTAAGCTCGAGAGCTAATTTTACCAGCTCGAGGCAACCCTATATCCCATGATGCAAGGCGGAGACTACCCAGATCTCGTTTGGTAGCTAAAGAAATAGTAATATTTTCTTCCAACTGAAGAGGAGGAAGAAAAATAACAATACTAAATAACATCGCAACCCTCTAGAAAGGGTCAACCTAATCTAGTGACACTAGAAGTTGAACAGCTAGAAAAAGGGAATAACCTCTTAATAGAAGATGCATAATCTTCCGGTCTGACCAGGCTAGGGGATGGAGGGGCCTTAAGAAAGAAGAGAAGACAACTAACATGGAACGTTATGGTAGGTACATAACTTCTAAATGTTAAGTTGTCAATCTCGCCTTCATTCTTGCTGGATGGGACCGCGTCCCTAGCACCTCTATCCTGGGTGGCTCAATGGAACAGACTCTTGAGAATGGTGGAACCAAAATTTGCTCTGTCTCTGGAGGCCAAGTCTAATTTGTAATGTGAAACAAAGGTATGAGGAGAGGCCCATGTGGCTGCTGCACAAATAGTGTCTATTGGAAGTCTAGCTTGAAAAGCTGTAGATATAGCTAGAGCTCTGGTAGAATGGGCTTTTGGCCTAGAAATCAACTCTTTGCCTCTGAGCTGATAAATGTAAGTAATCACAGAAGACAGCCATCTAGATAAAGTCACCTTGGAAACTGGAAGGCCTTTCCTGCTCTCTGCATAGGATAGAAACAGTTGATCAGATTTCCTAAAAATTTTAGTCTTGCCCAGATAATATCTGAGCTGGTGGTGAACATCAAGACAATGTAACTTTTGTTCCGCTCTATCAGAATAATTCGGGAAAAACACTGGAAGATCAATGGATTGATTTAGGTTCGTCTGCGATGCCACTTTTGGTAAGAAAGACGGATTAGTCCTTAGAGATACCCTATCTTTGTGGAATATTAAATAGGGAGGACGAATGCAGAGAGCATGAAGCTCAGATACTCTCCTGGCAGAAGTAATGGCGACTAGAAAAAGTGTCTTCCAAGAAAGCAATTTCAAAGAACAGGCAGCTGCAGGTTCGAAAGGGGGAAGAATCAAGGATGTTAAAATTAAATTTAGATCCCACTGTGGTGGGGGGTCTCTAATCGGAGGTTTCAGTAAAAAGATACCTCGAAGGAATGCCTTGCAAAGTTTATTTGACATAATGTTGTGGTCCAAAAGGCCTATATGAAAATTTTAAATGGCTGCCAGTTGAACTTTCACTGTGGAAGAAGAGGATCCTGAATGAAAAATCTCAGCTAGGAAGTCCAATACCGAATGAATTGGAGCAGTATAGGGGTCTATGTTCCTAGCTTTTGCCCAGAAAGAGAAACGTCACCATTTACTAGTGTAAATCTTTCTGGTAGAAGATTTTAGGGAAGCTACTATGATATCCCGGACAGGATTAGAAATCATAGGAAGCCTGGCTAAGGATGGAGGGGGAGCAACCAAGCAGCGAGGTTGAGAGAAGGTATGGATTGGTGCAGCTGCCCCGACTGATGGGTCAACAGATCTGGAGCTGGTTCCAGATGCCAAGGCTGTACCAAGAGATAACGATGTAGGAACAGAAACCATATCTGTCGAGGCCAATAAGGGGCAATGAGAATCAACTGGGCTCTCAAGGCGGTTGCTTTCTGAATTAGTTGAGGTATCAGAGGAAAGGGGGGAAAAGCATAAAGAAGTCTCTGGGGCCAATCTTGGGTTAGAGCGTCTCTGGAGGGATGGCCTGGAAGGGGGAAGAGAGAGAAGTCTGGGCATTTGCTGTTTTGAGGTGTAGCGAAAAGGTCGCAGCAAGGAAGGCCCCACTTCTGAAAAATCTCTTCCGTCACTGATTGTTTGAGAGATCACTCATGAGGCATGAGAATAGCTCTGCTCAATCTGTCCGCTATGATGTTGGATTTCCCGGGGATGTGCGTTGCTGTCAGAAACCGGTGAGAAGAGATTGCCCATTGCCAAAGTCTGAGAGCCTCTTGACACAGTGGATAGGACTTGGTTCGCCCTGTTTGTTTATATACCACACTACGGATATATTGTCCATTTGGATTGCAGTAGTTCCCAGGGGAAGAGAGTCGTTGAGGGCTTGCAACGTTAAAAGCACCACTCTCATCTCCAGGACATTTATGTGCAGATGGTACTCGAAAGGTTGCCAAGTGCCATGGACCATTCTGCCCTGATAATGCCCCCCCCACCCGATCAGGGAGGCATCCGATGTAACCGTGGCAACTGTGGCAAGAGGAACAAAAGGTCTGCCTTGATGGATTTGAGGGGACGATATCCACCAAGTCAGATGCCTTTTACAAGTTTGAGTTACTATGATCTTGTGACGCATGAGAAGTTGTTAAAAAGACCATTGGGTGAATAGCATCCATTGTAGAAGACGCATGTAAAAGCGGGCAAGGGGAAGAAGGGTTATGGCGGCCGCCATAAGACCCAATACCTTCAGAGCAAATCTGGCCTGAATTTTGTTGCTGAGAAGAATCACCTGGATGTGTCTTTGAATGTCCAAGATCCTTTGGTCTGTTAACTTTGCTGAAAGTTGTACGGTGTCCAATCTTGCGCCTATAAAAGTAATAGATTGACAAGGCGACAAGGCAGATTTTTCGAAATTTATAGAAATTCCTAGCCCTCTGCAAATGTGAATGGTGTAATTTCTGGCTTGGAGAAGCTGATGCCTGGTGGTGGCAGTGAGGAGATGTAGTAGACTCAGGGGAGTCTCGATGTTTCCTCTTACATGTCCTCTTACGCGGGGGTTCACCTGATGGATCAGGAGAAGCCTCGGAAGAGGAAGATATTCCCAATGGGGAAACTTGAGGCGTTGGATCTGTGGGTCCGGGAGCAAGAGAGTGGGAAGAGATACTAGGAACCAAAAAGCAGCGCCACTGCAAAGACAGTTAAGGATAGCGAGGCCACACAGTCAATCAAGGAGGTTGCCGCCAGCAAAATGAACCACACAGTGTGGACAAAAATAACGCTGTGCAAATAAATATGTGTGATTCCAAGATAAATCCAACCACAACGTAATAAAGCAAGTTGTTGAACCAAAAACAATTTTCTTTATTATTCCACAAACAAATTTCTTTACCTAGGTTTCGTCCGTTAAACGAACTTCTTCAGAATGCTTTTCTGAATTAACCGAAGCCATTTAAGTACAAAAGGTTACACCCAATTACATTTAATTATCAACAATTAATAAATCATTGAAAATGGTAATTAAAATTACTGACTAAAAATGTTGACACTTAATTTATAAAGTGGTAGTCGTTCCCACCATACTAAATGCACAGTTACAACTTTAAAATACACTTCCCAAAGCATCAATAATTTGGTCAATGCCATAACGCACTATAAAAAAATATATAATTATGTATGAATGTATGTTAAACCTTATAAATTCTATTTAACTAAAAAATAAATATGAATATGTATAATATATTTTGTGTATTAATATGTTATTAATGATCAAATGTAAAATTGATCATGAATTCTATCATTAATTTTCTAATTTATTGTACTAAAATAAAATCAAAATAAATGATGTATTGTTGAAAATATCACTCAAAAATGCCCATCCAGTATTCAATAAAATTGATGAGTCTTACACACTCAAAATTACATTAAAAATTAAATTTGCAATTAATATAAAATTAACATTGACTCAATATTAAAGGCAATGACAAGCTAAACTAGAATTTACATGACTGTGTAAATAAAAAACATTAATAATAGACCCCTGGCTCTTGATAAATTACTTCCCCATAATCCTATTGATCTTTAAAATAGGCATTATAGTACAAAATTCGTTCAAGCCCGGTCTGTTATATGCATCTAAGAATATCTGCCATCTTAACTCTTTAACATCCAAATCATATTGAGTAGTCCTACCCTGTAAATCATATACAATGTGTTGAATTACACAAAATTTGAATTTATGTTTGACTTTACTTTTTATGTGTCTAGCAAGGGCATGAGTTGTTTTTAAGTGTTGGATATCCAAAAGATGTTCCTTCACTCTATCTCTAAAATGTCTACTGGTTTTACCTACATAAAACGCCTTGCAATCCTGACATAATGCGAGATAAACAACGTTGGATGTATAACAGTTTAAGTGGCCACTAATCTTAATATTACAAGAATTCACTACTAAATTGCTGTCTGTACAATAAATATAAGGGCACACGGAACATCTCCCACATTTAAAATTACCATCAGGTCTATGAGAGGTTCCCCCACTGTTTTGAATATCTTTTTCAATAATATTTTTAAAGGACCGATCCTTTCTATGTACAAATTTTATATGACCCTGAAAAAGATGCCCCCAAATATTATCTCTACACAAAATCTCCCAATTTCTATCTATAATATGTCTAATAATTTCAAAGGAATCATTGAATGTAGATATATACAACGGGATGCTGTTAAACACAGGTTTAGCCATAGACTTATTATTATTACATCTTTCAGATGGAAAACCTGAACATAATATGGCTTGGTATATCCCAATTTGTCTTTTATGCACAACCTCGTGAAATATTCTCATACATAATTGTTTGGGGTATCCCCGGTTTTGGAATAAATTTGACATGTAAGCTAATTCCTTAACAAATTCCTCATCATTACTCACCATTCTGGCTGCCCTGACCATTTGTCCCTTTACAATAGCTTTTTTCTGGTGGTCAGGGTGCCAGCTCTTATAGTGAAGGTAGGAATTGGAGAACGTTGGTTTCCTGTATATATTTGATTTAGGTCCACTCTGATTCTTATCATAGGATAACCTAACGTGCAAATACGTAATTTCTTCCTGACTAATTTCGTGAGTGAACTTTAAAAATCTTGCAGTATTATTAATATACACCAGAAATGAATCCAGTGCCCTTTGATCATCATCCCAAATAATAAATATATCGTCTAGATATCTTATGTATATTTTAATATGCTTGTAAAATTCTGTTTTAAATATGTAATTATGTTCCCAATAACTCATAAGATTGGCATACATGGGGGCACATGCTGCCCCCATTGCCACGCCATTCACTTGGTAATAATTACCTTCATAATACAAAAAATTATTTTGCAATACAATATCCATTAAATTGACTAATGTGTTAATTCTATCTTGGTCGTAAACATTGGTCTCGTATAGTCCAAGATCCTTTGGTCTGCTAACTTTGCTGAAAGTTGTACGGTGTCCAATCTTGCGCCTATAAAAGTAATAGATTGACAAGGCGACAAGGCAGATTTTTCGAAATTTATAGAAATTCCTAGCCCTCTGCAAATGTGAATGGTGTAATTTCTGGCTTGGAGAAGCTGATTCCTGGTGGTGGCAGTGAGGAGATATAGTAGACTCAGGGGAGTCTAGATGTTTCCACTTACATGTCCTCTTACGCGGGGGTTAACCTGACGGATGGAGAAGCCTTGGAAGAGGAAGATATTCCCAATGGGAAAACCTGAGGCATTGGATCTCTGGGTCCGGGAACAAGAGAGTGGGAAGAGATGTCAGCAGGCACTGTAGTGGGAGGAGCTGATGGAACTGTCCGTTGACTAAGCCCAGGGGCTAGTACACTCCTCATCACCTCGAAGGCTCCCCCGTCAGAGAGACCAAAAAGTTCCCGCTCCGAAGAGATAGGAACCCCAGGCCTTACCGAGAGGGAAGGCTCCAAGGCAGATGTCTGGGCCAAGCTCACCAACGCCGAAGCTCCGAGAGGGAGAACGGGGTCGGACAAGGGTCCGATGCCGCTCGCCCCCTCGGAGCCGACGAGAGAGACCAGACGCCTGGATCCCTCCAATGAAGGCCTCAAGGAGGAAATCGGAGCAGAGGACAATGGAGCCGAAAGGGGTGGTATCGGCTCCGAAGCTACAACGGTGACGGTTCCGAGGAGCTCCAGCTCCGAGCTCTGTAAGAGAATCGAAGGAGGAATGTTTGGTGGATGTGAAATAGCTACCGTCTGTTGAGATGGGCTATGGAGTATTTGGGCCAATGCCTGAGACTTTAAAAGTCTACTCACCACTCTCTCGAGGTCGTGATCAGACAGCCTGGATGACCAAGAAGAACAGCTCCGATGGCTCCGCTCCGAGAGCAAGGGTGATCTCGGAGCCGAACGTATGGACTCTAGTGAAGGGAATCGAGATCTCTTTTTTGAGATCGATGGAGCCAACGGAGCCGAAGATACGTCTGCTCCAGCCGGAGCCGACACTGAATGTCTGGATTGGGCAATATCGGCGCTGGATGGAGCCGGTACTGAGACTGGTAAGGTGGAAGGATCGGCTCTGGCCAGAGCCGATCTCGACCCTGGTGAGGGTGAACCAGAAGCCGACGGCTTGGAACTCTCAGCCGAAGGCTTAACAGGTTTCGAGGGCTTCCCCTGCGCCGACTTAGTCGGGGAGCTCTCGGGCTTTAATAAGCCCCTTAATATTAGCTTATTTCTTCGCTCCTGCAGGACTCTTGGGCTGAAGGCATGACAGCACAAGAGTCCTGCAGGTGCAAAGGTCCCAGGCAATAAACACAAGAAGTGTGACCGTCTGTCAGAGACATCTTCTGACAGCACGAGTCACACTTCTTGAAGCCTGAGACCTTAGTGTCCTTCAACATAACTGTGTCGAGGAAACACAATACAGTAACACACACACAAAAACACTCAATCCAACAATTTAAAATAAACAGGGATGACACACAGTCATACACAAACAATCCCTGACAGGAAAAAATTTAGGGAGGAGAAGGCCTAAGGCCTAAGCTAGGGAAAGGGAATAAAAAACTCGAAAAAAAGGGAACACTAACGGGAATAGGGTTAAAGTAAGCATTAAGGTTAACAAAAAACAAATATATATATAAATTTAAAGGGGGGTAGACGAAAAGTCTCAAATCTATTCACTTACCTGGAGCTGGTAAAAGAAGGCACCTCGTTAGCGAAGCGGCAAACGAGATCTGGGTAGTCTCCGCCTTGCATCATGGGATATAGGGTTGCCTCGAGCTGGTAAAATTACCTCTCGAGCTTAGCAAGTGCCGGGCTCCGAACCCATCCAGCAAGAATGAAGGCGAGATTGACAACTTAACATTCAGCCTGTATTTGGAGTAAAGGTGAGGTACAATATTAAGTAGGTTTGGTACAACGTGTGGGTGTGTAAAGAGGAAGTATGTGGTAGGTGGTTGGAACAGCATTGGAGAGATGTTGCAATATATTATTGAGTGATGGTAGGATGAAAGATGGCACATTAGGAGGAAAAAATAGATATGCTGAAGAATAACATAATTAAGTACAGGAATCTGTTTTACAGACGTCAGGTAGTGGGGAATTAGCAGTGAAGAAGGAAACAAGAACTTGCAGGACAGTAGGAGAATCAGCGATGGTGGATTCTGAAAGATGAAGAGGATAGGTAAGGAAAGAAGTATTTTCTGTAAAAGAAGAGAGGTAGGCTGTTCTGGTATCTTCTCTAATGTAAGGAATAGAGGGGTATTAAAAGCTAGAGTGTAATGATGTAGTTCAAATAAGAAGAAATGAGGGTTTGTTTGTGAAAAGAAAAGGATACAATGTGGACTAGAGAGGTACCATTAGGGAGGGTTGTGATTATGAATAGATATAGTGCAGAGCATTATGGGAGGGAGAAAGATAGTTGTGAATGGGGCTAAAAATTAAATACAAATAGGGAAGTTGGAAACAAGAAGCAGAAGTGTATGTGTAGAAGTAGAAAGGTCATTTTGGGGAGGGTTTTGGAATAAGAGCCACAAGTGAAATGTGTATGTAGGAAGTATAATATTATAGTAAGAGGGGGTGATTGAGAATTGGGGAAAGGGGAGTGAAGTGAAGCTGAGTGATTTTCCCACCTTTAGGTCAATTTATAACAGAGCAGTCAGTTTATAGCCAGAACAAAGCAA